>NW_015090833.1:3532292-3567386 GCF_001431845.1 Calidris pugnax
TTTTTTTTTTTTTTTTTAATACATTGAAGCACCAGCTTTAAACAAAATTAGTTCTGTCAAGTGTTAGGGGGAGCAGAAGAAACTCTATCAGTTCTTAGCCAGGATCTGGAGGATATTTAAATCACTGCTGTTGGCCAGACCTCCCTGTGCTATAGAAGCACCTGGGAGATGTGTTGGTGCCCCAAGGAAGATGTATGGAAATAACTGATTCTCCAAACACCTCATCTATTCTAATGAGGTTTTTACTAGGTTTCATACCCAGAAATGACCCTTTGTCTGTTTTGGGGGCACTGGAGAAAAGCAGCAATAAAATTTGTGAAGTTTTATGTTTTTTTATATGAAAAATGGAAATGTTCGTAAGCAATAATACGTCTTGATCTTTCACTGCATTTTTACACACATGTGATGCAGAAAGCTAAAGGCCATTAAGCTGAATCTGTGTGGAGTAAATGGAAATGAAGGGCCATCTGGCATTTTTCATCTGATCTTTGAGGTTAAGAGTCTTGTTGGGACTGAAAGCTTGGAAAAAATGATTCTGTGATGTGCCAGCAGGCTTAACATTTTCAGCGTCTTTTCATCCACAGATAAGTTTAAGACAATTGTTGTGTGTCCCTAGAAATAGGTATTCTAAGAAGACAGCTTATAAACATCCCTCTGTGACAGAAAGGGAGGTCTGATGCTGTTATATTGTTGGGATTTCTTTCTGGTTGGTGTTGATTAAAACCACATTTGACCTGAATCTTACTAGAAGATGAAATCATCATTTCAGTGGTTTAAGGTGTGTATTTCACAGTGTAACAAGACAGTAAGAGAAGGTCAGGACAGTTTCGGGCTCATCTCTTCTCTGAAAAAGCCTAGGGTTGTTTTGTTGGTTTGATTGGCTTGTCACAAGTCTGCATAAATGTGGACAATAAATCTTCTTCACCTCAAGATCTTTGAACTTGTTTTGGGGAACTGCTGAATTGTGTCTCTGGTAACTGTTGGAGATACATACACTAACACAGTCCTCATCTAGGACTGTGTTGGTAAAATCAGAATAATTAAGGTTGGAAATGAGTTCTGGAAGTCTGTGGTACAATCCCGTGCTTAAAAGCAGAGACAGTTTGGATAAAATTTTTCAGTGCCTTGTCAAGTTCAGTTTTGAAAATCTTCAAGAAAAAATTATTTTCTAGTATCTAATTGCAATTTTCTTTGTTGCAACTTATGCCGTTGTCTCTCATCCTAACGCTGTGCAGCTGGATGCTGTTCATAGGCAGAACAAAAGGATGTTCCATCTCCCAAAACAATACAATGAGACTCCATGCGAGTGTGTTTCACAGAGTGCTGCATCACTGAGACAATGAGGACAGCTTCAGTCCATCTAGCCAACAGCTGGGCTCTAATCAGATATAGTGCAGTGGAAGGTAGTTTGAAACAGGAAACCATCCAGGAAAAGTCTTTGCTTTACATTCTGGATGTCCTCAGGGCTCAGAGTAGTGTCAAAAATCAGTGTCTGAATATTCACAGCAATTTCAAAAATTGCCATTGGGATGGTGCAGTTAAGTTAGAGGCTTCCACCCCAAACTTCATTCTATAAGAAGGGAGGAACCCCTGAAATAGTAGAAAATACTGGGGAAATGGCCTTGTGCCCGTTTCTGAAGTGGTTTGAGTGTTCATTTATATAGCAAATCCTCCATATAGTGTGGAAGGAAGTATGAAGGCGGCAGCAGGTTGGCATGTGTTGCTCATCTCCAACAGTAAATAGTTTCCTAGCTTACTGATAAATTTCTCCTGTACCAGCAGAGAGATTATTTCTTATTAGAAGAGCAGGGTTAGGTCATACTAATCCTCTGGGGATATATCTCCCTCATCTCCACAGGCTGCTGCGAGGACAGCAGGCTCTGAAGTGGATAGCGGATGGCACGCTTGGACAGGTCCCATTAGAACAGTAGCTCATTATCCTCCTCTTTCCCAGCTCAGTGACCCCTTTCGGCCTCCCCATCCTCCCCAGTCACTCAGGCCAGCATTGCCTGGCTCACTGCAGCTGGCTGAAAGGGCAGTGATGTTTTTGGAGCACTTTGGTCAAAGCAGGATCGCCAAGGCCTCGATGGGAGCTGGCACCAGGGGCCCCTCATTAGGAGACATTAACATTTCGCTGTGGTATTAAGCATTTGCCTGATTGTCCCCCTTCTTTGCCCTCTCCCGAGCGGTTCAGCGGCTGAGCTGAGGCAGGGTTCAGTGCACAGCATCATCAGGAGCCCAGGCTTGGCTGGTAATTGCCCAGCTGCAGGTGCTCTGCTCGCTCTTCTGGCACTTTGTTACCTTCACCTTGGGTATGTGCTGACAGCACGGCCCTGGTGCAGGGGGGAGCGCGGGGGGATCTGCAGCAGCAGCAGTTCTCTCTGCAGAAAAGGGACTTGGCACAGCTCACTTACCTGCTGTAAAGCTGGAATGTGTCCACTGGGCCTGCACCAGCACAATCCAGAGGAATATTTGGTCCCAGCCTCAGGGAGGGTTGGGACTGTGTCCCGGGAGGAACTCTGATCTCCTGGTGTCTGTGGTCCCCATCTGAGGGGAGAGAACCAAACCTTCACTGTCGGGTGACTCAGAAGGGGCTTTCCTTGTGGGCTGGTCACCCCACTGCACACATTTCCTCACCCCTTTTCCTGGCCAGCAGCACCTTCTGTGGGGCTGTAAGGCCAGTAAGAGGATAGATTCAGTGCAGACCCTGCTCTTCGGGGGTCCCAAGAATGCCTTTTGCCTTTGCCTGATCTGTTCTGCTCTCACTAATGCTCACTATTCCCTTTGGGGGTGAAGAAGGGATATTTTCCTCTGTAGCCCTTTGGGACAAGAAGGGGCCTGGGCCACCTGAGGCCAAGGAGGGCAGCAGGCTAGCATCTAGTAGCAGGTCGTAGGTGGTTTTGGAGCATTGGATTTTGATGGCAAAATTCTAACATTAGATTTGTCGGTCACATTTATCACATTCTGCTGATGCTAATGAAGGCCAGCAGGGAAGCAGCAGTGAGGGAGGGGATGAAATAGCTGGAGATTGTGCTCAGTGCCAGCCAAATGGCTGTCTCGGTGTGCTCTGTGGCTCGCTGCTGCTTGCTGGAGAGCAGTTGGGCCCAATTCTGATCTCTGCCACAGCAGGGGTGGAAGCAAAGAAGCCTCATGGGGTTTCTGTATCTGGCCTGCAGCAGCCGTGATCAGTCTGACTTCTCTCATTATCCCCCAGTGCCAGCACTTGGACGGCATTAGGGAGAGAAATGCAACATCCACTGATTCATTGGGGGGTGTTTCTGGCTCTCTTTTCAATGATTCATCTCTCAAAGGAGCTTTTTCTTCATGCATGAGGGCATTTTTAGGTCCTGCTGTGTGGCTTGATGCTAAAGATCCCTGGCTTTGCTCTGTGCTAGTCTTGCTGGTGTTTATAACAATTTTGCTGTAAATTCTTTTGACATCTAGAGGCAAGCTGCTTTTCCCAAGACACTTTAAACACACAGAGTTCAGCACTCTTCAGCGAATGGTATCCTAGCTGCTTTTCCCAAGATACTTTAAACACGGAGTTCAGCACTCTTCAGCGAATGGTATCCTCAGCTCTCAAAGGAAAAAGTGGAGAGGAAATTGATCAAATTATAGATGCAAACAACAGTCATAGAGCAGTGTAAACCAGATGAAATAAATGTGAAACTGCTGGAGAGCTGCTGTGAAAAACACAGACAGCTTTTGGAGGCTGTAGTGCTGGAGGAGATTCTCAGATTAATCATGGTAGGATGATGGGAAGAAAGGAGGGGTTTTGTATTGGACAAAAGTGAGAAGTAAGAAGGGAATGAAATCTAGGCAAGCGTTGTAAGATCAGCTGAAATAAGTCAGGATTTCTGGAGACACTAGTAAAATGAATCCTGAAACAAATCGAAAACAAGCTGTGGTGTTTGGAGCAATGGCACAAGACTTCTGGTTGGTGCTTGGTGAGAGGAAGAGGCTTAAAGAAGTGCTCACATTCCATAAATCCTCACCTGCAACAGTATTTATGGCTAAGCTTCATCTCTAGCAGGCTGTGGAGCATCTTGCTGCCCAGTTGTTTTGGAAGTGTGGGAATGTCTACACAGGCAATTTGTAGATATTCATACTTCAGCTGAAAACATGGCTTAGCTGTGCAGGGCTTCTAACCACAGTAGGTCTTTTTAGTCCTGTGGTAGCCAGTCTTTTCCCCCCTGCTTTTTAAGTTGTTCCTCAGAAATTCTTAGGCTGGTCTTGCACTAAGAATCTGAGTCTTTTATTCTCTGTATTGTATTAGATACCTTTGGTATTTGAACTGCAGTCTATTTGGTCTATTATTATCTATTATTACCTTACTATAGAAAATTGGACTTTCAGTGGGAGCTAGGTCAGGCCTTAGTTTGTAAAATTATTTGTATAGCAAAGCATGCAGCTAATTAGCAACAGAAAGCAGAAAGGCCGTTAGATTATTCTGCAGCTCATAACCTCTGACAGGAGGAAGGAAGTGAGCCGTTCCTGGGCAGCACGGAGATTGCATGTCCCCGGCTGTTTTGAGCTGAGAGAGATTTTGGAAGCAAAACGAGGGGGTCGTTCCTGTGAGACCCCACCAGCAGCAGCACTTCGGGTGGCTGCCTCCCCGTTAACCGGGTGTGTGGTGACCTCTTCTGGTCAGTAGAGAATATGCCGCCAAGTTCGGTTATAACGAGTTCTGGTTTAAAAAAAGAAAACGGATCAGATGCTGTGAGAGGTTTTGATAAAATGAGCACTTCAGTGTTTGATTGAAGAACACGGTACGTACAGTGCCAGAGGGGGATGAGGGGCTCGTTTCAGGCGTTAGACTCCAGAAGCCATGTAAGAACGTGTGAGTGGCTGTGTCTTGGGGAGGCACGTGTTATGGGTGTGATATATGAATGAGTGTGCATGGCATATAAGAGTTTGTGTGTACAGCCGTGTCAGGTGTTCTGGTTGGTGGCTGAGTTTAGATCCACGGCTAAATGTGTTGGTCTGGACTCTTATAATGGATTTTGCAGAATGTAAGTTTCTGTAAGAAGAGACGAGCGTGGGGAGGACATTTCTTGAACATTTTGTCTGCGATAACATTTGCCAGTTTTTTCTTTGCAACCAAGCACATCCTGGAATAGCTCAGAGCAGTGTCAGCAGTGCCCATTGATCTAGAAGGTTTGCTAGCCAAGAAGCCAAATAAAGGGGCAAGTAGTCACACTATCCCATTGTGCTATTTATTGCTGCATGCCATTTGTCAGTATTGAGTGTGCAGAAGCAGCAGCTATTTCTAGAAATGGCTAAACACCTACAGGAATGAAATGGCACCTGTCCTAGATGTTGCTGTGGTTGTTTACTTCCCCTCTCTCTCCCTTCACAGACTGGTGATGAACCTAAGAATAACTCGACTAACTAAAAATGTAATCATTACATAAAGCCTGTCCTCCACTAGACACTCTGTAGATTTTCCCCAGGCTGTGAGAGAGCAGCACTGTGCATAACCTCAATTTTGTATTCCCAGATCAGGTGACTAACTAAAAATGTAATCATCATTACATAAAGCCTGTCCTCCACTAGACACTCTGTAGATTTTCCCCAGGCTGTGAGAGAGCAGCACTGTGCATAACCTCAATTTTGTATTCCCAGATCAGGATCCCAATTGTCCATTAGTTTTAACACATCCCAGACCTATGGACTTTCCTTAATTAGAGTTGTGTCACTAGGTCCCTGCTTTTGGAGAACAGGGAGATAAACTGTCCTGATTTTTGTTTGGCAGAGAATTCACATGTGTATTATTCTTCCTCCTGATTACATTCACAGTCCCCTCCATCGATGCCTCTCGCCAGTTCAGGCGCAACTGGATATTTGCGTGTGCCCACGCTTGCTCACTAGGATTAGAAGGCAAATCCTTCATGCCACAGTGTGGCAAGTGGTTGGCAAGTGGTTAGCTGTGCCAAGGAGACCACCCTGGGAGTCTGCAGTGGGTGCACATCAGGCTGTGTGTGAGCAGAGAGAGAGCTCCTTCCACCTCGGGTGGTGAGCTGTGGTGGGAGGAATGCAGCCTTGGCCAGAGCTTAGCTAAGCCTCTTTCTTAGTAACTCAGAGCAGCTATGGGGACTCTTATCACCCACTGTTCTTGATTTGACAACTCTTCTTTGTTTTCCCAGAAAATACTCACCGTGTTTGCCAAGCCTCTGGAAATAGCTACATCCTTTTGTGGTGGGGGATGGAATGGCCGTGGTCCAGAGGGGCAGGATATTTTAGCTGTTGCTTGTCAGCACAGCAGGACGGGCGAGTAGCGTTCCAAAAACTAACACTTTTAAGCACTTATATGATAAGGTGCTCAGGCTACAGGGCTGGAGCCTGTGTTCATGCTTGAGATAAACTCCACTGTCAGTGCCACATTCACACCTCCCCTGTCACATTAGGCACCCCATGGGCCTGTCTTTCCCACTAGTCACTTGCTACAAAGCCTCAGCACAGGGGTGTCAGGCCCTGTGCCTTCTCTATAGAGTCCCCAGGGGCTGCATTGCTCGTGTGTCCTTGTGGTGACATTGAGGTGGCTAGAGGAAATACTGTGGGTTAGAATAGATTTGTCACCAAGAATTGTCACCCTGAACTTTCTTTGGACTCGGCCACTTCTCTTTGGGATGCACTGCCTATCCCTTGCTGTTTGGGCAAAGGAGAAATGGGTGGACTAGCTATATGTCAGTGTGAGTTAGGGGATGTACAGTAGTGGGGCTGCTTCCTCGTGTGAGGGTCTACACCAAATGTCCTCTCTGAAATGCCAGAGACTGGGGGAAGGCAGCTAAATCTGCCTGTGGGTGCTGAGGAGAGCAATGACCTCACTCCAAGTTACTTACGGTTGCTCTCTCTTTGTAAAAGTTAATTTTGAAACAAATGTTTAGTGGCTATGGGCTGGACAGAGTTATTCTGGAATTACAGGATTTCATTTAATTAATTTACAGGGACATAAAACAGTGAAGTGATTGAATGCTGCTAGAAAGCCGAAACCCTCAGGGCTGTGCCAATGGGTAAAAGAATTGTTCCTCTAACCAAAATAGTTTACTCACTGCAAAAACAGAGCTTAAACCTAGCTTCAGGATGAGGGCAATATAGAGTTCAAAGCTGTTGATCAGCTGGATGGATACAGCTTCAGTTCTTTGTCCCTCTAGGTTTCAGTCCAGACCTTGAAGGATTTTCAGCCTATGTGGAGCTAAACTCTTTATTCTCATAAACGATACAGCTGTATTGATGGAGGGTAGGTTTTGGCCATTTGCGCAAAAAAAAAAAAATTGGCTTACAGCTTCATGTGTGCACAGACAGCTTCATGTCAGCAAATAGCATTGTTTACACACAGTTTGCTCACACGCAGTGGGGGGGTCAGGCTTGAGCAAGCAGCTGCCCACGGAGGGGCTGTGCAGTGTGGCTGTGTGTGCCTGATGGGCCATAGGAGATGGTGAACTTGCTGCCCCGTCAGTGATTTAGCTCCGGGGCCTGTTCAAAGGGGGCCCTAGATGCCACCTTTAAGCCTCAACTTTAACACCCTGGTTATGTTGCTGCACCCCATTGCAGAGAGTAGGATGTCCGAGAGTATGTTTGATCCACGTCTGCCTCAACTTCCTGATCTGGGAGCAACTTCTTCTCTGTATCCACTCAGTGTCTCCTCCAGGAGTGGTCTCTGCTCTTCTGCAGAAGCTGGATGGGAAGGCAATGCAATAGTGAGCAGTGATGGACAGGCAGGGTGAGGATACAGCCACACAATCCCAGTTGGAGACATTACTAGTCCTTTTTACAGGAAACAGTGCTTCGGTGCTTTCTGAAATGCAGGAGAACCCTCCAAAGGGTACTCATTTGAACACTCAAAACCCATCTTTGGAAAAAAAACCCATCTTGTGAATAAGTGTCTATGCTGAAAACTCTTAACTGTTCTTAGTTAAAACCGCTGCGCTAGTATGGCTCCTCTTTGCATAGCTGATAGATGCCACAAAACCTGGGAGGCAGAGAGCACTTTTGGCTTCCCTTGCCCACTGGAGATTCTTCACATAACTTCTGCATTGTTTGACCAAGAGGATTTGTTTTACCATGTCACCTCCCTGAGGATAGCAGTGCATTTTTTTGCCTGGTGTTGAAGTGTGAAGACGGTTGTGAGCCATGACATCATATCACAGGCCAGAGCAGATCAGGAAATGACCAAGAAGGCCTAAAATATTGGCCATGGGAAGAATGAATGGAGGAGAGAAGGGATATGATACAGCAATGTTCTTTAGCCTGGATAGGTCAGATGCACCTGACAAGTGTAATAGGACCAGGAGATCTTTGACACTTTAGCACATGATGATATTTTAGCGCAGAGAGATGGCTTGTGAGAGGTAGAGGTGACCCAGGGTGCAAATCCACTAGGTGACATGCTAATAAATCAGAGCTGCCTTTAGACAGTAAGGAGTAAAAGGGATATGGACCTGAACAGCTAGACTGCTCCAAATTTGACCTTTCTTTAACTCTAGGAGGCTTAAAGTGAATTCTGGGTTCCAATCTCTAACAAGCTGAGGGCTTGTTTTGGTCCAAGGTTCCAACAGGCGTGGGGCTTATCACTGAAGTCAGAGCCAAGACAAACCTTCAGGCTGGGTCACGTCAGAGCCCACAGCACAGGAAGCCTTCACTCAAGTCCAAAGAGACCTCACTCACAGACAGATCTGGTGTGTCTTGCTGTTCGTTTTGTAAATAACCTGCTCTCCAAATTGCTAGAGCACATTTCTCTCTCTCTGTAGTTCTCTCTCCTTGCTTATTTGTGTAAAGCATTGAGAGCAAGATGATTTAGCTAAGACTTAGCTGGGGTGGGTCTTTTATTCTGTAATTGTGTGGGGGACAGGACTGGCCAATGATCGAAGTACTGCTTTGCAAAGTGGAACTGTGCATCACTCTCGTGATCTTGTCTGCAGTCTGAGCAACTGTTTGTCTCTCTTCTCCCTCTGCATGAAGTGTGTGTGCTCCTCTGTCTCTGTGGGTATTAAGAAACTGGGTTGTTGTCTGTACAGCTGTGGCAGGAATGAACGAGAGCCTTTGCAGATACTCAGTAAATCCCTAATGACCAGAAAGCTTCTACTGGGGGGGACAGGCTGCATTTAAAACTTCTATACCTCCAAACTGTCATGCCATATGGCTTTCCAGAGCTATTTTTTGCACATCCCTAACCATTATACCACTGTACTTCAAACCTCAAACCAGATCCCTACTGATAAAGGTCCGAGGGCTTGATTTGGTACCCCTTAACTCAGCTTCAAAGCAAGTACCTTCATTGAGACAACAAAATGTCCCATCCTTCCAGGCTGAGCTCCTCGGCGCGGTGCCTGCTGGTTTGTTCCCTAATGATCCCAGCGCTAAACACCGGTGCCGGTGAGCCACGTGTGGAGGGCAGAGCGTTCAGGAGGCAGGAATTCCTGGAGCAGCAAGAGGAGGGGGCATGACAGGAAGAGGGGACTGGTACTTCGCTGAAGAGCCCATCACAAATAGTGCCAGAATAACAGTTCTCTCTCCTGGCTACAGATTCCCTTATCGGGGCGCGCGGGGCGGCGGGGCCTGTCGACACCTCTGCCCGGCGCCCTGCGCTCTCAGCCGCCGCAGATACGGAGTGGCTTGAACAAGTTCCAGTGCCTGCTCCCGGAGCTTCCCAGGACCCTGCGTGTGGCAGCCAGGTGACATCACTGCCAGCAGCCCTGCCGGCTTCCTGTGTCACATTCCCAACTGGAGAGCCTCTTGCCAAATCCTTCTCGCTCTACACAGTCTTTTTAGGAACAAATGGTCTAATTTTAGCCTGGCTGCCACAAACACCTTCCTGAAATAGATTCTGACTCTCTCCTGCCTTGTGCATGTTCTTGAGAGTTTAAAAACAAAATCTCCAATCCTTAGGGTCCACAGCTAAGGCCTCCGTCAGCCTAAATTTGGGCAGTAAGAAGTACTGAGCAGTGCAGTGGGGAAACTGCTGTCACCTTAGGCCCATACTGAGCGGAGCGAGGACAGGAATGTTCCAGAGAGGCAGGAACTCAGGTGATGGCACATCACAAAGTTCTTTGGATCTGGTCCAATCTGGATGAGCTGTTCTGTATTTCAAGGACTTTGCAATAGAAAGAACTTGTTGTTTTCTGCACTGGCTGCAGGCAGTCATATTCATACCCGGAGATGACATTTAGAAGTACAGTGAATGGACTTGCTCAGTGTCCTCTGTGACTTCCTTGCTCAGTTGCTTTAGTCACCATCCTTTCTTTTTGAGGCATGCCTAGATGAGCCCTGGCCTAGGAGTCAATAAACTCTGGTTCTGATCCCATAGCAAGGTCAGTTCATGCCTGACTCTGCTGTGCAGCTCTCAACTGCTTTGAGAACAAGTGAAAAACACTTATAGAAAAATTAGGAATTACTGTGAGATGAGGACAAGGAACACAAACTCCACAAAATCACTGGGGTTTTATGCTCCTGCCTTTTGTTGTTTCCATGAGTTTGATTATGCGAGCTCTTGTACTGAAGGATCAATGCAAGCCTGAACTGCTGTTTTTAATTAGCAGAGAGTAAAAAAGCCATGTCTTTAAAGAACTCTCTAAATAGGAAAGCGAAAAATGTTTTCAGGCAGCTGTTGTCTTTATGTCACTCTCCTGGGAGTGACACACACTCCCTTTATGTTCCTTTAGACCTGCTAATTAAGCAGCTCCTTGTATCTGCAGGTCAGTTGATCAGCTAATGGACTCCCTGTAATCTCCAATGCACCGTGTCTTGAAGGATAAATAGGAAAAGGCAAAAAGCCCTTGGGGCTCTAACCGGATCCCGGCCTGACTTGTCCAAGGGGCCTTTTCTGAGCAGGACTGAAGGCAGACACATGAGACAAAGGACAACAGCCCATGAGGCTGGGGTTTGCTGGGGTCATTGGGTATATGGCCTAGCCTCTGCAGGGAGACTATTAGCCAGGGGAGCCTCCCAGCTTGCCATCATTCAGCTGAGGACTAAAAATACTGTTGGCTCACATAAGGTGAATGCAAAGTGGCTGGTGTTACTGAATACTCTAAAGGCCAAACCCCTGGCACTTGCCTCCAGCTGGGCTTTAATGGACGAGAACAAAAGTAGCAGTGGGGCTTCATGTGCTGAGCATCCCAGCAGGAGCCGGGAGTACGCCAGCAATTAAGGGAAGGACAGAAGGGACCTGGGGGACAGGACTTCTCCATTCTGGGTGAGCACTTGAATCACCCCAACTACTGCACGGCCTGGGATAGATAGATTTGCTCTCGTTCTCTAGCTGTATCAGCCAGGGTCTTTGAAATGTCACTGGCAATAACTTTGTCAAACTGATTAATTTCAAAGAACCATCTTTCTTTCCAGCTTTCCTCCCCCTTCTAATTTTGACACCCTAAAAAGCAGCGTAGAGCCCACAGGTTAGGTAACTCACTGGAGGTCATTGAGCAGATGTTAGCAGAGTCAAGTGCTCAGCCTTGATTTTAGATTTTTTTTTTTTTTTTGGCTTCCATCTCTGCATCTGGACTGTAGAGATCATCCCAACTGTCCTGGAATACGTGAGAGTAGGGAACAGTCACTGTCAGAGTGGGTTTGGGAACCAGGACCAGCTAGAAGCTGACAAATACTCCAGGATACATGCTCTTTTCTATTTCATTTTATTAACCTGCCTCCCTTTTTATCTGCTCTCTGGTTTCAAGGGCATGTTCCCATTCAATGCCTTCTCTTAAAAGACTTTTTTTTGCCTTTCTGACTTCTCTGTCCTTCTCCATCTCAGGAGGAAAATGCTGTGGCACCTCAGTGACATTCCCTTTCACTGCTTGTGACAAGGTGTGTGTGGGCCTGGAGCCCAGTGTCCTGTGGCCGCCCAAAAGGCGGGTTCCTCAGGCGGGTCCGTGCTGACACCTGCCGTTCAGTCCGGGAAAACGCTGATTATTGGGCACCCTGCTCTGGCCTGGGGAGGGTTCAGATGTGAACAGGCTGGCTGGAGGGGGAAGCAGAGATCCTTGTTTCTGGAGCTGCTGAGAGGACCCAGACAGTTATCTTCCAGATTCTGCATCCCATGTAACTCAGCAGTATGACTGGTACAGGGTGGCTAAAATAATCCATATGATCTTTATGGAAATGAGGTGTAAACTTTGAGTGATACTCGGGGAAAGCTATGGAGAGACTGACTTTGTGTGTCAAACTCAAAAATGGGAACTGGTTTTATCCCTGCAGGATTTGTCTGGTCGAAGTTGTATCTCTGTGCCTTTGGCTAGGTTGGAATCCACTACCCTGTCGTAGAGTAAACTTGAGACTTGGTGTTAGTCTGATACAGACCCACGTTTTCAGTCCAGAAAATATTTCATCTTACCAGAAGTCAGCCTCAGAGTTAGGCCCAGCAACCCTGGTACAACCGCAGCCTTCATCCACTCCAAGGCTGTATGTTAGGCAAACACAACCCAAAAATCTGTGGAAACCCAGCCCCATATCAAAGCATCAGCCGTATGCATAAAACCAGCTCATTGCTTCCTCCTTCCTCTCTGGAGAGGGACTGTTCAGAGTTGAACCAAAGCATGTTTTGTTAATAAACACTAATTGCCGTCTATCATCAAGCACATAGGGCCATTTTCTACTATTTTCTCAATTAAAAATCCACACTGAAGCCTCTGAAGAGATGAAGATCAGAAAAGGCTCAATTTTCCATGCAAATAATTTTGCCTCTGATCTTGACCCAGGATTTTCATAACAATTAGAGACAGCGTGGGGCTCCCGCGGCGCGGAGCTGCCCTGCGGTACCCAGCTGGCCCTCTCCCTCTCCCCGGCGGGGTCCCTTTCATGCCTGCTTATGAAGGGATATGTGCACCTGAGGCATTTTCCTTCACTGACTTGAAAGTCATAGCTCTTCAACATTTTCCTCAGTCCCCCTTTCCTGTGTTTTGTTTTGGTTTTGTTTTTTTCCCCCCACATTTGATCCCACTTGCTGAGCACTGACAGGAACCAGATGAAAGGATTCTAGCCTTTCAGTATCAGTACTGGGCATCAACCTACATTTATGTGTGTGGTGTTGAGTGCATGTGATTGTGTGTGTGTGTTTAACGCTGTAAGAGCACGCCGGGGCAGCTTGCACACATCTCCAGTAATACATCATCAAGCAGTTAAAAAAATCAACAACACTCCACCATCCCTTTGGAATCAGGAGACTGACTTTAAAAAGAGTTTTGGTTTGGGTTTTTTTGAAGTGTTTGATTTGTATTCCTCATGGCTTTCTGTGATGCAGCTTGCTGTAATATGATTTATATTTGTTTCCTTTGGTGTGAAAGTATTGGAGCAACTTGTCAGCTGCCTTAATAGGAAAATTTTAGCAATGTGCTTGCAGATATCATTGAATAGAAACGAAATTGTATTTGCACCAATGTAAGAATTCCATGTAGACAAGTTCTGAGATTTGGCAAAGTGGGAAGGGAAGTTGTGCCTGAGATAAGCAAATATCTTGTTAGGTTTTTATAAGCTGTGAGACTGGGGTGACCATTGTGACCACTGAAGCATAATCCTGTATGAGTTGAACCACTTAATTTGCTTGAAATAATTCTGGCTTGAACTCGTGAATATATTTTTAGAACAGCACCTGATCTTGATTCATAAGACTCTAGACCAGCTCTTGGCTTTATCCTGTAAGAAGAAAACTTACGTGAGGTTTTTCAGTCATTCTTATCAGCCAATTGAATGACAGAGAGATACCAAATCGGCTTCCTTTGAAGCTCATAAAGCTACTTTTATTTTGGCCAATAAATAAACAAATAAAAACAAAGACCAATAGCGGCTTTTCAAGCTTGATTTCCTCTTAAATACATACCTTTATTTTTGTTGCCTTTTACAACCATTAAGCACTGCCTTGCTTCCCTTAAAAAGAACTATAATCTCCTAAAGTCTAGTAGTATCTCCTAGTCCAGTAGTACTGCTCTACATGAGCCTGTTGGTTGGAGAGGAGACAGGCCAAACCCTCTTCCCCACACTTGTACTTCTGTTCCCATCAGAATGGTTCCCTCGCTCTGTAATTGCTCAAAGAAGGTGATTAGCCTGATAGGGTTAATGATAAGTGCAGCCCACTTATAAATTAATTGAACTCCATGTGGAGTTACTAATTGTCAGTGTCAGGAAGTAATTCAGTTTGCTTTGATTTCTCTGAGTGATGTGTAGAAGAGGAATTTACTGTGCTCTGCTTGTCACTGCAGAGGAGTCTTTTCCTCCAACAAGAAAAGCAAATTACATTTTGATGGGAGAAATAGCTTGTCCTTGTAATATCTCCCATCCAGCTAGACTGCCTCTTTGTCTCACCATCTCCCCCTTGGTGACTGCATAAAGGGAAAGGAGAGGAGATGCCTCTGTAGCAAAGAGCAGCTGGACAGACAAAGTGATGCAGAGACTTAATAGAAGTAATTAAATGTTGCTTCCACTTCATTTGCATCTCTGAAACAGTGATCAAAAAGAGTAATTAGCCCCTCCTCTTCTCCATCGGGGTCTTGCTGCTCCCTCTCCTGCTATCTACAGTTATACATGCCTTGCAAGCGATAGCGTGCTGCAGAGATGTACAGGCTGGCTTGAAACAAGCTGGCTCGGGTTCTGAAAGTGTCCTTGCTGTGTCTGGACTCCTCTGGCTAGATTCTGTGTCGCTACAAATATAAATCTAGAATATAGCTTTACTGGAGTGAAAGGAGTCACGTTGCTGTACATCTTTCACCTACCACTCATGCTCCTGATGGAGCTCCACCTGTGCTTTTGTAGCTTCTCCTTGTTTAGAGACACCTCTCCTAATTTCTGTTGGTGTTTTAAGTTCCCAAGTAAACATACTAGTTAAAAATGGGAATTATGGCTAAGGACAAAACGTGAATGTTATTTAAAGGAAATGTGTGTACCTGGGGCAGTCCGTTTCTTATCCTGTCACATCTCTTCTACAAAACCTGGCAGAAACTCATTCTTCCACGTTGCTTTAACACCATGGTCTCCAAGCTGTGCCCTGTGTTCTAAACTGGCACCTTTGTCACCTTGCCCCAAAGCAGGTGAGCCCGATGAATTGAGGTTCTCCTGGAGGCTCTGGTGGGAGCTTTGGTGACAGCCGTTCCTCTGCTTCTGGCTCGTGCCGCGGGTGGCTCTCTCAGGGCCCCAGGCTGGTCTGGGGCTGTCGGGGCTCTGCTCAGCCAGTGCTGCTCCCACAGCACCTGCACTGTGCTGTTGACAGAGAGGAACACACATTAGAGCTTGTATTTGTACCTTCTACTTGCAGGACAAAGGCTCAAGTTCTACATGTCTTAGCCCTTAGGGACCGGCCCGTTGTCTGGGACATGCTAAGCCTTCACCTCCTTACTTTTTCAACAGATCCCTGGCTGCTTTCCATCTTCTTTTTCTTGGAGATCGCTGGATTCCAGTGGCACACCAGGCTGTCATTTTGCACACTGTAGTTCTTGTTACCAAGAAGCCAGTAGGTTTTCATTTTCCCTTTGCCCTGGGCCAAGAAAAGGAGAGAGCAGGAAACAGCTGTTTTCATGGGATGTGAAGGAGAGCAGAGAATCACTATGGTCAGGGTTACTACCTGTACTGAATTTGTTATCTCTGCTTCTCTCGTAAGTGGCTCGTGTTTGGGTAAAGAATCATAATTTCTATGCAGTTTGGGTGCTAATAATTCTTTTGGATCAGAAGGTGGCCTTGCTGGTTACTGGCAGGATTGCTAAGGGTTTAAAATCAGCCTTACAGCCATGGGTCTTTGTAACTGAACCCTAACACTTCACCCATATTCGTGTGGGTCCATGCAGGTGCAGACAGAGCAGCTGTATTTCAGAGCACACGGTAATACTTCTGCGTGAATTGGGAGGAGTAATGTATAGCCCCTTCCAAGTGAATTAGCAAAAGAACCTTGGGGACATGGTTAAAAATTGACTTGTAATTCATAGAAGAGCAATGGCCCAATCTATCATATTTCCTTCCTATCTCATTAAACTCCTTTGCTGTTGCAAAGTTACAGAAAAGCTGTTACCTTGACTTCAATTTCTCCTCTCAGCTCGATTTCATACGCGTCGTCTGTGAGAAGAGCAGTGTATGTAGCAGAACTGATGTGGATCTTCTGCGCTAGGGTTCAGAACAGAGCATTAGAAATGAAGGATTCCCAGAGACCACACACCAGCCCTCCTGTGATATCAGTGCAGCATTTCCACCTTGTCTTTGGAAAATGTCAGGTTGAGGAGGAAGCACGGGGAAGGGGAAGAAGCCTTAAATGTTGGTTGAGGACTCTGTGACACTGTACGCAGGTGTCAGCTAACACACAGGAGCAGTTCAGCATCACACACCAGTGAAAATGAGTGATACTGGTAGCAAAGGCAGCATAAAAGGCTGGAGCAAGAAAATATGCACTGCCCTGTTCTGTGTAGCCATGGTGCTTCTGCCTAATGCCTTTGTGTTAAAGTCCTTCAAATCAAACTCTGCTCACCTTCAGCTATTTGGCTTTTGTCACCCTCTTTCTCCTCTTATTTCCAATGGCATAAGGGATGTGGCTCACCCACATGTGAATACATAAGAGTTTCTCCTGCTTATTTGATAATTAGCATATGCACAGGGATAGTGGGGACTTCAGGTCCTGCCTGTGCTGGTTCTTTAGATCTATGGTAATTAGTTCTCTAGCCTGGGATGTCCCACACAGAGTGCTCCTTCTTACAAACCTTCTTTCACCCTTGGCCATGCCCAGTGTGAGGAGGTGTTGGGGTTTCCTTTCTCTGCAGTGTGGTGCAGGTGTGAGCCTGGCACACAGGCTGTGCCCGAGGCACTTACGCAGGCTGGTGGACTCCATGCGGGAGGCGGTGTTCACAGTGTCCCCAAAGAGGCAATACCGAGGCATTTTGTACCCCACAACTCCAGCCACACAGGGTCCTGAGGAGACACAAGGCAGAGAGAGCCCCATAAGAAACAAGTGGAAGAAGAGCAGGGAGGTGCCAAATGCAGCCACCTTTACTCTGGGTCCTCAGAGAGCAACGGGAATTGGGAATACTCAGTGCATCTAGGGCCTGGCTGCAGTGTTTACTTATGGAAAGAAGTCACAATTTGATTAGCTGTAGCTAATTAGTGCTGATATCGGGGGAAGATGCACTTTGGCAATACTAATTTCACAGCTCTTTCCATACTCATGCAACAAAAGTCATTTCATCCCACTGATACTACTGGAACTGGGAGAAATACTCATCCTGGAGTCAATGGCTTGTGCAGAAATGTAGAATTCTTTTCTCCTCACGTAATTAGACTGTGTCCTATTCTCTTTTTCTCCTGCCTCCACCTCAGCCCCCATACCTGTGTGTATCCCAGCCCGCAGCTGCAGTCTGCCCATTGGCATGTGAGGGATCACAACCTGACGAACTGCTGCCACCAGATCCAGAGACATTTTGGCAATCTCGTCAGCGTGCCTCGTGCCGTTCCTCTCTGGCAGGCCGCTCACTACCATGTAGGCATCACCGATGGTTTCCACCTGATGGCAAGGGGCACGTGTCACTGAGCAGCAGTGACCGAGCTTTTCTTTCAAAAGGACATCAGAATAAAATAAATAAAAATCAAAGATAGCTCAGCTGTCCACCACTTGCCAAGCTGTGGATAGTCCCTTGGATTTCATGGCTTTTGGCTGGCTGGCCTGGTGTATTTGAGATTCACCAGGGAACAAAGTAAGAAAGATTTAAGCAACTGTCA
The DNA here is from genome assembly GCF_001431845.1 of Calidris pugnax. NCBI lineage: Eukaryota > Metazoa > Chordata > Aves > Charadriiformes > Scolopacidae > Calidris > Calidris pugnax. The sequence goes on from NW_015090833.1 coordinate 3,549,972, forward strand.
GATTCCTTGCCTGCAGGTTTGGACTCACCTTGTAAACATCGTAAGACTCAATCCTGCTGTCAAAGCAGACGTACAGATTGTTGAGCATCTCAACAACTTGCAGGGGAGTACAGGAGGCAGCAATGCTCGTGAACCCCACGATGTCTGAGAAAAAGATCGTCACCTGTCACAGGGAGAAGGAAGGTGTGAAGCTGAGCTCTCCAGGCAGCAGCAGTAGGGCCTTTGAAGGGTTTGGGGGTTTGTGGAATTCAGAACAGAGCAGCCTAAGGCACAGGCTGCACAGAGAACCAGCGCTGCAAAACTGAATGGATATAATCCTAGATCAACAAGCTCTGGCTCAGAATTGTTCTCTGTTACTTTGACAGATAAATTATGTTTATCTCCAAAGTTTATCATCTGCTTCTCTGAATCATCATCACTTCTCTGAATACCTTGAGCTAGATGGGAGACTGAAAGTCAAATGCTTTGAATCTTGTGAGCAGTGATCTACAGACTTCTTGTAGCAGGGCCTGATTTTTCTTTTAAAGTGATTTAAACTGTGGTAGAGGTCACAGCTAGGTACCCGAACAAACTGCCAAATAAAAACTCAAGTGCTGTCTCTGCTCATGTTGAATTAGGAAATACTAACTGGATTTTGTTTTTCTTCAAGTGATGTTTATCTCTGTCACTATCAAGTAACTTACAAAGAAATTAACTTAAAAAAAACCCAGATTTATAAAAGAAAGAACAACAGAGACCATAATAACTGAATTGAGGAAGGGAAATGTGTGTTATAGCTGTTGGCAAAGAATTAAGTGTTTCTTCTCTGTGCTGCCTGAACTTTGACAGTCTTTAAACTAAAATTGTTCTTGTTTTTGTCTTTGACGATGCCAATTCATCCAGAAGAGCCACCTTTTCACTCCCTGCCTTGGTTCAGCTACTTTTGAAGTCATGACTATTGTGAATTGTAATTAATTGTGCAATTACAGGTTGCTGTTTTGATAATGACACCTACAAATTAAATGCAAACATTTATTATTGTGTTTCACAGCTGAGAGTAACGGAGCATCCAGGGGAAGAAGAGTGAGTAGAATTGCAATGACTGTGGCAGGAGGCTTTAGGCTGTGGTTGTGCAGCACAGCTGCCACATTCAGCACTGATAGCAGCATCCGTGCTCTGAGGCAGAGCTGCAAATAAATGGGTTTCTGGCCAAACTCTGCCCTCATTTTTATGTCAACAGGCTTCGTTACATCACACACTTGAGGCTACGAGATCATCCATCTCTCTCATCCTTCTCTACGTCCCATCACAGGGAGGAAACTCAGTTCGTGCTCCTATGTGCTCGTGATCTAGTGATGCTGGCTGGCTTTCCTGAGTAGGCTCTTAAATGCAAAGATGACAACTTGCCAACATAGAATCTTTGACATCTAAAGCTACACTTCTGGAAATTTCAGCTCTTCTTCTTTCTCCATCAGCCTAAGTGCTTCATGGCACATTGCACAACTCTTTCCAAAACCCATCGTGAATGGTTTGGATTTCCATCCACACTCAGCTATGGGTGCAAAACCAGGTTCCTCAAATGGTGATAAGGTAGGCACTCTTTTAAGTGAATATTTTTCTATCCTTGGTGACAGCATCCTTGCCATTTGCTAACCTGATCATAGTTTTCTGCCTCAACTTTTTGGCATTTCCTTAGCTGCTTGGCCACAGATTTTGGCAACATCTGGTGTAAGAGGTCCTCGGCTAGCTGCCTCTCCCTTTTCAAGTCTTCTGTCTTTTCCTTGATGTTCCTGGCATAAGTGTGTATCCAATCTGTCATTTGCTTGAAGGACATCAGGATGATGGGGTAAATGAGGCAGGCTATCACTAACAGACCAATCTTAAGGCTCATTGTGGACAGGATTTCTTTAGATTTCTTGATAAGCTTTTCCTGTCCCTGCTGCAGTAAGCAGCTCTGTACGTAACGTAGTCCCTTTACTAAGGCTTCAGTGGACATAAATTCATCCAAGCCCAGGAATGGGATGAAAAAAGAGATTCCTTCATAGTGGGTGAAAGGAAGTGATAGATTGACATTATCCATCCAGCACTTCTGTACAGTCTCTGATGAGAGGGTAGCATAGTTCAGAATGGCCACAAGTGCATGCAAACTTGTTTGAAAGCTTGTAGGTGCTGGCATTGAATGAGCTTTAAGCACAGCTTCTCTTAGTCGAAGGATAAGTTTGAAAGCTACGATGTCTGCCCAGTCAGGATTGTGTCTCATTGCTTTGAGGTCTTCATGGGGACTACTAAACCGCTCCAGCAGCTCAGCGATCGCTCTGGAGAGCACCTGGCTGGCTTCAGTGTCCCTTGTGCTATTTAAATTCTGTCTCATGTCGGTGATGTAAAATCTACAGATGGAGATTTTCTCCTTCTTGCACTGGCAATTCTCACAATGCAGTTCTGCTTCGCTTGCCTTACAGAGGGAGTTTAAATTCCCCAGCAGCTGAGCATGAGATGATCTATTCCCCTTGCCTGCTGCTGGGAAGAGCCAGCTGTGCCTTTCTTCCTGCAGGAGCTGGATGAGGTGAACGGCCCAAAGGTTTTCACAGGACGCAAGTTCCTGAAGGGCTTTCCCTGTGTTTCTCCATATTTCCAAGCTGTTGCTCAAATCAAAAGAAATGGCTCCAAGGAGGCTGCAGAGGGAGACCATGCACGCTGTCCAAATCCTTTGAACTGGTTTTCTACCACCAGCACTGGAGGGGGGACAACATCTAAAAAAAAAAAAATGGAGTAAAAAATAAAAAAGAGTGGGGATGTCTGAGCCCTGGGATGTTTCTTGCAGCTCCTGAAAACATAAGTGGAGCTCATAGTGCTGTTTGTACATTCTGAATGTACAGGGAACAGCTGAATGTTATTGAAAGACCTATTGTGTTGTATTTTGTTCCTCCTGACATTTTATTTTAGGAGAAAAGGTGTAGTAAAGAGACTGTTTCCATGACACACTGAGCTGCGAAAACACATGAATGAAATCATGCACTGTGAGTATTAAGACGGATAAAATCATTTGCTGTAGGTTTTATTCTCTGTGGTTCTTCTGTCCAAATTTTAAGTAAGCCTATGAAAAGATGGGGTACTTACTTCAGTGATCACAAACTGGAACTGTTGAATTTTTTTAGAACTTTTAGAATTTGTTCTCAATAGGAATTTCCATATGATGAATAATTTGTGTTGATCTGTTCAAATGAGTTCAGACGTTTCCACAATATTGTCTAAATATTTCAAAATGAAAACAAATCAAATTTCAGTTTTGTTTCAGTTTTTACAGAAGAAAATACATATATAATTTTTACTGTTTGAGCTTCACGATTACCTTTTCTGTTTCATGCTACACATAATTGACATCCGTGTTCCGTACAGCAAAGCAATCTCTGACAATTTTCATTTTCAGAACTATTAATCAATCATTTACAATCTTACGTTAATGATACTCCTGAAAATAACTCGGGACGTTTTGCTGAAGGTGGAGACTCCTGAACAAATGGGCAGCCCTTATTTCCACTGGTGAAGAACAAACTGGGGACTGGGCTGCTGACCAGTCCATTCGGCTCAGTCTTTTTGGTTTTTTACTCTGTGTGGCAGAGGTGATTGAAAAAAGCCCTCCTTAGATCCCCTGCTCTTTCAGATAGGTGAAATTACATTTTTAAGAAGATAAATAAGAACCCAATAAAGCCTGCTATTTCTCAGCAGAGGCTGATATTAGGACAAACAAGTTCCCGCTGAGCTCTTTGCAGCAGAATGGTGGTCAATGGTTGTAAAGTAGAAGAAAAGGAATAAAAGTGCAGTCCCCAAAGATGATAAACAGCCACGTTTTCTCTTATTTAATACAATTTATATTTAATAACGTATTTATTGATTGTCAATCCAAATGTAACAACTGCACAATGTCTGACTGAAAGGAACCGCAAGCCTGGAAAAATTTATCTTTGAACCCAGATGCATTTCTGTTCTCAAAACAAGCTTCCAATCTTTTCCTTCCACTATCTACTGCTTACCTTTGAGTCGCTTGTCCTCTGCAATCATTTTACTATTCAATCCACCAAAATACATGCCAGAAGAAGAAAAACACGACAAAAATCCATCTTGATTTTGTGCTGCCTACCTTTTACTACAATGAAAGAAATATAAATAGGGGCTTTAATTTAGTACCAGGCTAATTTTGGATGTGCTTTGCAAAAAACCCCCATTTCTGTCTGCGTGTCAGCCCACGGTGACAGTTCAGAGGTCTTTGCCTGCCGTCTGAATGACTTAAAAACGAGCAAGGGTCGAGTGAAGGAGGTAAATCCGATGAGATGCTGCCAGCATCCTTCCCCTTGCCAAGTCCCAAGACCACAGGGTGTTCAAACCTCTCTGAGATCATTTTGCAGCCCTCCTGCACTCACCTGCATGGACCTGCCTGTGCCCGTGCTGCCTTCCCTCTGGGCATGGCCCCCGCCTGCTCCGGTGAGTCCCGGGGGGTCCCAGCAGCCACCACCGCCTTCAGCCCCGCTGGGACCTCCCTGTCTCCCCCCGGCCCCCCGGGAGCTGCTCCTGTGGCTCTGACTCTTCCACCAGCCCAGCCTCTCTGCTCCTCTGCCCCAGGGTGAGGGCAGGGAGCTCCAGGGAAAGGCTGTAAAAGGGCTCCAGCAATATCACTAAATCCAGTCTCTGGTCCTGGCAATACGCAGCAAGAAGTGACAGGGGACTCATGTTTCATTGCAAAAAATAATGTTTATTGCAGTCTGGTTAGGTATAATGCTTGTGTTGTTAAAAGCATCATTTCCCAGCATTTCGTGATCAAAGGTGTCATGATTATGACTTTATTGAAACTGTTTTCCTTCTTGGCATCTATCATCCAGTTCTTTTTGGATTAGTAGTTTGCCATAACCTAAAATGCAAAACAAGTGAAAAATCATGAGACCCAGGAATTTGTGAATAGTGTATGTTGCATTGAAGATGAGGGATTTAAGTAACTGAAAGGAGACCTTTTCTTCTCAGTCACTTTTTAGATTAAAGTTTACATTATTTTAAAAAATAATTGAAGTCCCAGACTTGAGCAGCATGTGCTGCCTTCTAGAATGCAATTGCAAAAAGCAGTGTCACTGGTGAATACAAATTTGAGTGATCACTTCCGAAGTCATACCAGTAAAAACTTTATAACCATAAATATAGCTCTAGTATAAAAGGAGAATGCACTGATAAGGGCTTGTCTACAGAGGTTACTCCTATGGAAAGTAGAATCAAAAGTGATACAGCTCCCTGAGTAGGTGGCAGGAATCTGTCAGAGAACCTCAGAAATCACTAAGTCTTTATATTCTCCAGAAGCAGCATCTTGAAACTTACCCACTGGATCCAGTTATTGTAAGCAGACACCCGGGTGAAGACAGAAGGCTTGTGGTAATAGTTGCAGCCAAGGGAAGAGCCGAAGCTGACAATACCGTGCACTTCCCACCTGCCATCAGCACCTTGGCAGTTCAGTGGGCCACCAGAGTCCCCCTGGAAGGAAGGGGGCACACAGTTAATGGCAGTCACAGTATGCATAGCTCCTCACTGTTTTTTTTTTAAGCTTTTCTTTCCATCAGGCTTGTTTGCTCTGAAACCAAGCCCTAAGAGCAGTGCCCTCTGAACTCACATTGCAGCTGGAGGTGATTCCGTCCCCACCAGCACAAACCATGGTGGGTTTCACTGTGCTTCCCCACCAGTTAGACTTGGAGCAAGTGGCGTAATCCACCACCAGCAAAAGGCCTTGCTGCAGGTCATCTGGAAGAGGTCCGTTTGCTGGGAGGGAAGAGAAACAAAGGAGTCATGGTACCAGCTGGGCTGAAGAAAGAACAAAACTGCATTGTGAAGTTTCTTCTAGGATCTGGGTACTACCCTCCAGGTAAGAAACTCCAGAGGAGGTCTGTATTAAAGGAAAAGCTGTAGAACCATTTCCTTAGCGCTGTTCTTTTTTAGTCATATATATATGTATGCATGCCTTAACTTACTAACAATTTGTGTTCCATTTTAAAATGTCTCATTGTTAGAGAAATAAAGGGCTGCTCTTTGTTCAGGAGTTAGCAATTTACTGATCACTCTAGGAATTGCCTCTTGAGCCGAGCTGATGCTTCTGCTGAAGCCTCTGAGATTTTCTCACTTTACATCTATTCCCTTATGTGTCTTTCCAGTTATTCAGGGGGTTTGTTAGCATTAGCAGGATCACCGGGCTGCACGCTGTTAACGTTTGTTTTACCAGTTTCTAAAAGCTTAGGACGGGGCCCTCTAGTGCATTACTAGCCCCGTTACAAGCAAAATATACTTGAAAGGCAGGGAAAAATCATGCTGTGTGAGTGAACTGGGGCCTGATGAACCAGCTCCTACGCTGAGGCTGAGGGCATCACCAGCAGCAGCCTTTTCCCAGTCAACCCCAAAGGAGAGGGCAGTACTGAAAGATTTTGTTCCACAATTTTGCCAATGTCCAAGTACTTACTCTGCAGCCTTCCCCACCCCGTCACGTAGCAGGCGGTGTTGGAGGAGAGGATGCTCTGTGCAGGGGGCAGGCAGGCCAGCTTAATGTGGCTGTTTAAGGCCACGTGCTCACTGAGCTTGATCAGAGCAATGTCGTACCTGTGGGCAAACGCAGGTATTTGAGAGTGGGGAAGAGAAGGGGAAGGAATGAAGAGGTTTGCAAACAGATTATGGCACAGTAGCACGAGCACTTAACAGTTATACAGCACCCGGCCTATTAAAAATTGACGCAAGGCAGCAAGGAGGCCAGTACATAAGCAGTAAAGACTCCTCCACCCTCAAAGCAGTGGAGAAATCCATGGACTGGGAGACTCTTCCCTACAGAATTATCCACTTTCCTCCCGGCAGCTTTCTGGAAATTGCTTTTTATGGATTCTTTTCAACAAAGCCAAGCATGTGTTAGGACTAACTCCAGGGAGCTGGAAACTGAGAGGATTTCTTTGCTAATGCCCTTAGCCTGCAGCAGGACACAGGAGTCCTGCAGCAACAAAGATATTAATCAATAATACTCTGTGTTTATGCTGTTCATAGGAGGGCTTCAGAGAGCGTTGTATAAATTAATTCCCTCCCACTCTACAAAAGAAATCATTGCATAGAACAGCTTCCCACCCAGGCCTAAACATGCAAAATGGCATCTGAAAACACAGTTAATTAATAAATAATTAATATTGAAAGTTGTCTTCTTGACAGGACAGGAGGTAACAGGCACAAACTTAAACAAAAGAAGTTCCATCTAAACATGAGGAGGAACTTCTTTAGTTTGAGGGTGGCAGAGAGGACGAGGCTGCCCAGGGAGGTGGGGGAGTCTCTGTCTCTGGAGACATTCAAAACCCCCCTGGACACGTTCCTGTGCAACCTGCTCTGGGTGGACCTGCTCTGGCAGGGGGTTGGACTAGATGATCTCCAGAGGTCCCTTCTAACCCCATGTGATTCTCTTGAGGGGAAAACTGGAGTCTCAACTCTTATGTATGAGTAAACATTTAGAAGTACCACTGTAAGAGGTGGCTCTAAACATTTATGCATTTAAGTGACACAACTCAGGGTGGGGGGGATTCAGGCAGTTTGATTTTTGCCCTCTATCTAATAACTGAAAAGATACCTGCCACCAACTTACCCATTTGCAACATTCTGTGGATTCCAGTTCTCATGAACGATGATTTTTTCTGGAAAAGCTTCAAATGATCCTTGTTCCACAGCTGCCAGATTGTATTTTCCAAGAAGTACTCGATAGTTCCTAGAAGAGCTGGACAAGAAAAGGAGCAACTGTCATAGAGCTGCTGGTTTGCTGCTCAGGCATCTGCATCCCTGCCACCTGAGATATTCAGTAAGAGCATCCCTAAGACTAATCTCACATCAGATGCATGATTTGTCTGGAGCTGAGCCAACGTCTGATGGATTTGCTAAGGACAAAGCCAGGCTTAACAATAATGTCATCCCCAAGCCGTCCTGCCAACTCCTGCTGAAGGATCATTAACAAACCCAAGATGCCTCCAATCTTTGCAGGATTCGGCTTGTATTCTTCATGAAGTAAACGTCACTCCGTTACGTACCTGATGCAGTGGGCAGCTGTCATCACCCAGTTGGTTGCAATGAGGGTTCCTCCACAAGTATGGTACCATTTGCCGTTTGAACTGTACTGAAGGGAGGCCTAGGATCAACAGAACAAGTAAGGCTCAGATTTTTGCTTAGTGATTGATTTCATTGTTGCACTTTCTTCATACACCCAGAACTTGCTTCTGCAAGATGGTGGGAGGCTTTTAAGCAACAACCTTCCAACTCCTGGATAGAAAAGGTTTCCCTATCATCCAAAAGCTTGATTTCTTTTATTTTTAATGTTGTTTCTTCCAAAGCTATCACTAAGCCTGGCCCAAATAAAGCATTTCATTTGCTTCAGAAATGTATTTTTTAACTCCATGTGTAACTACACTCCAGTAGGCGTTGTATGCTCCACTGAACTTCACAGTCATCTTGCTTGAGTACGGGGTGGTGCCTAAGGCTGCTGAGAGAACCCAAAAACCTGCATAACCAGCAAGAGGCAGCACATTCAGAGCTTTCTTACATAGATTGGAAACTTTGGGATTAGTAAGAATATAACAGTGAAAACCTAAGAGGTATCAAATGAAATATAAGACCTGGTTTTGTTTAGCCATGCTGTGTGAGGGTGGCACAACCCCAGTTGTCCCAGGGAAGGCACAGTGAGACTCACCTGCCAGGGCCAGCTGTAGGGTCTCGCATCTTCCCCTCCCACCACTCTAGACACAGAGGGGGGGTAGGCAGGAACCCCACAGCCAAAGGCTAGAAGATATACAAAATAGAACGCGTTTTAAAAGTAGAAGACATAAAAAAATGTCTGTAAGAGAGGTTTTTTTTAAAATATAGGCTGTGTTTGTACACAACATTGAAAGGTACAAATATAGGCTGTGATTTAACATGGTACAAATGAAGGTACAGCCATCAGTCAAAACTGAACAATGTTATACAAAGCCTTTTTGAGTGGCTTCATTTTTCTTACAGATAATCAAATCAAGTTGGCTCAACCAAACTCATGTGTCAGCTGAAATGCAGCTCTTAACCAAGTCAACAATTTGATGTGGATTAACTGTATTTCAGTGTATTCAAGCTAAGTAAAATAACTTTGAATTTCCTAAAGGCTGAGCAGTGATGCTAATCGAGCCCCTGTAAGAAGGGAATAGCACAGCAGCCAGTTACTGTTCTGAGAGAACAGCCCGTGCTATATCTCTGCTTTGTTGCAGAATGTCTAATTTCCCCAAAGAAGGAAACTAATGCTGGAATTGGGTACGTACCTGCAGCTGCCAGAGCCAACACAGCAACCAGAACTCCAAGCATGATGCCGGTGAGCTGTCTGCTGCAGGCTCTGCTTTGCAGGACATTTTATATGTTATCCTTTATCTCTGCGACACGTGACTTAACAGGTAGCACTATTCCGGTACCAATGGAAAACTTGTGTAATTGTGGGATAAATTTTTATATGCACAAGTGCCTAAAAAGGAAAAAACAGTTTAGATGGACCTTGGATCCAGGCTACATAAACAACTTGGTCAAAAAAAAGTTCTGACTGAGCTGCATGTTATTTGTAGCACCTGTTTGCTTTCCCATTGCCTTGAAAATTTATCACAAAGGTGTTTTCCGACGGAAAATGTTAAATGAGTTATTCTAACACTTGATGGTATGTCAGCAGTAACAATGTCTGATCTATTCAGACAGTGGTAGATTCAGACATGTTGGCGGGGCTGGATTAGAGATCTCTAGGGGCCCTCTTCCAACCTTAATTATTGTATGATTCCGTGATTGCTTGAAATTGTATTTTGTTCTGTTCTATGCCTGATGGCAATTACCACCGAGTACTGACTGAAAACCTGTATCTTCTTTTCTAGCTCCAGTCACATGTGTGTCAGCGTGCCATACTTCTTCAATAAACCAACTGCACTGGCTTTGAAGTGGAAGATGTTTCAAGCAGCAGAGCCCCAGCTGTCAGGGATGACAGAAAAGCACTGGCGCAGCACTTCTGGTGAGCCAGACACCCTTTCTTTCCTATTTACCCTCAATTGTTAGATCAGTAGCACGTCCCTGGAAGAGAATAGGGTTCCTGTGACCCTATTACAACCCTATTGCAACCTTACTGCAAATGGGCATTTTCACACCCCAAATCAGCATGCTGACCTGTGGCATAATGCAGGGTGAGCTCGTTAATGATAAAGGCTAAACCATTTTCACCAATAGGACTGACCGGGCAAAGAGCAGGGATTTACACCACTGCAGAGCTGCTGCCACAAAAGTGTGTGTCCTAATTAATTACTGGACGTTTGAGATCAATGAGTTGGTATCAACACTTATCCCTGTGTCTCTTTCTTCCTTTTTTATTTCTGCTGCTGGAATTTTCCATCCTCTGTCATGTTTCCATCTGCTTACCCTTCACCTGAAAAACTTTTACTGATTATTTAGAAAACAAACATCTGTCTCCCATAAGCCAGGTCACACATCGGAAGCAAACTTATCAGAATGGAACCAGATATCATAATGCCAGCTTTGTAACCGGAGGCGCATTGTACATACAGACCAAACCAGAGGTTTCAGAAAAGCTAAAATAAATCTATTGTTTACTGTAGTATTAACAAGTAGCTAAATCCCTGATTTTCATAGCCTCCATTCACCAGTAGGTACTGGTTTGGATGAGAGATGCCTGGAGCACACATGTGGAAGGCAGAAATACATAACGCTTTGCTGTTTTCTCTGCTTCTCAGGAATGTATTATCCTGCCCAAACAATAGCACTTGAGAAAACTGCATTTTGAATTTCAAATGGAATAAACCAAATTCTGTTCTGGCATCTTGTATTTATTATCCAACAAAAGCATAAATCTGGATTAATTGAGTGCAGACTTGAGATTCTAAAATTTATTTTCAATAATTAGTTGGCTCTCTTCTTAATGTCTGAGTTTTCAAGCTAAACAACATATTGTGCTTTTCAGTTTAACTTCCACGCCACTATAGTTTTCTCAGAATACCAACTAAAAATTAAATGTAAATTTTGGATGTTCAGTTACTGTCCTGATTTTCCCATTTTATGGGTATGCTTATGAACGTGGAATTTTGTTTAGGTTTTTTAAGCACTTCTGCAACCATTTCACAAATAATCCTCTGCTCTCTCGCACACTGTAAATAGAGAAACCCTATTCTTTCTTTTTCCCATCTGTTGTAAAGGAATTCTGAAAGTTCTTTTATTATATGGGGGAAAGGCTCACAAGAATCATCATATTTTTAACGTAAAACACTCTCAAAGCTTTGTTTTATTGTCCACTCCTGCTTTATGTAACAAGTTCTTATCCGTCTTTTCCAGGTCTACTCTAAATAGGCTCAAGTATCTTGGACTCAGAGGGCATCGTGCTGTTGGCAGTTCTGCAAGTGAACATCAAAAGCCTCAGCCTCCAGCTGATACCATGGTGGCTGGAAACAGCTCCCCAGAAGCTCTTACCATCTTCATGCCAGATGTTTCACAGCAAGTGAGCAGTTCTTGGACCTTCACTAAGAAAGAGCAGGAATTTCTGGTATGTTCTGTTAAAATATAATAGCTAATATTTCTTTTGCTACAATTTATAATGTGCTCCGTTGCTTCCCTATCGTCAGTCTGTTCCCTTGCAGGGCAGTAACTATGCTGGAATTACACTAGACCAATTAGTAAGTGGAATGGCCTGCAGATAAGTAAGAGACACTGAAATCTGCTTTTCTGAGGGAGGCTTTTAATCTGAAACTAGGCAGTAACCTATTTAAAAACTCAAATCCTGCCCCAGCTTTTCGTTGGGAGCACCAAATGTTCCAAATTCATTACTTGCTGGAAGGCTGTTAAATCTGCTACTTGACTGTTCCCTGGGCTTGTTTCTGGGTGTTCTTAAAACGAAAGCTTGGCCTGTGTGCTTGGAGATAGAACAAGGTTACACAGAGCCAGGGAAAGGGGGATTAGCACCACTCCGTGTTTCAGTCCCTTGTGCCTTCCAAACTCTCTGTTCCCAGATTAGATCCATTTATGTATTATTTTTCCACACTGTATTTCCTTTTAATCCAAGCACTTTTGTGCTGGATTAAATACTGGCCACAGACGTAACATAAGGCTCTGCTTGTTTGAACTGGGTGGGGAGACAGGGCAGGAGAACACTGACAGGGAGGGAAAGGGAAAAATTAAAAACAACCACACTTCGGTGATCAGATTAGACTGAAAGATATTTATTTAGAAACAACAGCTTTGGTATTTTAAAATCAAACAACCTTTAAATCACTAGAAAGTGGGATGTCTCCCCCCGTAGCCAAAACAAATCAATGCACAAAGTCTCAGTTTGCTTACGACAGGAAACCTGCCAACCAGCATTTCCAAGTGTAAATCCAGAAAACAATTTCGTTAAATTGGTTTTGCATTCTACAGTCATAAAGGCTGAAAAACCTGTTACCAGCACTTAGATATCTACAGTTCCAATTGACTGACATTTTACTGAAGTGGAGGCAAAATTATTAACATCCTCCCCCTCCCCCCAAGCAATAAATTAAAAAACATATACCAGAAAGGAAGTTGCACTAAAGTTTTCTAATTAAGTTAACTCTCTGAAGGGAATAATCATCCTTTATTTTCCTGTAAAATTAAGAAATCAAAATATCAAAGGACTTGGTACTACCTTCAAGTATTTTCACCAAATGGATTACTCTTAGGGAACTGAACAGTTTACACGGAAAAAAGAAACATCTGTTACACAAGCTTCTGGGATAAGCTCTTGTATAACCACACCTTCCGAGTCTGGGATTGCTCTCTTAACAAGGCACAAAGGGATTGTTGCTTTCAAAAGGTCCTTGTTCTCAGCTGCAAAGTCAGATGTCTTGTGCAAATGGAGGCTGAAAGCAGGACTAAGTTCACTTGGACACTGGGATGTTCCCATTCAATTAGTGAAACGGGGTGTTATTTCAACACCATTAATCTTGCTTACTGCTCACTGCCACCGCCTTCACTTCAGCCCTGCTGCCAGAATCAACTTCTGCATCATCTTCATTGTAAGTAGGTCCAGTTAAGACGAGGCAACAGACTGGTTTGCTGTACACTGCAAGGCTTTGTGCAGTGTGGGGAAGGGAGAGGTGTTACATCAGCCCTGGTGTGTAGCTGTGAAGCTTCTCAGCATTTCAGAGCACAGTGTCAGGGACAGTTACCTGCAGTAATGGGTAACAAGTCACTCTGTAAAAGGCAGAAGGCAAGTCGTGTAGATGACAAAGGCAACCAGATAGACAGCAGTGGAAAAACGACATAATTTTATAATTTCAGGATGCATGTCAGGGGGCAGCTGTATACACAGTAATTGAAATTACTTCCAGACTGCTTCCTCCTTTTGCACTAAGGTTCCGATCATGATCACAGGCTTATAACTGCAGTTGTCTTTGATATACATAGCTGTTCTGCCTCTGCCTGGGTCAGTCTGTCCAGCCACAAGCACCTTCCACTCTCAATTCTTTGAATGGATGACAGGTATCCAGACCAGAACTGCTTGGTATCAGGCCTGATCTCCAGTGCTGAACATTACAAAGCCAGTGAGCTGAGAGGAAAATGCCAACTTGCTTAAACACCCCTTATGTACTGACTGTCAAGTTTAGTCCAGCACCTTCTGTCCAGCCTTAGCTATCCAAAATTCAATTTGCTTTTATAATTCAGAAAAAACAGGCAATCTAAAGCTAGAACTTTTCCTCTGACAGCACTATTTAACTCTGTCCTTTTTTATTTCCTCTTTTTTTTCTTTTTTAAACACAAGTTACATTTAATTCTTTAATCTAAGGATGCCTCTGAACAGCATGGCCAGCACACACAGCAAATCCAGTCTTGTCTTTGAGCTATTCTGCCTCTGCCTGGGTCAGTCTGTCCAAATTACTTCCAGACTGCTTCCTCCTTTTGCACTAAGGTTCCGATCATGATCACAGGCTTATAACTGCAGTTGTCTTTGATATACATAGCTGTTCTGCCTCTGCCTGGGTCAGTCTGTCCAGCCACAAGCACCTTCCACTCTCAATTCTTTGAATGGATGACAGGTATCCAGACCAGAACTGCTTGGTATCAGGCCTGATCTCCAGTGCTGAACATTACAAAGCCAGTGAGCTGAGAGGAAAATGCCAACTTGCTTAAACACCCCTTATGTACTGACTGTCAAGTTTAGTCCAGCACCTTCTGTCCAGCCTTAGCTATCCAAAATTCAATTTGCTTTTATAATTCAGAAAAAACAGGCAATCTAAAGCTAGAACTTTTCCTCTGACAGCACTATTTAACTCTGTCCTTTTTTATTTCCTCTTTTTTTTCTTTTTTAAACACAAGTTACATTTAATTCTTTAATCTAAGGATGCCTCTGAACAGCATGGCCAGCACACACAGCAAATCCAGTCTTGTCTTTGATTTCCATTCTGTATCACACGCAACCAGAAAGTACCAGTACTAAGAGCAGGAATCACCATCTATGGTCTATTCTGTGCTAAGTTTTTACGAGCAACTAAGTTTTCTAAGGCAACGCAGAACAAGAATTTCAAATCCTCTACACTGAAGTGAGATTCAGTAGAGCTTGAAGTCAGAACCTCCAACTCACAGTAAAAGCACTCAGTATTATTCTTAACACAGCTGAGTATTTTGTCTGAATGGGAGAACCACTAACTCAGCACTTTCCCAAAATGATGATGGCAAACGTGGTGTGATGGAGGACTGCATCTCTGAATCCATGAGCATTTACCAGCAGTCCCAACAAAGTCAGCACCTTGCCCTAAGAACAACAGCTCGCATTTGTGTGATGTTGTACGACACGTCACGCGCTCACCCCAGGCAGAGAAGGGTGCACGTCTCCCACGCAGCAGTAAAGACACCTACAGCAGCTCCCTCACAAGCACTGCAGCACTGGGGAACAAAGGACACCGTCTCATTACCCAGCTGCAACTGTTGGCTTAAAAACAAGCAACGTCCTACACCAATGTGTGGAAAAAGGACAGAAAAGCTGTGCCTGCCTTGATCTGCAGCCTCACAAATGTTTAAGAAGGACAGATGATGGCTTTATCTTTTGTAATGTTTGTGAGCCCTACCACTCCAGTCCCTGCCCTAATCCTGCTTCTTGCCAGAAAAGGTCACGGATCACTTGTTACAAGAGAGACTGAAGATCCTTACAGTCCAACAGACCCTCCCTAGGCACAGCTGACAGAAACTCAGGTTGACAACACTCAGTGGAGAGCAGCCAAAAGCAGCAGCCTTACACCTTACTCCTGAAGAGCGGCTTGGCTCCCGGCCCGCAGTATTCATTGTAGATGAGTTTGAACAGAAACAAGTGAAACAAGGTGATTAAGGAGGCCACGCTGAACCAGAAGAGGAAGGGTAAACCTGGGTATTGCTTGGCCATGTGTTCCTCATGAGCCAGAATAGCTTTTAGATGGAGTGTGTGTCTCAGGTCCTGCAAGTGGACCAAATCTGTGGATATATAAAGCAGTGGCGTGATGGGCTGAGTCACCATGACGGGGAACGTGTGCCCTCGTGCCTCCGAGGTGAGCTCCACAGGCTCATTCATACAACCTGCCTCACACGCATACAGTCTGACTGGTTTGTCTTGGAATTTCACAGACACGTGCAAGAAGGGCTTTCCTTCAGCATCCAGCAGAACCGCCAGATTAATCAAATCCTTATTGTAATGGATCCCACGTAAGGAGTAGCTGTTATGAAGTACATCGGGGTCAGCCTGAAACTGAAGGTGGTTTTCTGTGAACTGCAGACCCCCAAAGCTAAGCACCATTCCCTGCATAAGACCATGGACTCCAGCTGCCACAAGACCCTTGCATCCTCGTTTCTGGAGAGTTAGCTTCCACAGGTCTGAGAGTTGCAAGATCTGGGTGACACTGGTCAGCTTTGCTGGCCACAGGTTCTCTGCGTGCATGGTCGCGTGGCCACTGAAGCAGTGGTCAGCATAGTTCATGCTGGCTTCCATTTTTTCTCTGTCCTCACCACTAATGAGCGGATCCAGCAGAGGAGCTGGCATGGTTGACAACACGTAGTAGAGGGTCATGTTCACAGTCTCACTGGATGGTGTGTGCAAATCTGTGATCTTTCTCATTTCAACTCCTGTAACAAAAGAGAACACCCAAGAGTCAGAAGATCACACGTGGACATGACATTAACTAGGAGAAAAAAAGATCCAATGTGCATGTTGTTGTTCAATACAGAGGCATTCCCTACACATAAGCACCCTTTGCCTATGAAACGTTGAAGTGTGGAATGTTCCCTTGTATTCTCTTAGATGCTCTCTCTCTGCTACTTGGGAGTTTGAAAGCCAAGCTCCCACTAAAGGCCAAGCAGTTTGATACACAGATGCCTTATGGAGCTGTCACCACAACCCTGCAAGAATCGTCTGTCAAAGGAACATCTGCCTTTTCACTGGCTAGTAAAATAGCAAGTTCCATATTACTTGGGCAGCTACTTTTTTATGCAAGAGCATGAAAATCTTATTTTAAGTAAAACCAGACTTGTAGGACAGTCTTTCACTTCCACTAAGAAATCTGCTCTTTATACTGTCACTAGAGGTCAACTCTATTTCCAACTTAGAGCTGACCCCCTGGGCAAATCAGTGAAGTTCCTGAAGACATGAAAGCCAGCACATCTAGAGTTACAAAGAGAAATGCTCTTCTATCGTTTCCTTTATGCAGTAACAAATACTCGACTTTTGTAAAGTGCAGTGGGTTCCAAACCAGGAACGCTGTTTTATTATCCTACAACATGCCCTTTGGCCC
This sequence comes from Calidris pugnax, assembly GCF_001431845.1. NCBI lineage: Eukaryota > Metazoa > Chordata > Aves > Charadriiformes > Scolopacidae > Calidris > Calidris pugnax. The sequence goes on from NW_015090833.1 coordinate 3,566,762, forward strand.
CTGAGAGAAATCAGCCAGGAGTAGTGGAGCAACCATGTCGCTGAGCTTCCTGCTGCCCTCTAAAGCAACCCTTTGGAAGCTGAGCATCACTCTCCTTACCTGAAATGAACAGGTCTGACCAGGTCTGCTGGTGCTCATGAAAAAGATCTTCCACTCCCATCTGCATCACTTCCAGCATCTCCTTCTTGGCCGACTCCCTCAGCTTGCTGAAGGTCTCCTCCAGCCTGGAGACCTCGATGGGCTCCGAGGTGTACACCACGGAGAGCACGGTTTCATCAAAGTGGGACTTGGGCGCGACCTGCACCCGGCTCACCAGCTTCTTGGCAGCCACCACCATGAGCACCACCTTGGGGCTGCCGGGCAGCAGGAGGCGGCCGGAGGAGAGCAGGAACTGCCGCTCCTCCGCCTTCTCCAGGCTGGTGGCGAAGCGGCTGCCCAGCGCGGGCGCGGAAGCCGGGGCCAAAGCCTCGAAGGCGGCCACCCGCTCGGTGGGGTTAGCGATGCGGATGCGCTGCAGGTAGAGGTGCGGCCGGCTGCGGTGGGCCACCACCTCCTCCCGCACGGTCACGCAGTCCCCGGCGCCCGCCCCGGGCCCCGTCTGGACGCAGCGCACCCGCCGCACGGC
>NW_015090833.1:3568317-3589410 GCF_001431845.1 Calidris pugnax
CCGCCTCGCCGCTGAGCCGGGCCTCACCCCGCCTCCGAGCTGCTCTCCGCCCCGCCGCTGAGCCGGGCCTCCCCCCGGCTCCGGGCCTCCCCCCGGCTCCGAGCTCCCCTCCGCCCCGGCCCCACGGTTCCCCGCGGCTTCGACCCGCCGCTGCCCGCAGAAGGGCGGCCGGACGCCCCCGGTGCCGTGGCCGCGGGTGTAAGTCAGCAGCTCCAGCCTTATTGCAGCCCGCGGCTGGGGTTTTGTCTCTCCCACCCGGGTGACTGCACCGATGGAAAAGATCCGGAGCGGGCCTGGAGTTTTCTGTAATTCCAGTAAAATTTCAGTTTACTCTGTGATCACAGCAGAGTTTGTGTGGGAAAGCGGGTTCCGTTCTACCAGACGTTATTGCCCTGTGTAGTAAATAGAGGAAGCAGATTTATGATGGGAGTTGGGTGTCCACATCGAGCCAGAGAGAGCTTTGGGCTCCAGCTCTCAAAAGCTGGTAGCAAACCATACAGGAAACACTGGGAGTTAAAATGAAGTGTGAAATTCCTGACCAGATAGAGCCAGTGAACCCGCTGGGTGAAGGGGAGCAGGCGAGGCACTTTCTTAAATTCTTCTGCAAAAGAGCTGTTTCATTGCGGGGGGGGAGGGGGGGGCACTGGAATCTAAAAATGGTGGATGAGACCCTGTCCCTTGCACGTTGCCGTGGGGCTGGTGATTTTTCGGAAGGTTTAGTGTGCTTTGAGGGCACTTTAAAAACTGAGTTCTGATCCTTTCAGCTTTTAGGAAGTTGCTGCTTTGCTCGGAGCACGTGTTGCACGTACTCATTGGAACATCTGCATTGGCAGCTGCCTCTGTTTAAAAAGACAGGCAGCCGACTGCAGCCAGCGCGCACAAAGCAGTACAAACATAGAAACAGGAAAAAAAATATGCTTGCTGGGTTGGCATAGCTGCAGAATGCAAACAGAGCTGTCAAATAGGGACGGTCTGGGTAGAAACAATGATGCATTCATGATTTCTGGTGTGCAATCCCCCCCCTTTCCTTTTAGAATAGAGAGATTTAACTTCATTAAAATGAGAAACTTGTCATTTTTAAAAGTCTAGATTGAGCCACAGATCTCAGTGGGAGGTGTGAAGGTGAGGGGCTGAACACCTCTGCTGTGGCTCCTGGCTTGAAGTGTTGAGGATGCTAAAGATTTATCAGGGGCTTTGTCTGGGCCTGCAAAGTAATGAAGAAATCTAAAGTGAGAATATGTTTGATATTTTTTCCTTCCTTTTTTTTTTTTTCTGTATTTAGTGAAACTGGCAGCTTTGCAAAAGGAAGTTTCCTGAAATGACCATCTTAGGGGAGAACTGGTATTTGCTTGGATCATTGCCTGCAGTGCATCCTTTGAACATGAAGACTATTTTGTTTGCCTGGTAATTATGAGGGAATTCCTGCTTTGGGGAGAGGGAATGGAAACAAAAGTTCTTTGAACATTCTCAAGAATATCCTCAGTGAACAAACAAATAACAATTTGTTATTTGTAACCCTCTTTGGGAGGATACTGTTACGAAGCGTGGAGAATATTACTTAGCTACAGTGTGGCCCTTCTAACATAATTTTTTCTCCTCTAAGATTGTACCTTCTATTTTTTATTTTGAAAATCTGAATCCTGTCATACCTGTGATTTCTGTTAAATTGAAGAGGTGACTTACTGACAGAAACCAGCAGATGGGGGTCTCAGAATTTCACACAGCCAATTTTTTTATGAAATCTGAACTCTGCAATGGGGGAGGCTGCTGTATTATCCCAGTGCTGTTATGGTGGCCTGTTTGTTTCCAGCTGTGTGTGTCATAGCCCCAGTCCAGCTAAGCCATACGTACTGTGTTGTGTTTCTCTTTCATCTCCCTGCACGTGCCATGCCATCGCTCCGCACACATCCTTCCCTTTTTATGCCTCTGCTAAACTACCCTGTGCTGGTCCCTTCTCCCTGACACCTCACCTTCCTCCTGTGCTCCGTGGGCCCAGCCCAGGTGTGGCTGAGGACTGGGTCCCTCTTGCAGTGATGGCTTTAATGCTACACTGCAATGATGCTTCACATCCACTTCACATCTTTTTACAGAACAGTACGTAACATTTATACGGCCTCCGTCACTCCGTGAGTTCTTTGCAGACAAGTAACTCTTATTTTCCACACCTTACAAGAGAGAAAATAAGAAATCTCTTAATGTTGCTTTCAGTAATGGAAGCAAAGTTTGGTTTAATTAGACACAGTGCCTAAGAAAATGGCACTCTTGCTTCTAGGCAGCAGAAATAACATGTCACTCGAGGCCTGACGTGAGGTGTGTGCTCCTCACCCACTGCAGTTTGTAAAGGAAACAGGACCACAGCAGGGTTTGTGTTCACCAAGGAAACGTGTGAGGCGAGATGGCAGGTGGGAAGAGGGTATTGAATAAGGGCTCCCAGTTCCCAGAGCTGTGCATAATCCATTTGGTTTGCTTTTTTTCACACTAAATGACTGTGTCAGCCAGATGCAGCCCAGCACTAACTGAAGCTGGCCAGAAAGCGAGCCCCCTCCTCCTCCACGTTTGTTTAATGCCTGTTTCTTCCCCTACAGCCCCGTTCCCGCGTCCCACGGCTGTGACCGTGACCGTGACCCTGACCCCGCACCCCAGGTAACGTTGCCGTAGCTCCGGGACCCAACCCCGCCGGCTTCGCGTCCCCGCCAAAGGCAAATGGCTGTTCCCCCGCTTGGCACAAGCCCCGGCCCCAGGGCTTCCTGCTCCCTCTCCCGGACCGGCCCCAGCCGCCTTCCCCGCCTCTTGCGGGGGCCGGGGCGGCCCGGGAGGAGGAGCCGCCGCCTCCCCGCTTCCTCCGGCCGTCCCCGCCGGGCGGGTCTGGTGCGTGGCAGAGGCTCCGGAGGTTTCTAGAGTCGCCGTCCGCCGGGTGCCGGTGGGTCTGGGCTCCCGGAGCGGGATCCAGGCGGGAAGTCGGCCCCATGGTGCCCGCGGCGCTGCTGCTGCCCTGGGCGGCGCTGGCGCTGCTGGGCGCGGGGGGCGGCCGTGCCTCCGAGCCCGAAGGTAAGGGGGGGCTGCGCCGGGGCGGAGAGTGGGGACCGGCGGCTCGGGGAGCCGGGGGCCGGGCTGGTGGCCGGGCACATCCGCTGTGGGGGCCACCGCTGTCCCCAGCGCCCCGGGCCAGCTCTGAGCTGAGGCTGGGCTGGGTGTCCTCTGCTCATGCTGCTTGAGAGCCTCGGTTACCAGGACTCCCATCCCTGAGTTGTGCGGGATGAGCCTCGGACACCATTTCATCCCAGTCAAGTACTCGCGGTCCCTTGAGTTTCGTCCCACCCGGGGCAGCCCAGCCTGGCTTTGAACTTCCACAGTTCAAGAATTAGGTACCAGGGAGCATTTGATCCCAGACTGGCCACGCTGTGGCCTGAGACCCAGGATGGTCCCAAAATACCATCAGTCTGTCCCCAATTAAGCAGTTGGTAGATCTGAGGAGTAATTGGTAGAACAGTAGAGGATTAGGGAATGTCAGCCAGGCTGACAAAAGAGGTTCACACACTGTCACTCTGCCAAGAAGTTTGGATAATTATCTCTGTCTTCATTAGAGAAGCGGCAATTAAGAGGAGATTTTATCTTGCTATCTGGAATATTTTCCTTCACAGTATGTGGTTCTGGTATAATTACCTTTACTATATATATTACTTCATAATAATACAGTTAATGTGTGGGAGTGTTGGAAGTTCTTTAGCTATGGTGGCGTAACTAAAGCAAAGTAATTTCAGCATTTAGGATAACTATTAGACAAATATAAGTAAGAAATTAATCTCTCTGTGCTATCCTGCCTTCTTACACACCCCTGATCCTCCAGGTTTTTAGTAAGGTTTCAGAGTGCACTAAAGGTATAAAATTTGTGGCTGGGAAAAGAGAATGAGGTATGTTGGTAGGAAGAAGGATTAACTGCTTTCTGAACCTGTCACTTCTGCCATGACTCGAGGGAAAAATGCCTTACCTTTTCAGTGCCCCTGCTTCCCCAGAGTAACATGAGAATAACCATACCTGCCTTCTCCCTTGTACATTCCTTTAAATCTCTGAAAAAGCTCTAAGCATAGTTATTTATATTTAAATGAACCTTTAAAAAAACTTTCATAAATGTAAATTTAATGCGGAGATTATATTATCCACTATTAAATGGTGCACTGATTTATTTATTTTTTCTATTTGATCCCTATGTTAATGGTATTTTTTGAACACTGTGGGGTACAGTAAGATTTCCCAAAGCACAGCCTAGGGATAAATTCATTCTTTGTCCTAAAATGCAGCTGTGTTTTCCCTGTAGAGTCAGGGCAGAAGTAAATAACTCTAAAGTTTTTTGTTACTAAACTCGTCTTAAGATGTCACTGACTCTTACTCTTTGTAAAAACTCAGAAATCTACCCAATCATTTTACTGTGATGTTACAGAATCCGTTTCATCAAAAATCTCACAGAAATGGTAAATGTTCTCTATTATCATTCTACACATGGAAAACAAGAGGGATGGCACGATTTGGCTCCTTGTTGCATAGCAGTACAGTTCAGCTCCCCTGGTTCCTAGTCCAGTGCTTGCTTCACTAACCACACTGTGTTTATATTTTGCAGCCATACCATTATTAAATGCATTTATACAATTCCTAATTGTCAGTGTGGCCCAAGGAGTCTCTGGGCCCAGGAGGCCCAGCTGCACAGAATAAGCTCCCATTAGTTATGAAAAGTAACGGTGACACAGAAAACAGGGAAGCATAAATCTGCTTTTGGAAGTTTTAAAATGCCTGCATGTGGTACTAAAATTAAAAGGGTTTACTGCTCTGTCTCTGGAAATAGCTATCAGCTGCACCAGTATCCAGCAAAATCTTTAGAAAAGAAAAAGGGGTTAAAGGAGCAGGAGCGGAGGCCGTGTAGCTCAGCACAAGCTGTAGTACCGGGCTGAAGGAATGTCTCTTGGGACAGAAACTTTCGCTGCTGCAGAGATTTCTCAGAACTGAAACAGCTTAATGTCTCTCCGAGTCCTGCCCCCACGGACCAGTAATGAGGAGGGAATCCATAACTGGGAATTCTGCTGGGGAGGACAGTTCTGTCTGTGCTGGCTTTGCCATGTCCCAGTGAGCTCACAGGCTGCGTGGTGAAACCTTTTCTGTCCTAGAAATGGGACACTGCTTCCTGTTCATCCCCTCTATCTCTCACATCTTGTCCAGCAGACTTCTGGCACTCCTATCAAATGACATATAACAGTTTGTTGCTTTCTTGGCGTGGCGGCACGAAAATGAATTAGTGATTTATTTAATGTGAGAGGTTTGAGAATTCAGGTTGAAATAATTGCAAAGCAGTCAGGCTCTTGTCTTTCTTTCCTTCTTTTATCTTTATCATATGCTTTCTCCTCTCCTTTTAGGTGCAAGAATTTGATGTTTGTCTTTACACTCCTCTCTGGCAAACCTACATTTGCCCCCCTCTGCATTGGCACTATGAGCTTCACCTTCTCAGAAACTGTGAGCTCAGAGCTGTATAACAAAGCTGCCATCATTTTCTACATGCCATCATATGGCTACAAACTTGAATGGCTTTAACATGTTCCCTGAGGAGATACATATTTTACTCATTTGTTTGCATCCTCTGACTGGACAGGACACATGGAACTGGAGTGTGCTGGAGGAGCTGGATTAGGAATCTGCTTTGTATGTCTGAAGATCTGCCTTTAAAAGCTGCACAAATGCAGGATTCATATTCTTTTGTCTGTCACTCCCCTCGTCTGTGTGAATGTCTAACAAAATACAGTTAGAGCTGATCTTCCATTTACTGTTCTTAATCTCACCTCTCTCTCTATTCTGATGCAGGTAAAGGATTCTGGGAATTTCCTTGGGAACATCCTCTTTCTTCTTAACTTGGTCTTATTTTTTACTTTTGCTGCCTTTGCCAGGCATATCAAGGACTCCAGGTCCTAGATCCTTCCTCTCTGAGATCAGACAGAGTATCAGTTTGGGTATGCTAAGAAGATGCATCTGGTACATCCATTGAAAAAAAAATCATTGTTCCAGAAGAAGCCTGCTTGAGCCAAGAAAATGTGCTTTCAGTTTTTCCTGGTATTTTCTGATGTTAAAATCGGATGGCCAGGATTCTCATTTAAGCGCTCTTGCCAGAACCTATACAAACTCCTACTTAAGCAAAAGTGTTAAGATGAAGTATAGTGTTTAATTGTTACAATGAAGAAACCAGAGCTTCCACATAAAAATCATATTCCAGTGGTACTGTAGAGAAACTTCTGAAAGAGAGCTTCAGGATTGAGCTTTGTCATAATTTTAAGGGACTGGAAATGAAAAGAAGTTGGGGAGGAAAATGTAAATGAAAATTATGGTGGAATTAAATTCACATTGTGCACATATGAAAAAATCTGGAAGACACCTCAGGAATGCAGTAGAAAATTGGAGCAGCCATGGAGAGGGAATAATAACATTCAGCCTAATTTTGGTCTTCCCTTTGTTCAGTCAATGCTGAGTGACAGAAAAGCAACTCTGTGGGGAACAGGAAGCCAATTGCATTAAATGGATTACTTCCAAATGGGCATTTTGTAGTAGTTCTATTTTTTTATCTTCAAGTTTAATATCCTTCATACTCTGTGGGAGAGAAGAGAATTGTAGCTTTCAATAGCAGGGCAGAAAAACACTTAATACATTATATTTTCTTTTTCTAGCTTGTAACTTGGGTAATAAAGTGGTCTCTTTACAGATTCTCTCATGTTATACCCAGAAGCAAGTTATAATCTCCACTGCAAAGGAACAGTCTTGCTTGTGCCGCAATTAGTTTTGGGTTCTTCAATCAGACACTGAAATTTGAGGGCACTTTGCCACATTGTGTCCCCTGTGATGGTTTCTACAGTAAAGCATTGGCTACGTCATTGCTTTTTAAATCTTTGATGAGTTGGTGCCACGAAAATGCAGGTAGCAAATGAGTAGGATTTGCAGCTGGTTTTCTTCCTGAGGTTGAAGCTCTGTGGCAGTGAGAACACCCATAGAAATTAACATTGTACAGATAGTTGGGGGAAGCGTAAGCAGGCTGCTTTCTGCTCAGCAGGCTGTGGTAGCTCCGCAGCTACACTACCTCTTTCCTGATTTAAAATGAACCTGGGCATCTGTCAGTGTCATATGGAACAGAGGTAACCTGTGTCCTTGAGCAGCAACGACTGTGCAATAGTTGGGACTCGTGGTTCTACTGCTGGATTCCTGATCAAATTAAAGAACGTACCGGGAAAGTCACTTTGACTTGCCTTTGTCAAATCTGTTGAGTACCTTTCAGAGTATTGATCCCTGCCTTGGCTCAGTATCTGACAGCAAAGCCCCTTGGTTAGGTAAGGAACAGCGGGTTGTGAACACAATGCAAGTTGAATGTGTCTCTTGTGCTTTCTCCTGCACACAGGGAACCTCCTGGTTCTTACTGTTGCCACCAAGCAGACTGAAGGATTCCAACGCTTTAGAAGATCAGCCCAATTCTTCAACTACAAAGTCCAGGTGATGGCTGGCAGCCTTGGTGGTGGTTGATCAAAGGGGTTTTTGAAGCGTGGAGTGGGTAAGACTTGGCCAGAAAGTGATTAAGTAAAAGCTCAAGAGGGAATGCACCTTCTCAGCTGGCTGAAAAATAATGTGATTGAGGCATTTCTGCAGTGGTCTCTTATTCCATCCCGAGTGTTGGCTTGAGATGAGATCCATAACTCCTGCTCAGGGGAGTCTCCTGGCACTTTTCCATTGCAGTGCCAAAACGCACAGTACAGAGAGTGCTCCTGTCCCTCTTGCTGAGAGTGCTGTGTTCCTGTGCTCTTACTGTGACTGTCCATCCCAGAGAGTGTACACAGCCAGGCCATCTGCCCCAGTGCTGGTTTTCTGTTGTGATTTGCACTGGGAGGTATCAGGACTAGTAAGGTTGTGGGTTCTGGTCCTTTCCTGTGAGTCCTGCTGGGCAAGTGACCTGTTCAATGTACCCTGTGCCTGTTGTTCTTTAGGTGCTGGGGCTGGATGAGGAATGGCAGGGAGGAGATGACAAGAAGCCAGCAGGAGGTGGGCAGAAGGTCCGTCTCTTGAAATCAGCTTTGAAGCAGTATGCGGATAAGGAAGACTTGATCATCCTTTTTGTAGAAAGGTAATGGGTTGGAAAGTATTTGCCACGAACTGAATCATAATGCTGTTTGGACAGGTTCTTACTGAGAAGAAATTAACTGTGAAATAGATTGCTTTAGGAAGGTGTGTCCAGGCCTCCTCCGCATTTCCCCCCTGAATTCTCTGCAGTTGCCCAAGAGTTGCTGAGAACTGCATCCGTGGCAGCTGGGAAGGTCTGACCAGTGCAGGCTGATTCCAACTTTTCTATAAAGTTGATAGCGTTATACCTGCTTCTGCCACGGTGGAATTTGGCTGCCTCTGTCTGCAGAAAAAGAGCAGACAATTTCTGTGGAACTAGGCAGGCCTTTCTTACCAGAATTATTTGTTTTATAAGGTGAGGCAGGCTGCAACACAATCCCGAGAGCCAAGAATAGTCTGCCAGAGAAATGGAGAGGGAAAGTGGAGAGGGAAAAGGAGGGTTTGGACTCTCAGTGCCTTTTCGTGTGCCCAGCAACAGGCAGGGCTGGGATGTCTGTATCTGTTTCTAGCTCCCGTGGGAGGGAGATCATCTTTTGCAGCTCTGAGTGTCTACGTGTATTTAGGGAACCTGGGAATGGTTAAGTTCAAACTCACCAAAATGAGTTTAAAGTACACAAATCCTCTTGCAGAAAGTGCAAGTCTCACTCTGAGAGTGTCACCTGGGGATTAGTCAGTTCTACCCAGTACTGAGGAGGTGGCGGCTGGAGCGCGGCATCTGGTGATGAGTGTCCAGTGTAGGTTCCTCCTGGAGATTTGCAGGGAGCTCATGGAGAGTGGCAGGATGCCAAAACTTGTAAAAAGAGTAACCTATGGGTTTGTTTAATCTGGAAAGGAATGGCAGAGTAATTCTTCCTCCAATAAGTAAAACGTTGTTATGAGCAGTAAGGGCACCAGGGTTCCCAGTTCCAAATGGGGGAGAAGCAAGAAGAGATCAGCATGTTTTGCTGCTTGGAAGATTTGTTTTTATCATCAGTGAAAATTTTGTGAAAATAAGAATGGGCAGAAGTTGCCTGAAGACAGTGTGGAATGTTCTGCAGTGGAAAGTAACATCTTCCACTCTGAATAAGACTGCCCTTTATTTAGCTATAATTAAGAAAAAACCAAAAAGTGATAGTGTGAAGCAGAACTAATAGGGTTCCAGAATCAGCTGATTCTAGAAACTTTTCATGATGACATGTTTTTGTGACTCCATACACTTCTGTCCCTTTCTTGTTTGTCTTTTACTCTAGCTATGATGTGCTCTTTGCTTCGGGCCCCACAGAACTGCTGAAGAAGTTCAAACAAGCCAAGAGCAAGGTGGTCTTCTCAGCAGAAAACTACATCTATCCTGACAGAAAGTTGGAAGCCAAGTACCCTCAGGTGCGAGACGGAAAGCGCTTCCTGGGTTCTGGAGGTAAGACACGGAGCCTTCTTTCAGCTGAGAACCTCTCTCAGCTTTTTCCTCTTATTAGAAGGCCTTTGGGAGAAGTAGCAAGGGACCAGGTGTGGAAAGTGTCTTTATAGAAGATGGTGCAAACTGAAGCCCTGTGCATAACTGGCCGTAACGGAAAGACTAACAATGCTCCTGTCTTGACCTGCAGGAGGGGCCATAGCTACGGATCGCATGTAGAGGATAGGAACCTGCTCCCTGTCCCTTCTCCCTTTGCAGGGAGACTTCAGGGTATGGGTATCTGAGCTTTTCTGATGCTGAAGATCACATGTTTGATCCTGTGTCATTCCATGTTGGGGAGCGTGGTCTATAGAAGCTTTTGTTGAAAGCTTGTGTATCTCTGTGGCACCGCAGAGGGGAGCGAGACTTCGTGTGAAAGTGAGAGTGTGTGTGTACAGGAGAGCATTCCTGGTTGACTGGGTTGCAACACGTCTTCGTACTTAATCCCACAGGCTTCATAGGTTATGCTCCAAACCTGAAGAAGCTTGTGGAGGAGTGGAAGGGGCAGGATGATGACAGTGATCAGCTCTTCTATACGAATATCTTCTTGGACCCAGAAAAAAGGGTAGGTGTAGCTAGATTTTGGGATTAGGAGGAGTTGTCTGAGAAGCATTGCAGTTAGTCTGTGCAGTATCGCTGTTGACAGTAAAAGAAGTTAATTGCTTACATATTGAACCTTAATTACTGCTCTGGCATCCTCACATGAAAAAGGCCAGTATATCTAGTTACCCATTTTCCTTCTGGAAATTTGCATTCTATCCACTACCCCCTTGTTTTCTTATTAGCAATTTCTATCTTTGAGCTCAAAATGTGAATGGAAATCCAAAGATGCATCTCAGAACAAGTCTCACTAGAAATTCATGCCGGTATCTGTACGTGCTGATATTTAAAGCTATTGAGTGTGGCAGAACTAACCAGCCTCCTCCCAGGGGATGTGAAACCCAGACTTCAGGCGTGTATCCTCCCTGCAGAGTGCGGTGCCAGCTTAGAGATACCCAACCTGGCACTAAAGTACGTGGTAAAGGGGCAGATGAGGCCTGAGCAGATTTGAGGTGATGAAAGGGACAAAGGTTGATGGCCTTGTAGCCACGGGACAGTAACTGTAGACATCGCGGTGGGTGGGTAGCTCTGCTGGAACAAAGAGGCTGCCACTGCCTTCAGCAAACACCCCCAGATCCTGGCTGACAAAACCTGCATTAGCCCATGGAGCGCACCACGTAACGTGGTGCAGAAGCCTGGAATGCCCCCTGGATGCATCATCACCATTCCAGCACCATGTGGTGCACTGGCCAAATCCTCCAGCCCCACAGGGTGACTCTGCTTCTGTTGTCCCTGCCCATCACAATGCACTCTGTCCCTGAGGGACGCCACAAACGCATGGGAACTAAGAAATCAAACTGTAACAGCAGAGTCAAGAGGAAGATTTAGAAATAGGAAGCTGCTTTCACACTCATTAGAGGAGTTGCACTTTTTTACCAGTAAAAAATTCTTAGCAACTGCACTTTTTTTTCTTCCCCAAATCTGAAAACAGCCTATGATATATTAACATGAACAGTTCCTTTAGTGCTCTCATCTGCAGTTCTGGCCTGGTGCCACACAAAGGCTGAGTAATTCCACTGACTTGGCATTCAGACAGCGGATGTTAGCACCCTGCTGTCCTTTCCAGTAATCAATCTTAACAGATGCCTGGAGGGACACTGAACTCTGCTAAGTCAGAGCTGGATTTCAGTCCGAGTGTGACTTGCAGCAGGGGATAAACACAAATATCACATGAGCTCCTGGCTGTGTTCTGACACCGGTACCTGGGGCAACACTTGGGCTAACGCTCGCCCTGTGCGTAGATGGCAAGAAACTGTCTTCACAGCAGACATTTCTGCTCTCTTGGCATTCCTGCATATTATGTGTGGGTTTTATATGACCATGCTGTGAGTGTACCTCATTAATATGCTGCATATTATTTTTGGTACACCCACAGCAGTTTAAAAATGTTTATGTGTATGGTTTTGCCTAGTATAGTATGTTTAAATTGTTTTAGAAAATGGCAAATTGTCCCAGATTCAAGTGAAAATGAGGATTAGCTGAGAGTGTTTTAGACTTCAGAGCTTGAAGGATATGGAAATGATTATAGGAATGTGGTATATTGCATATATATAGCTCAGCGTAGGGTCTTTCAGATGTAAGGAATGGATGTCTGCTTGTGTTCTAATGAAGGTTATCTCATTCTTTTAAAGGAAAGCATCAACATCAGTCTAGACCAAAGAAGCCGGATCTTCCAAAACCTAAATGGAGCATTAGGTGAGATGGAAGAAGGAAGCTCATTTCTTCTTGGAATGCAACTGCATGCTGACACCAGAAATAAAGTTGTGTTGTGGCTGAAGGGATTAAATTTCAGAGATTCCTGTCCCTGCAGAATAAGCCTCTGCCAGAGTTCTGGGATTTATTTGCAGTTCCACTGCAAGCAACTAGGTTCTCACTGCAATTCCCTCCTCACTTGGGGGAATGCAGATCGGGTTTTCCATCTTACACCTCCATTCCACTTTGATCTCCAAGCATGTCGGATTGAATTAGCCTTGGGGATTGAAACTGGGAGGGACTTCAGTGCAAGTAATAACACACAATCCTGCCTAGGGCTTGCCTGTCTGGAATGCCACAGAAGGTGAGGTGCAGTCAGGTGCTGCCTGGGAGCGCTCGCTGACCGTACCAGGCTTCTGGCCTGGCCTCATTGATTGATTGGTTTTGCTAGGCCTGGCAAAAGTGATTCACTGACTCCTGGCACTACTGCCTGATGTTTTCAGTTTACAGGCTTGCACTGTTCCATCTTCATTCCAGTCAAGTAAAAAATGATGATGGCAGTGTAGTTTTTGGCTCCTCTGCTCATTATAACAATGATAGACTGGATCTGTACTGGGCTGTTTTCCAAAGGTTTTTGTGTAGTCGTGTTGGGGAGACGTCTTATCTCTGCCAGGAGGGTGGACTTCTGTCAGGGGTGAAAAAGAGAGACAGTGTGTGCATGGAATGCTTCGGTGAGAGGGGTCTGCATCCTCCCTGGCCATCAATAGCTGTTCCTCACAGCATTGTTTGTCAATGACAGTTTTGAAAGACCAGTTCAGTGTGGCTTCTGCCAATTCCCAGCAGCAGGTGTATTTGTCAGCTCAGCAAGCTGCACTCTGCCCAACTTCCCAGCCACCTCCTGGTATCTCATGGATCATTCTGAATGTTTTTGCTCCTTTCTGGAGCTGTAGCTCTTAAAACTACTTATGTGTGGTTATCCATGGCCATGCTTTCATCTTTCAGCAGTTGTTCAGTAGAAATGAGGCATTGTGCTGCTAATTATTAATAAAAGCCTTCCTCTGATAACACAATGGCAATGTCATTTCCAGATGAGGTAGTTCTGAAGTTTGAAAACGCACGAGTGAGAGCAAGAAACTTGTTATACGACACGCTGCCTGTGGTGATTCATGGAAATGGACCCACCAAGGTAAGTGGGTGTCCGGAAGGAAAGATTTGATATGTATTTGTTGCAAAGTGACCCTTTAGGCTTGAGTCTTTCAGGTTACTGTCTTCCCATATGATGACTTTCCCTGTGTACATTTATGTTTGAGAAACAAGTGGTCCAGGTCCATAGCAGCAAGATGGGGCTGATTCAAAGATCAGCATGTAATTAGACCCTCAGGCTGTCATGCTTTGCAGATTCTTTAGTCCAAGAAGATAAAAGAAGTTCTGATGAAATGTGGTCTTACACTGGGGGTGGGTGCAAAGAAACTCTCCTTCCCTGTAATGCGGCAAATTGCCTTTTGCAGCTGCAGCTGAACTACCTGGGAAATTACATTCCTCAAATATGGACATTTGAGACTGGCTGCACTGTGTGTGATGAGGGTCTGCGAAGCCTCACAGGGTTTAAGGTAAGGCTGATGGCTCTTCAAAGCTTCCAAGACAAGTCTTAGAATTACAACGGGATGTTAGGTGTCTGATGTGGTATGTGAGCCACCACTTCTCTCCTCTTCTCACTGCATGTAGGATGAGGCGTTGCCAATGATTCTGATTGGCATTTTCATCGAGCAGCCCACCCCGTTCCTCTCCCAGTTTTTCTTGCGGCTTCGTAACCTTCATTACCCAAAGCAACGAATCCAGCTCTTCATTCACAACCATGTAAGTAAAGTTGGCCTGTGATGGTCTTAGCAAATGTGGGGAAAATGTATACCTCCTCCTGCACTGTGGGCACCTTTGTTGATGATGATGAACCTTTGACTAGATTTCCAGGCTCTGTAATCCAAGTACTTATCTGCAATGGCACCTGTAAAATGTAGCTGTAAAGATGTGGAAGTGGGAAGAACTGTTCCTCATCTGGTTTGGCATTTTTAAGAACAGGAGGCTGAGCAGCCTGGGATGAGCCCATTTCATCTATTTTTCCTTATTTTTCTTTTGGCACAGGAGCAACATCACTTGATGCAGGTGGAGTCTTTTGTTAAAGAGCACGGCAAAGAATATCTCGCCATCAAAGTGATTGGACCAGATGATGAGGTGGAGAATGCTGAGGCGCGGAACTTGGGCATGTGAGTGAAGAGGCCGTACGTTACAGCTGGTGGGGTCAGCCTCTGTCCAAACTAAGGCAGCCTTTTTTCTGAGCATCATCACTATCGAGTGGATGCTTCTCGTCTTTCAGTCACTCTCTTCTTTCAGGTTTCCTAGCATTAACTCCCCATGCCTATTATATATCGGGAAAAAATAGCAGCTCTGATACCACCTCCCTTTCTTCAGTTTCAAAAACCAGGTTCTAACTGGTCCTTTGCCCTGTTATAGGATAGCCCTAACTCCCACCCTCATCATCCAGTCTATATGTCCAGTCACAGATCACAAAGAATACGCACCTATATCTCTGAAGAGGAGGAGTGTAGTAGTAAAACTAAGAGCTAGTGGCAGAATATTCTTCCTGTCTGTGATCAGGAGGTGTGAGTTTGAGCTCAGGTCTGGATTTGGGCCAGTCGTAAATGGGAACCTCTTCCATTTGTGCTGGGGAAAGAGTTTGCTAAATGTTGATTTTGGCTGTGTCTCACTGTGTGCTGTTGGATACTGAATCTGATGTGCTTGTGCTGTGCTGGCTCTCTGGGTCATTACATTAAACTGAACTTTTCTGAGCACCCAGAAGACAACCTTTAGTCTATAAGGTGAAGGGATTCCTGGTGCTCTGTCCCTTGTCTTAGTCTGTTCCAGGAAGATTTTGATGTTGACTTTTTTTGTTCTCTGGCTATAGGGATTTGTGCAGAAAGGATCCTGACTGTGACTATTACTTTAGCCTGGATGCTGAAATAGTTCTGAAGAACACAGAGACTCTCAGGATCCTGATTGAACAGAACAAGTGAGTTCTTTTGTCTGAGCAATCCTTACTGGTCATCTTTCACAAAAGGAATGCAGTGAGCTCTTTTAGCACTGAGATGTGTAAGGCACTAGGAGAACTGTGTCAGACATGGAATGTTAGACAAACACCTCTTACTTGGTCTTTTTTTTAATGTAGATTTAATCCCTGGATTTTAGGCAGTGGATGAAATCATCTGTAGTTTTGTCTTTATATAGTTGCTGGGACAAATCAGATTCTAAGAGACCTGCTGCGGGGTGCAGTTATGTAGGAGATTGTGACCTTATTTGCCCTTTCTTATGTGGAATTATATTCCAACAGGGTTAACAGGAGCAGCAACTCTGTAAGTGAGGGAGAATCTTACTATTACAGTCCTGTGGTTTGTAAATATTTTCCTTTTTTTTTCTGTGGTAACACGCTGTTCTGCAATTCCTTTTCCTTTTTTGCTGCAGGCTGGTGATTGCCCCACTGGTGAGCCGCCACGAGAAGTTGTGGTCAAATTTCTGGGGAGCACTGAGCCCTGATGGATACTACGCCCGCTCCGAGGATTACGTGGATATAGTCCAAAGGCGGAGGGTGTGAGTAGGCACAGAGAGTTTCTTAGCCATGTACTCCCTCAAATATAGAGCTTGCTGTGGCTCATCATCATCAAACCAGCTAGCATCAAAGAACCAGAGAGCACAACTCTCTTTGTATATTGCAAAGGAAAAGAAGTCTGTACTCCCATTTGGAAGCTGTTCTGTGTTCTCCCCTGAGCAGAGACCATATACTTTGGGCAGATTTTCTTATGATCAGAGTAAGGGCTTAAGAGTCCTGACTCTGCTGAAATCACTTTCTTTTACTTGTGTCATGTTTTCTCACCTGTGGATTATAGTTAATGTCATCCTTAAAATCCTGTAAAGTGCTGTTTAATCTTTATCAGATAGTCTCCATAAAACAGCAAGGCAAGCCTTGAATGGAAGATTCACAAAATATAATTGTTGGTTCATTCATATTCTTGAGGGGCCCTCTTTTTTGGGGGGCCATTATAAATGCTGGAAATCAGCTTATGCACTTTTGGCTGGTTCAGTTTTTTTAAATCACTGGAAAAAAAAGTATGTTGATCCCTCTGGGAAGAGATTCAAGCCATTAATTACGTCTCTCGCAAAAGCACACAGTAGCAATTAATTGCTTTCACAGCGGACTAGCATTTGTGCAGCTTAAAACCTCTGAGCCATATAAGTGATTTTTCCTGGCATGACAATTCCTATTGGTATGATTTCTCCCCACTGTTCTGAGTTGGCTCATTTAGGCAAGCCTGGCTGATGCTGCGGTGCTGCCTGCCATCCTGTCAAGTGCAGCAGTTTCTGTCTTAGTGGTTATTTCAAGTCCTGTTCCCCTCCCCCTGTGTTTCAGTGGGCTTTGGAACGTGCCCTACATCAGCAGCGTTTACATGGTTAAAGCCAAGGTGCTGCGATCGGAGCTTGCCCAGGGAGATCTCTTCCACAGTGGCAAGCTGGATGCTGACATGGCTTTCTGCCACAACGTTCGGAATCAGGTCAGTGGAGGAGAGGGGGGCTGGAGGGGGAGAACTGCCTGCCAGGGTGGAGGGGACAGGATTAAGTAGTTTCAAGGCATTCAGCTCTGCCAGGGCATGGGACAGGATGAACTGGCATTATTCAATACTCTGCAGGCTTGGAACAGGGTGAGATTTCTGTCTTGCTGCGAGACCACGTGGAGCCAAGGACCACTAAATGTGGATAACGTTTCTGGTTTTGGGCCTATTCAGGGCTGTTCTAAATGGGATTGACGGGGTAAGAGAGAAGAATCTAATCTCACAGCAGCTGCTCTGTTCTGCTTCCAACCCTGGCTGACAAGAGGCACAGAATTACTGGCTCTGACTATAACCTTTCAAAGTTCTTTGAATCTAGGGTGGAAATTAAACTGAAGGCCCACAGGAGAAAGAATGAGTAAATGAACAGCTTGGGCAGCACCATCATCTCTGGGGAACAGTCCAGTGCTTATATTTCATAGTATCTCGCAGAAATACAAGGCCTGGCAACAAGGCTTCATTGTTTCCCTTCTGTCCTGCAGGGAGTCTTCATGTACCTGACAAATCGGCATCAGTTTGGACACATATTGTCCCTGGAGAATTATCAGACAACTCACCTCCACAATGACCTCTGGCAAATATTCAGCAATCCTGAGGTGAGTTAACCTGTGTGCTCAGCAACGCGGCACGTGAAGATTGGATGCGCTGCTCAGCAGGCTCAGCAACGCGGCACGTGAAGATTGGATGACTCGCTTCACCAATAACGAAGGTCCAGGCTTTGGAATAACGATGTCTCTCGGGTGGGATGAGAAGCGTAGTCACAGAATTTAAAGAGAATGTGGTTTTGTGATTCATGACATCCAGATCTTTACAGCCTGGTGAAGTACTGCTGCATGAGTGCCTGCTGCCTCTTTAGCCAGATTCCACAGAAATGACTGGTTTGCTTATCTTTTAACTGCAGGACTGGAGAGAGAAGTACATCCATGAAAACTACACAGCAGCTCTGAAAGGGAAGTTGGTAGAAATGGTAAGAAAGCATTGCTCTTATCCATCAGAATGGGAGATAAGCATCAGGACAATGCTTGTATCATCACTATTCTTCGGAATACGCAGTTCAGTATGGCCTTGTAGTCTTTCAAATCCAGAGGAGACATGACCTTGAAAGTATTTTTAGAGCCAAATCATTCTTTTGAAAGTACATCGCCAGCTCTCTTAAGTGGAAGTGGGGCACATAAATCAGAAGACAAATTTCTATCCTCAATATTTTAGTAATTTTCCACTTAAACTGACTCAGTCTACAGTCAGTTTAGTCTTGTTCCTTTTGCCTCAGGCACCTGCTCTTGTTTCTGCTATTCTCACCTGTTTACTTTCTGCAGCCCTGCCCAGATGTTTACTGGTTTCCCATATTCACTGACACTGCCTGTGATGAGCTGGTGGAAGAAATGGAACATTACGGCCAGTGGTCCACAGGTGACAACACGGTAAGAAAAAGCAGGAGCTTTTTGTTTTCTGGATCCCACCATTATACATCCATATTTGATGGCAGCAGTGAGTGCCTCCTGGAGGGAGACAGAGTTAAAGCAGGAAACTGGAGGCAATACTCTAATTTTGTTCCTGATTAACTCTGATTTTTCCCTTGTTCTTAAATGTGAATTAATTTTTCTGAGTCCTCTTTAGTGTTCTCTGAAGCTACAGTTCTCAGTCCTTCCGATGATGATATTGTTTACCTTAGAATTTAATTATTGTTTGGAATGAGTTTTCCATCCTGGAAATTCTAATAAATAAATGTCATATTTATTTTTAGTTGTCAGAAACAAGTGCTTTTCATCCCCAAAGTCCAAGATTCTCATCCTCATGGGTATTTTCATGATTCTATTTCAGGACAGCAGAATACAAGGAGGATATGAGAATGTCCCAACTATTGACATACACATGAACCAAATAGGCTTTGAAAGAGAATGGTACAAGTTCCTTCTGGACTATATTGCACCCATCACAGAGAAACTGTACCCAGGATACTATACCAAGGTATGTATCCCTTAGCATCAAAACTTGTGGTCAGCTCAGCACCTCCTCTAGTTGCAACTGTGTGAGAAAACTGCTAGAATCCTCTAGCAATATGTGTACTATTTCCCAGTACGGAGGAACTGACCCTGGAGTATGACAAGTATGTGCATCAGGAAATATGCAATTTCCTAATGACGTTCTCCTGCTTTATTGTTGCCTTTCTTAGAAGCAGGATGCAATACAGATGTTACCCCCAGCTCTCCAGGTCAGTAGCCATGGACTACTATAGCCCTGTAACGAATGTGCACTTTGTTCTTGTCTCCTGCAGACTCAGTTTGAACTAGCCTTTGTAGTTCGCTACAAACCTGACGAGCAGCCCTCTTTAATGCCCCATCATGATGCTTCCACCTTTACCATTAACATTGCTCTGAACCGAGTTGGAATAGACTACGAGGTAAGTGTGTGCCAGGGTGTCAGGAATTTGGTACAGCCTCTTGAGCAGTCCAGGCAGCTGAAAACCCTTTCCTTACCCACATCTGGCTTCTTCACACGGAGGATTGCAAGTAATGACTGGGCCAGGGTAGAAGATTTTTTGAATGCACAGTACACAGTAGATTCCCCAAGCACCTTCTCACACTTCCCGAAGGGCTGCTGGGAGAAGGTGGAGACCCTCTCCCTGAGGTGCTTTTCCCAAGCTGATGTGTCTCCTGGTTTGTTTCCATCAGGGAGGAGGCTGCCGGTTCCTGCGCTACAATTGCTCCATTCGAGCTCCACGGAAGGGGTGGACCCTTATGCACCCAGGACGCCTGACCCACTACCATGAAGGTCTCCCAACCACCAAAGGGACCCGTTATATCGCAGTGTCCTTTCTTGACCCCTAGAGCCACGCTTCACAGGAAGGACCTTTCCCTGGCCCTGCTCACTGCTGACTTTGAGTGGAAACAGGGAATGCTACTGAGAGTTTCTAAGGCATTGATCAAAGCTATTTGGATACTGATTTTTAACAATATTTTAAGACTCCACTACTGGAAGATCTCTCTTTCTCTGATACTGCAGGTAATATCTAGGAATATTGCTGTAGGATTTGGAAGGAGATTTTGTGCCTTCACTTTTGATTCTGCTCCTCATCCACTGTCTCTTGGAAATGCAATTTACTTGAACCATCACTGATTGGTTGGTTTTACAAAAATGTTTTCTTGGACTGGAAATCCAGCTTTTTGGAGGCAAGTCACAAGCTCTCTCTCCAAGTAGCTGGAAGCCCATTTTCATCCACAGCATATAAGGGACTGGACAATAATTCCTGGATACTATTCCAAATATAAACCAATCAGGGAGCTGGCTCCAGGAGTCATAACAGTTAAATGTCATACCAGATGAAACTCAGCAATAAGAGCCTGAAGATCATCTGATTCTTTACCTCTTTGCAGTCCTTGGAAGTTCACAAAATTGCAGTGGCAATATAGGTGCTTGCAGTTAGTTAAAGGAATGATACTTTACCTCTGGGATTAGACAGAAGAGATACAAGATAGCCTCCCTGTCTTACTGCAGCTGAAAGGAGCATGTATACCAAGGCAGATTCAGACCATGTCAGTATGTGTAGATAAAATCTAAGAAAGAGAACACTGAGAACAACTCAGTCAGTCAGGAGGGCTTCACTGCTGAATCATCTCGGTTCTATCCCATATTAAAATTGTCAAAAGCTCTAATCAGTCTCTGGGTAACAACCCAGAGGCCCCAGTGGTCTTTGGTGGCCTCATTCTGGTTCTCAGTCGTTGTTTTCATAATGTTCTTCGCATCTAACTTGAATGGGCCAACAAAGAGCTGTTCTCTGGTACTTAGAGGAAAACATTTTTCAGTGTTTCTATAATTTGAGATTCCAAACCAAAACACTCCACTGCAGACGCTCCTCCAGTGGGGTCGAGGGTGATAGAAATGAGTGGTTGGAAAGCGTTGAGAGATTGTGGTAGGCTACAGGTATAAAAATCTGTCTAGACTAGACCCATGGTTAGAGAGGGAAGGGGGAGAAACCTTTCCAGCCATTCCTGTGAGACACCTGCTCTGCTCCTCAGACACCGTTATGCTCTGGGGCAGCCAGTATGTTCGACATGTTTGCCATGATGATTGTCCTTAGAAAGAAAATATTCCTTAGTTCTTTGTGTCTCCAGCTTCTGCTGTCTAATTGTCAGGTGTAGAGCTCCTTCATCTAGGACGGGTCACATTAATGCAGGCAGAATAGCTTTAGACGTACGAAATTTGGCAGGGAACTTGATAGAATTTGAATGGACCTGAGGAAGGTGACATTGACCTTTTTCTGCTGCTTTTCATGTGCTTTTTAGGTCTGTTTCAAGGCTACACACTCGCTTATGCCCATGGGAGAAAAATCCTGGCAGGGACAATCAGTTTGAAAAGTAAAACAGTAATAAATGTTGTTAGATGAAACCCAGAACTATCTGTTACCAAATGAAGGGACTTAAAAGGCCAATGGTTGGGAGGAGGTAGAAAAGGCGTATGTATTTATTCAGCAGGTTGTTTTGTATTTTTTTTTCTTCACTTATTTTGTTGTGTGTTTCCTCTGCCCAGCGCAGTGATTGTAATTAATGAGGAGTCTGTGGCGGGAGACTCGCATTAAACCCTTACCCC
>NW_015090833.1:3589420-3602955 GCF_001431845.1 Calidris pugnax
GGGGGGGGGGGGGGGCGGGGGCCGGGGCCGCCTCCCTCAGCCCTCAGCCTACCGCTCCCGTCGTGCCCCGCGCGGGGCCCCGCCCGTCGCGCCGCCATGACGCTGCGCCTGGCGCCTGCCGGCTGACGATGCCGCGGGGGTAACATGGCGACCTCACGGGAGCGGCGGTGAAGGTGAGAGGTGGGGCGGTGCCTGGCGGTAGGGGGAGGTGGGAGCCGCTGCGGGCCCGGCCGGGCTCTCGGGGGGTCGCTTCTCGGGCGGTAGGGGCAGGGACAAGGGCGGGGGCCTGGCCCCGCCGCCCCTCTGAGGTGTGCGCGCGCCTGTGGGAGCGGGGCGCTTCCCGCCCTTTTGCCGGCCCCTCAGCCCCCTGAGGAGAAGGCGGCGGCGGCCGCCCGGAGCATCCCCCGGGCACCGGGATGGCGGGGGAGCGGAGCCTGGCCGATCGGGGATCTCGGCAGCCTGTGTCCCAAATCCACCGGTCCCTCTGCCGCAGGGACGGGGACAGGCTGGACTCGGCGTCGCTGAAAGAGCTGCGGGACGGAGTCTGGCCGGGGCTCGGGAGAAGGCAGGAAACTGCAGTCGTTCATGTTCAAGAGGGATTCGAGCTGATCATGCCTGACTTGTGAAAACGTAACTCAAAGTAAGCGGAAAAAGGGGAAAAGTGATCGCTGGGGGCCTGTTTATTGGAAGGAACAAGTAAAGATTACATTTTTTGTTTCTGATGTGTGAGTAATTTCCAATTGTAGAAAGTGGAAAAATTTCTCTGTGAAATAAAGTGGTTTTTTATCTAGGATGCTTAGTTGACTAGCTGTTGGCACTTGGTGAGCCACCTTTATTTACTGGATTTTTCCCTGTAGCGCAATGTCCCTGTTGTTTACTCGTTCCAAGTCAATAGTTGCAGTGAAGAAGGATAAGAGACACATGGCTGAGGTAAATGCTTCTCCGCTTAAACATTTTGTCACTGCAAAGAAGAAAATCAATGGTATCTTTGAGCAGTTGGCTGCATACATCAATGAGAGCTCCTCATTCCTGGAAGGTAAGCAGAATTGTTGAACTAGAAGTGTGTTACAGAGCTTTGCCCTCATACGGTTCCCCAAAACCACACCAAAACCTGCTCATTCAGTTAAATGGCATTGCTAGACCTGCGCCAGACATGCATGTCTGTTTATATGTCAATATTTATAAGAAGAACAGAAAATTGTTTTATTGAATCTGGGTGGAGTTCAGGGTTCATATTTTAAAGCTGACAAGTTGACACGTTAGGAAACTGAGCTAGTTAGTGAGCTATGCTTGATTTTTATGCTCTTTTGCAGTTTGTTAAAAAACAAGGCCGTTTTGGGGCCTGTAATATATGTATAAGGCCTGTAATTCTTTCAGCATCCTTGCCTGGACATGTCATTGCTAGTGACGTGTAGCACATGCCAATAATTGGCTTTGACAATTTAAGACGCAGATAGAAGATACTTTTTTTTAAGGGTGTTGGAATGTTTGAAGTGTTGGCTGAGTTCTGTTTAAGGCAGTGCTAAGGATGAGAATGGTTATTAGATAAAGAAAAGAGACCAGCTGATAAATGCTGTTTCAGATTTGCCTCAGGGTGTAATTGCATGTGTCAAGATTACCCACACAGTCTTTGGGACACAGATAAACATTTAGTTATGTGTGTTACATCATGAAGAGGTGTTTTACCCAGTACTGAGACAGATGGCTTCTGGAATTCAGAGACATGATGTATTTTGATTTTAGAAACACACAAGAATGTAGAGCTTGATCCTGTCACCACAGAAGAGCAGGTAGTGGAAGTTAAAGGCTACCTGTCAAAAGTCAGCGGCATCAGTGAAGTGTTGGCAAGACGACACATGAAAGTTGCTTTTTTTGGAAGGTGAGTCACGTGCTTGTGTTGCCTACACTTCCCAGTCACTAAAGCAACTGGCATCTTTAGGACTGTAGCCAGTAAAAGATATTTATAGAAACACTGGTGCTCCAGCTTTTGCTTGTAATGTGCATGCCCCTGTAAATCGAAAACAAATACCATAACACGTAATTCTTCTATTTGGAAGAACTCTTATGAAAATAGAAATGTCTTTTTGTAAGTTGCCTGTGGCACCTAAATTGTTAATACTTCTGATGCTGCTTGGGTTTAGAGAACTTGTTTTCTTTAATATCAAAATGAGTATACCTGCATCTCGGAAGCCTGGCTATGCCATTCTTTAATCTGACTTCAGGACAAGCAATGGGAAGAGCACTGTGATAAATGCCATGCTGTGGGACAAAGTCCTTCCTTCAGGAATTGGGCACACCACTAATTGTTTCCTGCGAGTAGAAGGGACAGATGGACATGAAGCTTTCCTCCTTACTGAAGGCTCAGAGGAAAAGAAGAGTGTTAAGGTACAACTCCCTTAAGCATAAGATAAAGGAAAAGAGCTCTTCAGAAGTGCCAGAAAAGAGAGGGAACAAGAAAATGAAAGCACTATGAATAGATTTCACAGTTAAGGATTTTAATCATTAAAGGAGTAGAGATAAAGGACAGGTTTTTGTTAGATAGAGGAAGGGAGGAATGGAGCAAGTTATAGGATGAACTTGTTCATTTTATGAAAAGGATACTATGTTGTATTTGTTAGTGATAGCAGGGAACTGAAATGATGACTCAGGAAGTTCTGAGCTCTGTATGACAGAAAGCACAGACTTCCTGATAACTCCTCAGGAGCCTTTCTTGACTGGAAAATTTCTGATAAACTCTCACTGGGTGGTTGCCTTGTGACTAGGTGACTCAGGCAAGTTTTACGTGGAAAACCTCCCAGACAGAAGGTGATTTGGAGTTGGGTTTTATCTTAAATTGTCTGTGAACAGCCCTGAAGGGGAGATAATTGTATTAATGGGTCTTAGCATGCAGAAATGTTACAAGTTATTCATCTTTTTAATAGACAGTAAACCAGTTGGCTCACGCCCTTCACCAAGATGAACTTCTGAACGCTGGCAGCCTGGTCAGCGTCATGTGGCCCAATTCCAAATGTCCTCTCTTAAAGGATGACCTAGTGCTGATGGACAGGTGAGAAATACCTTTCTTTCCTTTCCTGCTTATCACAGATTAATTACAGAAATGTCCCCAAATGCAAATTTAACAAACGTCAAGGCAATTGTTCTTATCTATGACAGCGACTAAAGTCCTTTGCTGTAGTTAGCAGTCAAGAGTTTCTCTTGATTGCTGCTTCCTTTTAGTCTGTACCCTGTCAGGACAGTGTAGCTTAGACATGGGAAATTGATGCCCTGAAAAAGATTCTGTTTTGGCTGTTTGCACAGCATAGTAATGTCTCTTTTCTTTTTATTGCTAGCCCTGGTATTGATGTAACCACAGAGCTGGACAGTTGGATTGACAAATTCTGTCTAGATGCTGACGTGTTTGTCCTGGTGGCAAATTCTGAATCAACGTTGATGCAAACTGTATGTTCAAGTCCACTTGTTAAGTGAATTTGGCTAAAAGTTAAAAAATTGATGTATTAATCTTAAGAGGTTTTGTTCCATTTTGCTTAGGAGAAGCAGTTCTTCCACAAGGTGAATGAACGTCTGTCTCGACCCAATATATTCATTTTAAATAACCGCTGGGATGCGTCTGCTTCTGAACCAGAATACATGGAAGAGGTCTGTGGTGTGTTTAAATTCCTTCTCTTTGCATGGATATTATAGAAGCCGCTGACTCTGGTCCTCGTGGGTAGAATCAGAAAGTGTTGGATGTGATTGTTTTATAGCTTGGATTCTTATTGTTGTAGTGTGGAGACCAGCGGGAGTATAGACTAGTGATCAGGACATGATTCTTGACATTTCCGAGCTGGAAATCAAGTGTTTCACAGGGACCAGTTGAAATTGGATCAGTTAGATAACCTTTGGAAAGTTCTGTAAAACAGCAGGGTTTTTTCCTTATTCTCTTGCATTGGTAGCTTGGACCAGCAGAGGGCATCTGGGAGCCTGGTCTGGCCTGTGATGGATGGCTGTAAAGGGGGTTTAACTGCCTGTGGGGTTTATCCCGTTCATCCTCAGGTGCGTCGGCAGCACATGGAGCGATGCACCAGCTTCCTGGTAGATGAGCTGGGTGTGGTGGATCGAGCCCAGGCAGGGGATCGAATTTTCTTTGTGTCGGCAAAAGAAGTGCTGAATGCCAGGATTCAGAGGGCTCAAGGGATGCCAGAAGGAGGTGAGGAAAGCTAATGGAAATTTTCCATTTTCTTATAGAGAAGAAAATAGAGAGTATCTTTTTCCAAAAAATGGATAAAATTGGGGTGGGTCAGATTATTAATAGAGCAGTCAAAACCAGAGGTTTAGCAACATTTTTGCATTAGCTTCAAGGTAAATCAGGAACAGTTCCTGATGTCGGGCATCTGATTGCTTTCTCAAAGCTTCAGTGGTTGTTTTGTACTTTCTTTCTCTCAGGTGGAGCATTGGCAGATGGATTTCAAGTAAGAATGTTTGAGTTTCAGAACTTCGAGAGAAGATTCGAGGTGAGCATTGTGTGTGCTTATCTTCTGTTTACATTGTACTCCTGAAGGGCTGGGCGCTAGCAGTGATAAAGATGGAGTGGGACCACATTTTGGAAATAGATTATATGGCAAGGAGAAGTTGTGTTAGTGTCTGCCTGCTGCTAACCTTGGGCTGCCTTTTGTGTACAGGAATGTATCTCACAGTCAGCAGTCAAAACAAAATTTGAGCAGCATACGGTGAGAGCAAAGCAGATCGCGGAAGATGTTCGTCTCATCATGGATTCTGTGCATATTGCTGCCCAGGAACAGCGGTGAGGAGAGCTGGTGCTTGGTGTTTGTGTAACTGCAGCTTGTGTTCTGGAAGAAATTTAAGGGAATATAAGCATTTAAAGTGCAAAGCAGAACACAGCATGGTTGGGAGCGGGAAGGACATGTACTGCTGGTCTTGCTTCTAGCAAATTGTGAAAATATTACTAGAAGCGTCTCTTTTTTGTTCTGTGCCTTTTGTGGAATGTATTGTAGGTACTGACATATTTTGTTCTTGGGCAGAAAAAACTGTCTTGTTTCTGGAATTCAGATTTGTAGATCAAAAATGCATTTATTTGGCTTTTTGATGGGCAGTATTTTTTTTTTTCACCAGAGTTTACTGTCTGGAAACACGAGAGGAACGACAGGAACGTTTAGGTTTTATTGACAAACAGCTGGAGCTCCTTACTCAGGACTACAAGCGGAAAATAAAACAGATCACAGAAGAAGTGGAGAGGCAGGTAAGGAGGAGTGGGTGCAGAAAAACAGGTTGTCTGAAACAGCTGTCAGCACGGTGGGAGAAATGCAAAGTGCTGACAAAGGTTTAAAGCACTAGAAGTGTGGGAGTTACAGATGGGAAGAGAAGAAACGCTTTCAAGAGAAGTTTGGTCGTTGCTTTTTTTGGTCTCCTTGAGGTAATAACATGAAAAGTAGAATGCTTGGGGGAAGCTTTCAGAGAGACTCACATAAGATGCTTTAAATAAACAATGGACTTAGATTAATGTTTGAATTATTATTGCGGCTATGTCTCAGTCTTAAATGCTTGCTAAAATACTAAAATGTTTCAGATAAGTTTCCATATTATTTTAATCTAGAATAATGTCAGTCATCTTACTATTAATAATAACATGCCATTTTTACTATTATGAATATACAGAAAAGGCCTATTCATTTTTCTCAAGTCTTATATTGCCTCAGTCTTTTCCTGTCTGTGCTTACTAAGAAATGCACGACTTCAGGGGTGGTTTCCCATCTCTCCTGAGGACAGAATATATAGACACTCTGTCCTGTGCTGTTTCTCCAGGTGTCAAACGCGATGGCAGAAGAAATCAGACGGCTTTCGGTGTTGGTAGATGAATACCAAGCAGACTTCCATCCCTCACAAGTAGTTCTTAAAGTTTACAAGAGCGTAAGTGGTGTTTGCTTCTTACAGGTTGCTTAAGCAATTTAAAGAGGCCTTCTTTTGCTCTGAGTCAGTAATTGTGCCAGCTCTTCGAGATGCTTAACGTTCTTCCAACTAGGATATGAGCTAAGCTTTTTGTCTTGTGAAAAATAATATCAGTGATGAATTGGTACACATATGATACAGAACTTTTCCTAGACTACAGAGTACATCTGAGGTTTTTTGTTTTGCACTTTCCTTCACTGAAAAATGGAGAAAAAAATGAAAGTAATATCAGAACAGTGGGCAGACAGCATGTGTGCTCCTGTCCTAGGAGGGTTTTTTTAAGTTTAAACTGTAGCACCTGTAGCCTGCATCTTACCTACATCTGTTGTAAGGTTAATAACCCTACCTTTGTTTGTCAGGAGCTGCATAAACACATTGAGGAAGGCCTGGGCCGTAACATGTCAGATCGTTGCTCCAATGCCATCACAGCTTCCCTGCAGACGATGCAGCAAGAAATGATCGGTCAGTTCACCAGGCAATGCTCTCCTTCCACTTTCATTGAATTGTAATGCAAAATAACTGGGTAGATGTTCTGGGTTTCTCTTTAATCTGATGGCTGGTGTGCAGCTGGCATCATCTTAGTTTCCATCTTGATTAATAAAGCTGTTGTGTAGAGGACTAATTGCTCCTGCTTTTTGCACGCTGTGTGTGAACTTGTGCAGTGATTGCCTAATGAATATGTACAGTCAGCTTCATGACAGAACAAATCTGTGACTTTGGAAACTTGAGAGATTCTCAGAGCAAGATCCTTGTGAAATGTGAATGATTGTAACTTAGGTACCTGTTTAAATGTAAGCTTTGAAAGGAGTGCGGTGCCTAAATGCTTTTAGAACTGGCCTTCAGATTCTGTTTCCCAAGCTATTGCTAAACTTTAAACTTCACCAGCTGCCTGTAAAGGTTTAGGAGTGTCCATGAAAAGATTTCCTTCTGAGTTGATCTGAAGAACTAAGGATGAAATAGTAATTCATGATGTATTTCTTATTTTAAACATGCTTGGCTTTAGGAAATTTCAGGTAGTAGGAAAAATAACTGGAGGATGGACCAACCCATAAACTCCCTGATTACAGAATACAAGTCCAGTCAATTACTGTAAATTCAGTCGCTATTTTTTGGATGTTTTTATTTTCTGTGTGCAGATGGTTTAAAACCCCTCCTCCCAGTCTCTTTGCGGGGCCAGATCGACATGTTAATTCCCCGGCAGTGCTTCATGCTCAGCTATGATCTGAACTGTGACAAGCTTTGTGCCGACTTCCAAGAGGACATAGAGTTCCATTTCTCTCTTGGATGGACGATGCTGGTGAACAGGTTTTTGGGACCAAAGAATGGTCGTCGGGCCTTGATGGGCTATAACGACCAGGTAAGAGATCTCATTGAGTGGTGGGGGTAGATGTGATATTCATCATTTCAGGGAAGGACAGTGGCTTGCCTTCTCTTACTCTGTACTTTGTTTTTGTATTGTCACTACTGTTCTAATTAGGTTCAACGCCCTTTAACTCCAGCGAATCCCAGTCTGCCTCCTCTGCCTCAGGGCTCTATGACCCAGGAGGAGCTCATGGTGTCGATGGTGACTGGCCTGGCCTCCTTAACTTCCCGAACTTCCATGGGGATCATCGTGGTTGGCGGTGTGGTGCGTTGGCAATCCGAGCAGCATTTATATAAATACAGTTGGAGCACTGACTTGAAAAGCACTTGCACTGCTGAGTCCCACAGATATTTGCTATTTACAGATAGTGAAATACTTTCTTCTTTGACCTTCCCTTTGAGTATAAATATTGAGCTTATTTTGCATAATAGTTAGGCTTGGAGCCAGGGTTGTTGTGAAGAGAACCCTTCGAAGTATGTTACAAAAGTATTAAAGAGTCTCTGATTCTTTTGTGAGAATAAATGAAAATTTGGTATTTTTTTCTTTTCCCATTTATAGAGGAATCAAGATAGAAATATCCACCAAGAGCCTTTGATAGTGTGCATTTCCTTTCCTGGGAGGGGAGGAGAGCACTTAATTTTAGATGCTATGCCTAATTTGTTTCAGAGAAAATTTGCACTTCCTGATTTTCTGTCTTTTGAAAAAAATGAATGTTTTGAATCTCAAATCTCCCCAAATTATGGAGGTATAAGAGAGAGAACTCAGTTACACGGTAACTCTAGTTCCTCTTGCAGGAAGAATCTAAATTCATGTAGTTCCATACCTACGTGCTGTTCTGGTGTCGCAGTGTCCAGGGGTACTCAATTTCTGAAAAGGGAGATAGTTGCTTAAACTGTCTTTACTTTGGAAACAGGGATTCTGTGAACTGGACAGATGTAATTGAAATGTGCTAGAGAGGTTAACCCATACAGAGCCCCAGGAGTTTAGGTATTTTTATTTTGTAGACTGGACATTGGTAGCAAGCTCTCTGACCAGTGAAACCACTTGCAAGTCGGGGTTATCTATCTGGCTGGTTTTCATGTGCCTAGAATATAAGTGCACTGCTCTGTGCCATGCACTAGAATATAAGTGCACTGCTCTGTGCCATGGTTGTTAGGAGTTTGCAGCATTCCTAGATGACAATTGTGTCATTTGTTTTTCCTTGTGCTTTTTTTAGGTCTGGAAGGCTGTGGGTTGGAGGCTGATTGCTCTCTCTTTTGGCCTCTATGGGCTCCTCTACGTATACGAGCGCCTCACCTGGACCACGAAAGCGAAAGAGAGAGCTTTCAAGCGGCAGTTTGTGGAGTACGCTGGAGAGAAACTGCAGCTCATCGTCAGCTACACGGGTTCCAACTGCAGCCACCAAGTCCAACAGTGAGTTGCCTATATTCAGCTGAAATCTAATCTAAATTCTATTGTTTGGAGTTTTATTTAGATTAGATTCCTTGTTCAAACAAGATAAGTTTGCATGTTGAATTCCAGGTTAAAAAAATGTGTAATCATGTATTTGTTTTAAAATAATATTACTGTTTTTTGAATCACTGATACAGTATTTGGGTTCTGTTAATGATTAGTCTTTATGTACTTCTGCCTCTTAAATCAAGTTGCTCTGGTGCTTTAACATACTGTTGTGCAGAACCGAAAAGATGAATATCTGAGTCAGTATCATTATCACTATACCTCAAAGGGCTATATTCTTTGAATTTGCTGCTTGAGCTTACTTTTCATCATATCCAACTCGTCTCCTTGTTTATAGAGAGCTTGCTGGAACGTTTGCTCATTTGTGTCAGCAAGTGGATGTCACGCGGGAGAATCTGGAGCAGGAAATTTCTGCCATGAATAAAAAAATCGAAGTTCTGGATTCACTGCAGAGCAAAGCAAAACTGCTCAGGTGAGATTTTATCTGATACACACAGACATTTGCATACAATTGTTTTTCATGTGATTGCCCCAAGACATTCAGATTAGGGTGTACCTTTGAGTGCAGTCCTTCTGTCATAGCATTTGATGTGCAGTCACCAGCATCTTGCCCTACCAAGTTGTGTTTCCTTTCACTGTGTCCTTTCCCACGTACTGTTGCCAGACATTTAAATCTTCTGCCTCACAAAACACTTTTTCTTTCCTGGTTTTGGTTTGTTTGGAATTACAATTCCTTTCCATTTATCAAAACATACAGTCCTCTACTCTACAAACTCCTTCAGGCTGTTATAAAATTATGCCAAAAGCCTCACTTTTGCACTTGTACATAGCTGTCTGATGTTTTTCTTCACCCTTCAAAGGCTGCTGGGAAGAATTTTTCAAACATTCCCTGTTTACACAATAAGGTCATTGTGAAGTTGAGACTGAGATGTGGGTTTGAATCTCCAAGCCTAGGGAGTGTTAGCAGGCAAGGGTTCCTGACCTGAGGAAGGGTGGGGAACAGCGGCAGCAGTTTGGCATGAACCTCTGTCACTCCTCTCTGTGCCTTGCTGTGTACTCGTTTCAGTCACACTTCTTTCAGATTGGCTTCAGAGGAACTATTTTACTTGCCTAATGGAGACTTTCTGTCCTTGCAGGAATAAAGCGGGTTGGCTCGACAGTGAACTCAACATGTTCACACATCAGTACCTGCAGCAAAGCAGATAGTGTGGGAAGAAGAGAAAACCAACACTGTTCCCCTTCAGTGCTCTCTTAATTACTGCAGAGAACATGGTGGGTGATGGAATTCCCTAAAGGGAATGAGCAAAAGCCTATTGCTGCGTTTCCAGTTGCTGTGTGAACAATAGGATTCTGCTTCCCAGTTGTGTGTCCCACCTCTAAACACTAGCTGTTTATTACTCTTCCTTTTCCTTCTTGTGAGACCAGGCTACTTCAGGAGGAATGTGTGCTTCATACATTTACAGGGGGCTTTTTAAACCAAAATCAAGTTCAATGACAAATTTAAAACGAACAAATGTTTATTAGGTTAAAAGGTATTCTGACACATCTTTGTGGAGTTACTCCTTTTCCTACGTGAAGATAGAGCTTTTGACTTCAAGCCCCAGGTTTATGTATGTGTGAGAAGCTGTTTGTCTAACACAGATCCCAAGCACACTGACCCAGCGATGGTTTCACAAGGCCTTTATGGCCCACGCAGGTTATCTCCTAGGTTAATATTCCAATATTCCGTTATCATAGAACACGACAGAGAAGCACTATGTCCCTTCATAGAAAGGTTGTTAGTATAGAACATGACAGAGAAGCACTATGTCCCTTCATAGAAAGGTTTATTACTGTCAGTATGTTTAAACCTACGAACAAAACCCAGTTCTCTTCCAGATAAAGAGGGACTAAGGTTTTGCTTTGGTAACCATATTGTCTTCGGAGTTAGTTTCTTCCTCTTAAGAGCTCTTCAATAATGCAGTCTGGGTCTGGCCCATTTCACGCCATAGACAAAGAGTTTGCAAAGACATAACTAGCTCCTGTGAAGGAGGTAGTGCTGATAATTTAGCAGCTTGTTGAGGAAGAAAAGTAGGAAAGAAAAGCCAGTTTGACAGAATGTAATGAACTGCCTTTTGAGATAAGTTGATGAATACTGGGGGTTTTCTTGGAAGTGCACAGCTGTGTTTCTGGAAGCAGGCCTTCGGAATTCCATTACCACTATTTGGCCACAAGAACAGCATGTGGATTACAAGCTGTAAGAGATTTTGCTTCATGTAGAGTTCCCATAGGATGTTACAGTCCATGCAGTAATATGATTTAATGTTGTTTCTCTTCTGTTAAAAGTAGGAGAATGAGCTGGCAAGTGCAACTCTTCTGGGGCGGAGGGGAGATCTGCCCCTTGTATTTCATGGCAGGGCAAGAATGGGTTAAGGTGACTTATTTCTTTAAGGATATTCTGTATTTGCAAATAGATGAAATTAATCGTTGAGTTTTGCCCTGAAACAATTTTGAATTTGGAGTATAAGATTTGGGAATTGTAAGGACTTGGAGTCTTTTCCTGTTGGAGTTGATAGAGGAGAAGTTCCCCCTGGTTTCAGTAGTACTAAGATTAGGTTCCCTTGTTGCAAAGTCTCTTTCCCACTTGGTGGGTCAGTATCTTGCCACGCACTGGGTGTAACCTTTCTATTCCCCACAAAATGTCTGAGGAATCCAGAATGAGATCCTGTAGTTCTGCAGTCAGTGACAACCCAAATCTGTTCAGCATCTAACTTTAGAGAACTATGGGCTATCTTTGAGCAAGTCTCAGCTGAATTCAGAACTACTAAGAGTGTTTATTTTTTCCTTACTGACAATGAGACTTTTCACTTGAGAATGGTATCAGCTGGACTTAGAATTTCTCATTCATGCTCAGGTGTGAATATATGTGCCTGTGACAAGTCCCCTGTTCCGTGTGTCACAACAGTTCCAGAAAGAAGAAGCTGCCTGATACTTGAGGGAGTAAAAACAGTGAAGTGTCAGTAAGTACTTTAGGCTGTTCTAAGATTTTGAGTAAGATTTGAAGTATCTTGATCATGTAGGAGCTGGCAGTGAGACTGTTATGTCCCTGGAATGCAGGAGGCAAACAAACCTTTCACCTTCAGTAGGCGGCTTTGAATCCAGCCCAAGCTGGAAAGCTGTTGCCATCAGAAGGCTTCACTGGCCTTGGTCAGTTTCCTCAGGCTCCACCAGGACATAAATAGGGCTTGGATCAGATCTGAGAATGAGTAAGAAAGAAATTTGAGTCCTCACCTCTGGAAATGTGTTCTCTGGGCTGGTGGTGAAGTGTCCCGGAGTAAGTGGGGTTACCCACTGTTACTCTGGGGCAGGTATTATGTGAATACATTTAGCTCTCTAGTCTCAAGCTATCACATACACACTTAGAAAAGGCTGTGTACTGTGTTGCTGAGTTAGAACATTAAGCACATCCCTGATATACCAGGAAATTGTCAGTTCCAGGTAGAGGGAGGTAATGATGTGCTGCTGCTCAGCAGCTCTGGGCTACCTGAAACGCTGACCTTGCTTTTGAAGACGTGTGCTGTGAGCATATCTGCAGCAGGCCTTTAGGGGAAATCTGATCTGAATGGTGATCTGATCTTTAAGCCAGTGTCTGATCTGTAAAGGGAAAAGAGATTGATGGGTTCTCAGAATCTGGTGTCTTACCAATGTGTGTGGTTCTGCCACTGGTCAGATTTTGGTGATGTACGCATTCTCACTGTCATGTTGAAACCTAACCTATAGAATGGGGAAAAGAACCACTTAATTTTTTTAAGAAGCAAAACTGCTAACATGGGAGAGAAGAATTTGTAGGGGTGTGCGTAACCCTTGTCCCTAGAAGCCCGAGAGATGAAGAACTAAACTTTTAACAGAAGGGCCTATGAGCTGGATTCCTCGTAAACAAAAGGCAGCTGTACTTCTTTAATTCAGAGTGGTGGAGGATGAACGCTACCAGCAGGGAGCTGTTCCCTTCTGCTTTCCATAAACTATGATAAGCTAATCCTTAGAACAGGTAATTCCAAAAACACTCTTCCCCAAACTCTTATTAAAGAAGATCAGCTAAATGCACTTTATCTTATTGCTGCTATTTATTTTCTTCATTGTGTTATGTTGATGGAGCTCTTCAAAATCCTCTTACCAGTGAGTTTTCTCTCTGCTGTATTTAAGGTGGTAAATTTGCATGAATTATCCCTATATCAATGCTGTAAACAATGGAAACCAAAATAAAAATGAATTGGAAAAATACTTCTCCTGCTGTGTTCTGCGTATCGGGACACAAAGCCTTCAAGAGTAAGTATAACATATTCAGATGATGATATGCTCCTGTGTTGCAGTAAATTGTGTGTTTGACAATAGTGACTTTTTATCTGCCTTCTTACTGTGAAAATTAACAAGGCAGCTAATGATAGTGATTTATCTGATGGAAAGTTTGAGAGGTTCCTCCTTAAGTCACACTCGAGATGTTGGTATTGAAGCTTTCTTGAGAAGGCAGTGGGAAGTGATGGTCAGCAAATAGCGCGTTACAGACCGCGGCGGTGAGGGGCTGTTCCGGGGGGATGGATCACCCTCTGCGTAACGGAAAGGCCAGATGCCGGCGATAACTGCTCGAAACGGCCCCCGTTTACCTTCCGGGGGAGTCAGGCCGAGCTGTGGCGATGCCGCCGACCCCGCCGGAGGGCGGAGGTTCGGGGCCGGGTGCCGCCCTCGCCCGGCCGCCCCCGCCTCCCGGCCCCGCGCATGCCGGGAGCCGCGGGGC
>NW_015090833.1:3602965-3638622 GCF_001431845.1 Calidris pugnax
CGGGAGTGTGAAGGGCCGCAGCGCTGGGGTCGCTCGGGCCAGCTCCCCGCACCCTGCCCCAAGGGAGGGGTCTCCAGGGTCGGCTGGAAAAGGGACGAGTTATTCTGCGGGGCCCGGGGCCGGCTCCCCTTCCTCCTAGCGTGGCAGAGCCGGAGCAGCGCGGCTGCGCAGAAGGGGCTCTGGGCAGCTCTGCAAGGTGTTGGACACCTTTGTCGCAGAGTTGAGAGTTCTCAGCTCCCGAGAGAGACATTATTTATTTTTTAACTGCGAGAAGCTAAGCTCCTTTTCGTAAAGGATTCATACTAAAGCGGTTTCATAAGCTTGAGCCCCTGGGGTTGAATATGAAGGACTAACAGCTTTTTGTAGGTTATACTAAGAGTGGATCTCATCTGGTAAAACCCTTCCAGAAAGTCCCTTGACTAATGTTATTTTCAGAGTACTTGCTTTCCGATGAGCAATGATGAGAGGGTACTGTTGGCTTTGTCCTGTGAATACTGTGAGAACTTCTGGTTTTTTGAAATGGTCTCAAATTTAGTGCCTCAAGACTGGTATTTCTGTTTTATGTGCAGTAGTGCACCTCTCACTTATTTCTTGCAACAAAAAGATAATGTTGTAAGTTTTTGATTGTTGGCACTGCTCTTGGTTCCTCCCAGTGCTGTTGAACAACATATGCATTTAATTGTTCATGACCAGTTGCCAAGGTGGCACACACATAAACAAATCAGATGAGCTTCGGAGAAGGGTTTAGGGATCCTTTGGAACAAAAGATCCTAGAGAAGCACATAGTTATACTTGAGAACATAACTGATCACTCTGGTCAAAAGCAATGTGGGGTTTAGGGTTTATTTGGTTTGGTTTTACTTAAAAAACACTTTCTGCAGGTTTAGAGGAGCCTGTGATATTGTAAATGTTGAACAGCATGACAGCCTAGCAGTCCAACTAAGCTTTATTTATTTACTTATTTGTTTATTCAACTCCCTTTTTTCCCCCGCTTCTAATAGAAGGCAGTAACCCTTAGTGATTAATGTGTGCCATTGGAATTGTCTGAACCCTAGTCCTGAGTCATAACTGAGCCTTTTGGAGTCTTCCTGCCTGGGGAACATGGAGGACAGTTTTGGCTCAATTTTTTTTTTTTAATGCAGTAAATACATTCATATTCATTGTTCATATTTTGAACTTATGAGCATCCCGGTATTACCACAACATAAATTTTGATGCTTAAAAAGAATATTAAAGCAGAATTACGCAAGGTTTTCCTAAACATCAGCCTCTGATGCAAATGTCTCTTATTTGGCTTTTTGATGTGACTTTTTTCACGTTTACTGTTTCCTGTGTAAGAATGGCTTGTCTCTATTCAGTCAGCTACCAGTTTCTGGGTCCAAAATACATGACAGTACCTCTGAGGGGAGAGAAGTGGGCAGTGGTGCTAGTTGTTAGCATAAAGAGTTCCGAGACTGGCTGATTTCTCAGGAGCAATGATCAACACTCTCAATGTTTCAACAGCTGTTAGTGGTTTTTATGAAAAGTCCCCTGGAAGTGGTTTTTCCTGAGTCTGCTTCTGTTTATGTAGTTCACCTTTCCTCTGGCTTTACAGGAAAATGTTTTCATAGGATGGATTTAGAGCACCTGAAGAGGCTGCGTCAGGCCAACCAGGACCTTATACAAAGGCTCAGAGTGACGCAGGAAGAGATCAGGAAAAGGTTTCCCAGCAAGCTGCTCTCTCCAGCATCCCTTCAGAACAGCACAGCTACTGAAAGAGCTGTCCCCTTGCCCAGGAGAGGGGTATGTGTTGGGTTTGTGCTAGAATTGCTGGGAAGCACATGGGCCTGGTATGATAGGCAGCAGCTCTGCCCATGGAGTGGTGTGGTAAAGGAGACATATGGGCATGGAGCAGCTGGATGTGGAATATGGAGTCTTGTTAGAAAAGTAGCTAGACTTTTGTTTATTGTTTATCCTGTGGTTTCAAATACGTTCTCTGTGCAAAAGGTTCAGAGATCAGTTTCTGCCTAAAAAATGTAGGTTTGATAATCTAAAATCGGAATCAACATTGTGGAACGTAATCCTTTTATTTCTTCTAAGCACAAGGCTGAAAATTGAGCGGTTCCTCAAACTGGAAAAAGCTGCATTCAGCTGGAAGTGGATCCCTTTCTTATTTTCTCCAAACCCTTAATAATGTCTCACAAATAATATAAAGATTTTGGTTTTTTCCCCACCGGAATTTAAAGGGGTGAGCAGATTAGAATGAGAGATTGATTTGCTCTTACTGCCTGAAACATCCTAACGAAAGGTATTTGCAATCTGGGTGATGCTGGGTGGTAACAGAGTCTCTGTCCTTACAGAAGGAAAACCAGTTTGATGCTGCAAAGTCTCCAGCTGACCCTGCGATGTTGGTGTCTGTGGAACCTGCAGTTTACGCAGCCAGGGCAGCCCTTTGTTCATCTCTTAAACGCAGCAGCAGTGACAGAGGGGTTCAGCAGCAACAAGTGAAAACACAGGAAGCAGGAGGCTTGGATTCCAGCTTTCCTGGAAAAGAGAATAATGTCACGCCAGTGTCTGCAATCATTACATGTGGCAGAGAAACCTCTGGAGTGGATAGGGATGCCCTTGCTCAAGGAAGTCTGGAGAAAGAATCCTTCCTTCCAGGACGTGGAGAGAACATGGAAACCATGTCCACTCTGCCACATGGTTTCCATGAGAAAAAGCAGCTTAAAGATGGTCTGCACTCATCACTGAGCAGCATACAAAGTGAGGAGACCAGCAAGCAGCCTGTGGTCATTAGAGAGCCTGTAGCGCGTAAATCCATCTTGCTGACGGCTCAGTCCAAAGGGTTGAAGGTAAATGGTGAAACTAAGGCTTTGCTCGTTTTCAGAAGTCAATAGGAGGATGGGAAGAAGTGTCAGGAGAACATGACTCGCTCTGTTCCGACTGCGTAAATTGGACGTCGGGATCAGAACTGTCCTGGCCGTAGCAGCCAGGGGCTGTTGGATTTTGTTTGGCCCCCACTTTCCTTGAACCAAAGACCAGAAAACTGTAGCACTGCACTGCAAATACAACTCCTTGTCACTTGCATATGTGACTTATATGCCCAGGGAGAGCAGTGCTGCTGCTACACAGCTTATTTCCTTAAGTGTGAAGGGCAGGCAATTACTGTGATCGTCCTCCAAGGCAGCACAGATGGCCTGATGTTTGGGGATGGGTGATGCTGGGAAGTCAACATTTTGTTTGAAGCCCTGGAAAAGACTGCTTTAGCCTGGGCAAGTCCCCTGCCTCCCCTTTCTTTTTTATGAATCAAGAAGACAAAGGGCTGGTGAGCTAATTACTGGTGGAGGCATAGATAGAATCCAGCCTCAAACTAAGCCACAACTGTCCCATTTGAACAGCTGCCAGTTGTCTTCTGAGCTGTACCTTTGGATGTCCTGCTAGATGTGTAGGAAGTCTTTATGAATTGTTTTCTTCCCAGAAGGAAGCTGGTCGTGTGACTTTTCAGTCTGACCCTGAAGAACACACCGTACCTGTGAGCGGCTGGGCCCTGCGTCCTTTCCTGGGCTATGACTGGATTGCAGGTGAATCCTAAAGTTGATGTAAAACTCTCAGCATGATGTGGTAATATGAAGAGTTAAAACACAGTTTACAACCCCTTTAAGTTGAGATGGGACAGACCTGCTGAGCTACAGCCTAGGCCATTCCCTGGCCAGGCCAGAGGTGACCTGTGCTTCCTTGGAAGGGTGAAGTGGCAGGGGCACAGGAACGCAGGCAGCAAATGGCAAAGCTGAGTGGGGTCAGAGGGGATACCAAGTAACTGGAATGAGTGAATGCAGTACGAGACCCTGCAGTAAATCCCTGGCGTGATGTGATGGCGTGCCCTTCTCCTTATCCATTTTGGTGCTTCAGACCTTTGGTTGTTTTCAGTATTTTTTTGTGAGGCTTGCTTTGGTGCTTACCCAAATTTCTTAAATCCTTGAACTTCTCTCTTTCCTTGGCGTTCTCAGGGCTCCTAGATACAAACTCTTCAGTGGCAGAAAAATCTGATGAGTACTTTGCTGAGCTGCATGAGTTCCGACAGGCCAACAAAGAAGCATGTATTCATCAGGAGCACCTGGGGTGAGTGGCTGTGGGGGAAGGGCTGAAACAGCAGTGTATCCCCTGAGAGTAATGAGAAGTACAGTCTGATGGGAATGGAAAATTTTAAGGGTTGCTTTGTAGGCCTTTACATTCCAATGGGAAATGTGTGCTTGGAAAAGGTGGGGCTGTTCAGAGGGTCTACACTAACTGTCCTGGTTTCAGCTGGGATAGAGTTAACGTTCTTCTTAGTAGCTGCAGTGTTTTGCATTTATTATGAGAACAATGTTGATAACAGATATTTTTTTAGTTGTTGCTAAGTAATGTTTATATTAAGTCAAGGACTTTTTCAGCTTCCCATAGAAGCTGAGAGGGAGCAAAGACAGGACAAGCTGAGCAAAAGCATATTCCATACCATAAATGTTGTGACCAGTTTAGAAATAATAGTGGTTGGTGGGAGGGGGCAGGAGTCCACAGTTGCTGCTCAGGACGGGCTGGGAAACCGGTGGTAAGAATGAATTGTGTCACTTTATTTTGTATATTCTTTTACCATTATTATTTTTTTCCTCCTGTTACTCTTCTGCTAAACTGTCTTTACCTCAGCCCAGGAGTTCCTGCTTCTCCCTGCGCTACTGGGGGTAGGGGGGGAGAAGACGGTGTGAGCGAGCGGCCTGTGGTCCTAATTGCTGGCTGGGGTTAAACCACAACACTAACTCATCTGTTTGGATGTTTCTTTAGGGCCAAGGCTCTGGATTACATAGTTCCTGAACAAGAAACGGATTTGATACCCAGTTCCCATAAGTGTAAGATCAGATTTCTTCATAATCCAATTTCTGCAAACAAAAAATGGAGTAGTCTTTGCCTGTCATTCTGAGAGCCCCACATCATGCAAGACAAAGAAGAATGTGTAATTTCTAGCTGCGGCTTCTAAAGCAGATTCAACTTCCTGCTCCAAAGATACTTGAGTCTTCTAGGGATCCTCTCTCAATAAGTGTCATCTTGTTTTGTCAGGGTCTCTTGCTAATATTCTCTTTTTAAGTTGAGGAGGTTGAAGTTTTTGTTTTTAGGAACTTATCTGGGGAAAGGAAACGTAAAAGATACTTCAGGAAAAGCAGCTCTTTCTATGGAATGCACATGTGGCACTGTGCATTCAACCCAGTCAACAAAGCTGTGTTCTTTGTTGACTGGGTTGAGGAACCTTCTGTCAAACTAGAAATACCATGATGTTTCCTTACTCTCTGGCAGGTGTTTACTGTTACCGATTAAATCAGCGCCTCTTCACTGTCCCTGTGGATTCAGAATCTGTCTGCCCTGTGTGTAAGATCCCAAGCTCTCACCAGCCCCCAGAGGTACTGGAAGAGCCAGCCTATGTCAGGTAGGTAAGAATTACTGCTTTGTAATATGCAGAACTGAAGGAAACGTCAGGGAATTAAAAAATGATCATGTGAGGGGGAACAGCAGTGTCAAAATAACTCTGTAGGAGGTTGCTGTTCTCAATGCAGTTACCTCTTGCTTAAAAACCCACTACTGAGCTTTTCCATAAGCAGGAACAGTTTTGAAGTCAGTGAGAAATGCGTGTTTATCTGAATTTGGTCCAGAATCTGAATGTACACGTTAAGTGTCTAATGCCCTAATCCAAACTGTTTCACTTGCTTCACTTTGGGGTTAGAGCCTTGGATTCCGAGTGCGGAAGGCGATCAAATCTCCTCTGCCTTGTGGAAGGTGTAGGCAATGGCTTCCCTTGTGTGGTTGCAGGGTCAGCATTCCCAGGTCTGCCCTAATGCCTGCCTACAAATACAAAGCCCATCGCAGGAAGAGCTTTGATCCCTCAGACAACCTGGCATTACCTTCGGTAAGTTGCTGTCTTCTTGCTGATCCTGATGGCACAGCCCAAGTGGGGCATTGTTTTACAGCACAAGAAGGAAAGAGAATCTGGGACTTATCCCCTAGCAGGGTTTCAGCTAGAATTTCTGATCTGTGTTGCTGAGATGATAGCAAGAAAAGGCATTGGTGTGTGCTTCTGAGTTCATACCTTTTGTGTAACTGGCATAAAGTATATGCCATATCTCCAGCTGCTTTACATTGAGAAAAAGAAAGTGCCCTATGGAGCTGTTTACTTCTGGGGCATGATTCAGCTGGCATTTCAGGAATTAACCTTTCAACACAATGAGCCATACCTGAGTGTGCCTGTGTTTCTTTCCACAGATGTTAGAGAGTCTAAAAGACAAGCTTCTTTGAACTCCTCACAGTGTACAGGGGCCAGGCAAAATCAGTAGTGGCAAGCATGGATTTAAAACTGATTTTGTAGAGTTGGTTCTGTATTTCAGCCAGTAGACAATGCTGCAGGCAATATTACTAATCGGATCTAGCCCTGCCCTAAAGATTTTGAGGGAAGATGTAGGAAGAAGCCTGGTTTTGCGGTCTAGGGAACCGGATGAGTCAGTTGAGACAGGTTCAGAGAGGTCGGGTGCTTGAGTTCACAAAGCAAGAGATTGTTTTAGGAATCATTTAGAACTAACGGGCCACAACGGATTAAAAAGAGTAAATGAGTCCAACGCAGCATTCCCGTCTCTTCGCAGCATTGCCTGGCTGGCTGGGAAAACACCGTCCCTTCCAGCAGCCCCACACTCGGCAGCTTGGGTCTGCGAGCTTCACTGGGGGAGAAGCCACCCCACCGGGCTGGCCTGGTAAGAACAAACTGGGAAGAATCCCTGGAGATGCTGTGAATTGCACTGATGGGAACTGCAGTCCCGTCTCTCGAGAGGATATGATAATCATCAATGGCTGAGCACACAAAAATTCCTGGAAGATTATCTCCTTATCTCCACAAGAAAATGTTTTCTTTCCGTTGCTGTGTAAACTCCTGTGCAGAGACACCCAAAAGCAAATAGAGCTGGATAGCAGGCAAAAGCCCATTCAGCTCACCAATCTTCATCAAAATGGGAGAAGACACTTAGACGTTCTTTGATTAATATCCTCCTCATTTGGATTCCAGAACTTGGTGTCCAGAGTGTCAGGAGGAACCAGAACTGACCAGCTTCTGACCCACTTGACACACTTCAGATTTAGCAGTGCTTCTCAGCAGAGAGAGCAAAACAGACCTGGACACTGCAGAGCAGCTCCACATTTCAGTCTGAGTGCCTCAGCTCTGTGAACCACTGACAGGATTGCCCTGCGAAAGGCTTTGGGGCAGGGTGTGGGAACAACTCTGTTTGCATAGAACTAAATCTTTGAGCAGATTTTTCCTAGTTTTCATAGTTGTGTGCATACGTGAGCAACCAGTACACATGGCCGAATGTACAAACTCTCATGTATGTTTTTTCACTTTTCTTTTTTGCCTTTTGCAGCTACTCCTAAGCAGATACATAAGCTTTCCCACCTAGGGCTGGATAAAGTGATGTGTACAGGATGACTAGTCTGTAACCACTAGGACCGTAGCAACAGAGTTCATCTGCCACCTCAGCTAAGTAAACAAGAAGTGTAACGTTAACTCTGAATGCCAGGGTGAGGAACTGGCCTAGGAATGGCCTACTTTCAGGGAGATGCATACATATATGTTGATTTCCAAATGTTTGAAACATGACACATAATTTGCTGGTGCCTTAAACTTGAGTTACCCAATAATTTAGTCAAACAAAAAAAAAGTGCAGTTTCTTTTCAGTACAATGTCTGTAGCTACAGGGTACATTACATCAGAGTAATTATGAATGTGCAAAAGCATATTAAAGTAAAATAAAATTTTATTAATTCAAAAGCTAGATAATGCCATAAAATGTTTGCGAATTATGCTTGCCTCTGTTGTTCCAAGTATTTTGGAGATAAACCAAAAAACATTTTGGAGTTTTTAAATTGTACCAAAACAAAATATACAGTGTGTTTTGTTTGAACTTCATAGACTGATCTTACTTTCCTTGTCTAAAAACAATAAAACTGATGATTTACTTTGTTTTGAATAAGCCTGAAACCAATTCCTGCCTCAAGAATTCTGTAAGTTATTGTGAAATCTAGCAATTGCATCCAGAAACGTTGGATCAAATTTATTTCTGGGAATTAACTTGAGAGAAGGAATTGGGTTTGCACCAATGGTATTTTCAGCTTCTTGGCATGCACTGTTGTTCATATATCACATACATTATTTATAAATCAAATGTATGAATAGATTTTTTTTTAAGCAAGGAAAGGAATTTTGCAAGTTTATGAAATCTTAATGTGACATTTAGAATGGGAAATGGAAAGCACAGCTGGCCAGTTTAGCTCTGGGTTGCACATATGTAGGGTAAAGCGAATGGAACTGGTCACATTATTTCCATTATTGAAAGCACTAGTTATAAAAGAAAGAAATTCAGTGAATATAAACCAGTAGCTGCTAAATGTTATCCTAAATAGGGCAAATTCAAGATTGTTACTACCTTGCCTTCAAACCCTAAACATTAGAAGTCATAAACCTCTTTTTAATTTATCCTGAAATAAATCACAGCAATTCTGCTCCAGTTTGTAAATAGAGAAAATGAAGTACTGTGAGATTAAGTAATTTATGTGAGATCCATCAGGTGGATGTGGGACAGACCCAACGTTGAATTCGAAATGTCTCTTGCTGGCTCGGAATACGGTCAGTCTTTTTACGCCTGTGAAAGTATTGAAACTGTGATGATGACTCTTCCTGCGCTAGAAACAGGTGAAAGAAGTGGGTGACACCGCACCTGCGCACTCGAGTTGACCTCAGTGTGTCTCTGTATGTCTTGGTTCTGCTCTGTTTGATCCCACCCTCATTTGCCAGCTGGAACAGACTGAAAATTATACCCGTTTATGGAACCTGGGCTTTTTTTGTTGGTTTTTTTTTTTCTCTTCACCTCCTTCCATATCTCTGCTTTGTAAGATTAAACCCTACAATCCCAGATCTCTTGTTCACAGTAGCAAACCTTTAGAAAAGATTCTTTTCCCCACACACACACTTCAGGGTGGCTTTAACTCTCCCCACATACCCTTCCTCTTGTGTTCTCACATCCCTTTTCAGGTGGAGGTTCTCACAAATGCTGTCTCAAAATAGTCCTTTTTTTTTTTTCTTTTTTTTTAATTATCTGAGCCATCCCACATGCTCTTCTCACTAATATAAAAAAGAATAATTTCACTTTCACATTAGGAGGACTGATTTCAATTGCCATGTTAAAATATTACCACTTTAGTTCACTTTCTTGTCTGAACTGGTATAAGGAGTTATTTCCTTTGCTTTTTATTACTCTTTCAGAGCAGAAAATGGGATTTGCCTATTAACTTAGGTTATGCCCTCATGGTTCTGGGTTGATTTTATTGTTATGTCTCCAGGTCAGTGCAGAATAAGCTTAAATCATGATCCTTTTTCCATAGGGAATCTAACCAGTGTACTCAGGTTTTTCAGCCAAGCGTGTGTTTTGAAATTTCTACTATGAGTAGTGCCCAGGGCAGCCTGTAGTCCATAGTGTACAGAAACAGATTTTTCTGTTGGCCAGCTTGGTCATGTCTTTCTACTCGTAACTGAAATTATCAAAGATTGTACAACCGGATCTTGGTTAATATTGTTGATC
This sequence comes from Calidris pugnax, assembly GCF_001431845.1. Classification (NCBI taxonomy): domain Eukaryota; kingdom Metazoa; phylum Chordata; class Aves; order Charadriiformes; family Scolopacidae; genus Calidris; species Calidris pugnax. The sequence goes on from NW_015090833.1 coordinate 3,612,586, forward strand.
CAGAATTTAATCTTGAACCCTTTGTGTGTAGCCACACAGTTTCCCTGGAAGAGAGACAGGAGGTCTGAAAGTAAGTAAACACTTACTTTTTTTAATTAGGACACCTGGCCGTGGACGTGTGCGGAGACCTCATCTTCTAGTCAGAAGGTGATTCACATGTAGTCAAGCTTCTGATCATAATCTCACTTCGAGGTAGAGTTACCAAAAAGATACTTGCTCTACTTTCACGTGACCCACAGCTGAGGTAAATGCGTGCACCTCTTTCATCTGGTTTTTCACAGTTGCTCTGCGGAGGTCTGTGGGGCTACGTGCTGAGCAATGGGGCTGCTGATTGTGCTCAAGATGTCAGAGTTACAAATCCTAGTTAGTTTAATTTGAACAGCAGTAATGCAAGGAATGACAACAGAAAAGTCATTTCTAGAAAGTGAGGTCTTGCTTTATGAGAATCAGATTTATTTTTTTTTTTTATATGAGACAAAATCTCAATCCAAAAGATGGGCAAAGCCTAGAGGAATGCTAAGTGCCAGACGTGCAGGAGATGCCTTTGAACCGAGTGCTGTGAGGAGTAGTTTGGGTGTGGATGTGCTAATGAGTTACAGCGTAATAACAAGGTTTTGCACAGTGGCTTTGTCCTGCAGTAAGTGTTACACAATCCGAGAAAATACACCCTTCCATGAAGGAGAGTGACTGAGATGTCACCTGGGGGTACATTGTAAAGGAGTACGTCTCTTTACTGCTTGAAAAATTGCATTTTGTCCAGTATTAAAGCAGCTTCTGTCCTTGGACTGTGGACTCTGCAGGAGCCTGAGGTGTGATGGAGCTAGTGCTGGAATCTGTGCTTCCAGGGGAGAATGGGGTGAGGGTAACGTGTGTGGGATGTCGGGATTGTGGGTTAGGAAAATGGGAAGGTTTTGAGGCTGGGGGTTTGTGGAGAGGAGGCTAAGCAGAGATGAGACCATAGGTATATATATTAGGAAGCTGGAGTGGTGAGAAGTGTGTTGGGAGGAGGCAGAGGGCGTGAAATAGTGGCACAGTGGAGAGGAGGGCTGGATTGGGAAAGTAGGAATGTAAGATACAGGGTGGGGGGGTTCAAAAGTGTATGGTAAGGAAGGGTTCCCAGTACTGTACCAGTATCTCCAGGGCTATGTCCTCCTTAGCCACAAAATAATGCAAATACTGCATTTTGTTGGGCAGTTACAGGGCTCTGGAAGAGCTTGCCTCACTATGTTGCTCACATTGCGATGCCACTGGAAGTTGGAATAGGCAAAGTGAAGCTGAGCATTCGTGATGTCCTGGATTTTGTTTTCTCCCCATTTGTAGCACTCAGAATGCTCTGATTTAGTCTGTGCAGCTGTGTCTTATGTTATTGGCTGGCTCCAGTGTGTGTGTGCCCATTCATTTGGTTCTCTTCTGGCATGAGTGATGGCTGCTGATGCTTTGATGGTGAAGCTGGTGGTTTAGTTCCCCTTTCTGAATGTATTGCATGTGTATAAATATGATTCATAAGCTGGAAATCCAACTTTGCTTAATTAAACCAATTAGACGCAGTAAATAATGCATTTGTGGTTGGTTATAACAGAGAAGGGTAGTTCAACCTCTAAAATGTAGCCCTGTCTGCTTCTCAGTAACAGGGTTAGACGGCTCTTGCGGTTTGACCCCAGCTGGCAACTAGGACTGAGCAGCCGTTCCCTCACTCACTCCTCATCCCCTAAGTAGGACTGGGACAAGAGGGAGAAAAAGGAGAAAAAAACAAAATAAATGGGTTGACATAAAGACAGTTTAATAGAATGGTAACAGAAGAAAAAAAAGTATTAATGGTAAAAGAATGTACAAAATAAAATGATGCAGCACAAATTGCTTCACTGCCCAATGATCGGTTGCCCAGCCCATCCTCAGCTGTGATCACAGATTCCTGGCCCCCCTTCCCTCTCCCCCTCCAGCCCCTTTTCCATACTGAACATGACATTTATGGTATGGAATATCCCTTTGGCCAGCTTCTTCTGTCTTTGCTCCCTCTCAGCTTCTATGGGAAGCTAAAAAAGTCCTTGACTTAAAATAAACATTACTTTGCAACAGCTAAACCAGTATGTGTTAGCAACAATCTCCTCATAATAAATCCAAAACACAGCAGCTACTGGGGAGGAAATGAACTCTATCCCAGTTGAAGGCAGGACATCAGTGTTTTGTCTGTTTGCTTCCTCTGGGATTACTGTAAGACCATTTTGGTGATGTCTCAGGATCAGGTGTTTCTTGCTGTTAGTACATTTTAAGAATTAATATCAAGAGTCTTGAATGAATGTAGTGCTGAGTTACTCATTCTGTTTAGTTATCAGCATGTCAAGGAATGACTGGCTTCAGAACCCTCAGGTGCATGTGGCATGAGCTTGCTTTTTAAATTATTTGCAAACTTTGATTTTTTTGGGGGGCTTTCATCTGTTTGGAACTTGTGTTTTCAAAGCCCAGAAGGATTTGTTTTCAGAGTGTGTCAAATCTGAAAATGCTAGAGAAATTCTTCCCCTTCTCTTCAGAGTTAAAAACCTTAATTTCACCAGTTTCCTGGGCGATGGCAGACCAAATGTTAAGGACTTCATTTTCTGCTTCAGCTGGTGTATTCCATTGGTTTCTACAGCAAAAGAAAGCTCATCTTCCTTCTGTTAATAGATATGCTATTTATAGCTCTGAGCTTTTAGATGAGGAGAACCAGAGTACCAAAAAGGATAGGAGTTACCCAAAAAGTCTGTGACAGCACTGTGAACTCCTGACTCCCACTCCTGTGTTTTAACCACAAGGCCAGTCTTCCCCAAACATTCTTCTTTTCGATTTTGGTTTAAAATTTATAGAATTGGAACTCGGTGCTTTTTGAACTTCGTTGTTTTATTTCCCAGGCATCTAGAGCCTATTTCAGTTGCATAGTTCAATTGCATATCATAGAGCATATTTCACTTGCAACAATAGCATTAACAATTGCCTATCAGTGAATAAATGTATATTTGAAGAAAAGATAGTTAACAAAGAAAATTCAGGCATATCCCCTTATTATTTTGCACTTAGTAAGATCCTTTGCCTTTCCAGTAATAGAGATCCAGAGTTACTCTGTTGATTTCACTGGAGTTTGTTTGGATTTGTATTTGAGTAAGTGTGAGCAGAATTCCTTGTTGTTAGAAGGAAGTGAAATGTTCGTAATTCCAGTAATCTTCTAAATGGGTGTATTTATTCCCAAAGTTAAAAAAAAAAAAAAGGTAATTTAGGGAGTGCAGTAAGATCATAAGTAATTTCTAGTAAATGATAGAGTAGTGCTTAATCCTGAAACAGCTGGTTTATTTGGGAAGTGTTTATTGACTTACAGATGAACTTCGCGGGTTACATACTTTGCTGAAATAACTGGGCCTGGCTACAGAAGACCTGTCAGTTCACACATACCTGAAAGTAGATATTTTGTGAAATGACAAGGTTCTGCAAAAGCTTCTTTTACCTCTCACTTTGGTTCTGAACTATGCTTGAATCTCTCAGCTCATAGTACCTTTCACTGAAGTTTTCTTTTAGCGTCTTCTGCCAAGAGTTTAGAGTCTGGAATTCTGAGTGCCTGCCTATAGTCTCTGGTTTGATTCTGTTCGCAGTTTAATAGCGTCTTCCAAAAACTGTAGGTGAAAACTAGATCTGATGGGTTAGATTTTAGTTTTAACTCAATAATCTCAAATAATTAACACCTAGACTGAGTAAAAATGCTCAATCTGATACTCAAAATTTAAGAAACAGTAGCATTAAAATGTTTTTGCACGTGTCCACTCCCGCTAACATGGGTTTTATTCACAGTATCCAATCAGGCCAAGCTTCCCTCACCAGTTGTCTTCCTCTCTGGCGAGTTGGTCTCCTTCCCCTCTGGTCCTAGTTGTGAGTTTCCTCTAGTCTAAGCTTTCTGATCCCTTCAGTTGATGCTGTGCTTGTCCTCTATATGAATTAGATGGCACTTTCTTTCCAAAATTTCACTTTGAAGGTCTCCTTGAGAGCAAAGGAGGTAGTCTTCCTCTTTTCCTGGTCATATGCTGATGAGGAAAAATTGCTATAGAGAAAGTCTGGGTTTGCTTCTGGAACTCCATGTGGGAATTCAGTGATGTGAGGATACTGCACAAGAGGCAGCTTTGGGAGTTGTGAGTGGCTTGAGAACGCTTAGAGAGAATGAATTTATTAGAGATCTCCCCTGAAAATCAAATGCATTCACCATCAAGTTTGTGCGGGGTTTGGGGTTTTGTGAGGCTTTAGGTTGGTCAGTTTTTGATCGAATTTCATGGCTTCTCAAAAGGCACGTTCCTGATACAAGAGTCACCTTGTCGTAGGGGAATTCAAGAATTGAGACTGAGGGAAATGTCTGCCTCGACAGTGTTCAGCTCTAACACTTCAAGGTCTGGCTGGCTTGTAAGTAGCTGAAAAACAAGATCTTTTAAGTGCCAGGTAAAGCTCAGCAGCAGACTTGTGGAGAATAACTATGCAATCAAAACCAAAGAATGCAAACCTCGAACATCCTTCTTTGACTATAACTTAACTATTTCAAGTTGACTTTCTAAATGGGGGGAATTACTGTGAAATAAAAGGTGTGAATTTACTTTAAAGTGGCTGCTGCTTATTAGCTCTGTGCATAGACATGCTGTATGTTTAGAAACTGTTAGCTAAAGGCAAGTATGTGCTTAGTTTCTTGCCTCTTACCGGTAACCGATGGCTTTAGAGAAGCCTTCTGGCACGTTCTGGTTCGGTGGGGGAAACCAGGAGCTTTACAGAGCTCCAGAGAGAGACTTTGGCATGAGGTAAGACTGAGCTGAAGTCAAAGCTGGTACTCATGGATTCATTTATATTGGTGCAAAGGCTGAGGGTGGGGAGTGAGCCCCAAAACAAATAATGCTGTTGTGGGTCATTTGTAGGGTCATAGATTTGTAGTATGATTACTCTGGCAAATGAGCAGCAGAAAGACTTTTGCTTTAAATTAAACCAGTGCTGTGGAGGTGTGAAGAAAGGGCATAAAGGATGAAGAAAGGGCATAAAGGATGTTTAAAAAGCCTCAGCCTTCCCATTATATTACCTGTCCAACCTTTATTACCCACCAGTTTCTTTACAGCTGTAACCATCAAACAGCTTTCCTCTCTGCACCGAGGAAGGTTCAGCCTTGAGCATCTCCATTTCCAGCAAGGTACGGGAGGGAGGGCATAGTACAGATGGCATTCAAATAATAACATCTTCTCTCAAGAGCTTTCTCTGTGGAGAATGACAACGTGTAAATCTCCCCTCTTCCAGAAGCTGTAGTCAGAATTACTGAAACTACAGACATGATGTGATCTTTCTTCTAAGGTTGTCTCTCTCTCTGAGCCAGCCTGTGGGCATAGTAATTCTGTGACATGGCTTTGGTTTCTTTCATGGAAGCCAAGTCTTTCCTGAGAGCACTGAGTTCTCTGTCAGCTCTTCTCATTTTTCAGTCTGACTCAAAATGCACTTTAGTTTTGAAGCTACTGTGCGCCAGAAAAAAAAAAAAGACATTTTACATAGATTCTTTTTTCATTACATTAGTTATTTTATCACTCTATATAAGGTAGCAGTATTAGTTGAGATAACAAAAACAGAGTTACAAGATTTTGTTACCCACATCAACTTTATATAAATTGCATCTGTAAGAGAAATCTAATTGAAAATTAAGCCATGTTATTATTATTATTAACATGATCAGTCTGACACATTTTTAGTTGCTTAAACTTTTCTTTCAGTCGAAGTTCTTAATGACTTAATCCAATCAAAAAGTGAATAAAATGAGAGACATCATATCTTGTTTTGCATATTAACACTGAATCCAAGTCTCTGGTAGCAGGAATGCACAGTTACCCTTCCAGAAAATTATATATATATATATACACACACATATAAAAAAAGCAATGCTAAGAGTGACTTCACTGCTTCTGGAAGGCCGGAGCACAGCACTGCCATATATTGTACCATTTAAACTGAGGATATGCACAGGTGAAAGCAATTGTAATGAAAACCAGGGAACATGAATGGAGCCTTTGTCGGGGGGATTTACAGCTCTCAGCTGAAGCAAGGCTTCTGGCGGTGAGACCTGACACCAGCTGAGAAGATTCTTTTTTCCCAGGTTCTCTGCTGTCTGGAGAACTCGTCCAACAGTTACGTTTTGGCTCAGAGTCAGCAACACCAATAATTGTTGCCAGCGTTTCTGAGCTTCCTACAGTCAGGAATTGGCTTTTTCACGTAAGTACGTTTTGATGTTATATTCTGTAATATAAAAAAATAATGAAAATAGCCTTATAATTGCTTGGGAACAGACCAGGATGCATCTCCTTCCGTTAGTTGTTCATTAATTGCCAAGAAATTGTCTGTGTTCAGCAAGAGCACAGCTGATTCAAACAAAAGTCCCGAGTTGCAAACAAACAAGAACTAGTCTGTTCTTTTATTTTAGATTTCTGGTTCACGTATGTATGAAACTTTATATAAAGCAAAGAAGCTGATTTCCTTTTCTGTTATTTTCACTGGAGAACAGAAACACCCAGTGAAAATGTCCATCTACTGACACTGTGATTACTGAAATGACTTGGGATTCCCCTGTGTATTGGGATTTCATTATGACCCCAGCTCACCATAACCACTTTTTTTCCTTCTGGGAACTCTTGTTTTTAGCCATTGCTGTGTTTCAACAAGTATGGAACAAAGGCTTCATACCATCTTCCTTGTTGATTACAGTGAACAAACAAATTTACCAAGGTAAATTACAAAATCCATAGAGCTCTGCAGATCATGTTCATGTTATTGAGGGTGCCTGCAATGTATTTAATGTCTTGCAGAGTAGTTTGATCGATGTGACATAATTAAATGGATTGACAAATATTTAATACTAAGAACAAGAGAAGTGTATGTGCCAGAAAATAAGTGTCAGTACCAGAGTGGCATAGAGGGACAAAGTTTGCCAGTCTGAGGCATACATGGCATAAATGAGATGTTATTCCTTCAAATACTTCCTCAGCTACAGCTAGTTCAGACTCTGGTTGCTTGTTATCTAAGTGATGTTTCTCAATGAGGTCACATCGCAGCAGTGTTGCCCTCCTTCCCTCTGTCCTCTCTGGGCTGCTGAAAGATCTCTGGAGAACGACAGCTTCACTGAGAGTGCCTAAAGTCATTGGGATCCTGGATGTGTTGATACCACAGTGTCACTTCCCAAGATGCCCTGGAAGAGAACTCTCCAGTGGCTAAAAATGCATAAGTAGATAAAGAGAGGTGTCAAGAAAGAGCCATTCTTGGTGACTACTTGCTTTGCTTCCTTTAACCATGAGATTCTTTGCTTTTTATTATAGCAAATGCTTTCATTTTTCTTTTTTTAATGTGTACCTATTTTCAGCTTTTATTTGTACCCCCTGCAATGTGTAGCATGTATGAGCACTGCCCTCGGTACTACTGAGACTCTTGCTGAAGTTTTAGGGTCTGGTGGTGTTTCATCTGGCTATGTACCAAGAGTTCAGTGATTTTTCAGCAGCATACTGCAATGCTCTAAATAGCAACATGGGCAGACACTGAAATACAGATTTTAGACAAGGTTATTTTAATATGTAGTCTTTTAAATTCAGTGGTCTCCTTTATCTGTTTGATAGACGTTTAGAGATGACACTTCTCTTAGTGTTTTTGTCACTGATACATATAGATATAAATTAACTGCACATACGTATTGAAAACCACAAGAAATCATGCTAAAAGTACAATATTAGATTAAAATCAGCCACTTCAAAATTAGAAAATGTCATGAGTACTTTTGCTTGAACACGTGTGTAACTGCTGTTTCTACAGTATTCTATTACTACTTTTTTTACTAGGCTGTCAGTGTCAGCAGAGCTATGAACAGACAATGCTGAAGGAATGTCTTGGGCGCACGTTAAGGAGACTTTCCCTCCTGGCTTAGCTGGGGCTCTGCAGTCTTTTGCTCCGGGTGTCAGGCCACATTTGACCAACTGCTGACTTAGAGGGCCTTCTCTGGTCTCCTCCACTCCACGCAGCACACAAAGGTGATCAGTACAGATCAGATACCTGGTGTCAAAATTACCTAAGAAATAGCTAAGCTTGGCATTAACTAAATCAGTTAATATAGAAAATGCCAAGCAACCATGTCTTTGGGCATCGGTACCTTTGATACCTAAAACAAAAGGAGTTTCAGATGTTAGAGGCAGATGCGTGTAATCAAATAAACATTACAAATAATAATAGCATGCTTATAGGGGCTTTCCCCCCTTTTTTTTTTTTTTCAGAGGGCATTGTCCTCTGATGGAAGAACAAAGATGTAGGGGTTGTTTGTTTGCTTCTCTTTGTTCTGCCTTTTTTTTCCTCTTCATATTAACGTAGAGGATTATTTTCTAGGAAACATAGGCAACGTTTAGAGAACAGTAGCGTGGGTTCGTTATAAAATGGAGGTGCTTCTTCCAGTTACTGATAGGGCTTCTTTTGGAAAACCCCTTTCATTGTATTTGAAATCAAAACACGCAAAGTCTGAAATTAATGCCTTCAGTTAAAAATGCTTGCAGGTTGGAACATTCCTATTAAACACAATCTTTTCACCCTTTTCATTGCTGTTGCTTTTATTAAAGGCTTGTAATAGCATCGTGTGATGTAATAGCCTTTCCAAAAAGCCAGCAGCAACATTAAGCTCTTTCTGCTTCTGATGCTTTTAAACATCTAGTTCAATCAAGAATGAAATTAAGAAGTTTTAAGAAGGATGGCAGCTGGGAAGCCTGGTTTCTCCCAAGCCTGGGAGATGGATTGTTTCTTCTGAGGAACTGGGCTCCCACTGCAGCCTTTCCCTCAGTGAGAGCATTACTAGAATCTGTCGTCTTTATCCAAGTCATCTCCTTCCACCCAACTGTAAACTTAATGACATTGTATCCTCAGCCAAATGTGATTGAAGTTATGCTATGGGTTAAATGTTGACACCATTGATTAAAAAGGAACTGACATATGTGTGTATATATATATATAAAATGCTCAGGAGGCTCATTACAGTCTTATTTTTTTTTCTGTAAAAAAAAGGCCAGAAAACTCTCCCTTTTGCCAGTTTTGGGAAAGTCTTTTGCACATGATGTTTTGTACTCACTTAGTTTTTGAATTAGATGCATTGACTGTAGCAGTATAACTTGCAGCAGCTAGAATTTTCCAGCTTGTGTCTTATGTTGGTTCCTGTCCTTTTGCTAGAAAAGCTCTGATAGGAGCTGATAAGAAAAAAACAAAAGGAAAAAAACAAAAACAAACCAGACAAACATGGCTTACCAATTGCCCTGAATACTATGTCATTTGAAACAGCACTCATAAATTGGGAGAATTGTCTAATGGCATATTATTACACATGATTAAGACGTTTTCTAGCCCATTAGTTAATTAGGAAAAACAAGAATGTAACATTTGGACATTCAAATATGTAGTTGTCTCCAGACATACTTACGACTATCAGTTTTTGTAGCTAAGAGAGCTTAAAAACTGAGAAGCAGCCTGAGAGAGTGAAGAAAGGAGATTAGGTTTATGTGTCAAAAACACAGTATGTGATGTTCTGAAAATGCCTGGGTTTTCTAAGATGGTATTCTGGAGAAAAAAACCAGAGGCAGTTAGTTAAAAGAGTTGTAGCTGTGAGTTGAAGAAGATATTTACATCATCCCAGGGTCCTGTGGCGTGCTCTCATCTTTGGTACTCTGTTGTGATGGCAAGGAAGTAGCTGTGGGTCTTTAATAAAATAATCAATTATCCGACTTTCAATCTCTTCTCACATCTTTTGGTTTTCTTTTTCTTTTGGCTGATAAGAGTGAGAAGCAAAAAACCATGGGTGTGAGAATTCGAATTATCAGTATTTTCCTGAGCACCTCAGAGAGGTTTTCAAGGCAGTCTGCCCTTTTTTTGAAGTGGCTGGCTTTTACTTTTGACAAAACTTTTAGGGCGGATAAGAAAGCTTCCTGACACCTTAAACCAACAGAAATCTTTCCAGGCACTAGAGCCAAAAATGTTATCTGGAGTAACAAATGAAAGTGGGTGAAATGATGAGTAGCAGCCCAAGGGATGATTGTCAGCAACAGGAATTGATTTCAAGAGGGACTGAAGGAGAGAGAAAGGTTCTCAAGAGGATTCTCTGTGGTATGTTGGTGTTTAAATGGCAATGTGTAAAGCTTAAACCTTCTTGGAGTCACCCTGGTTGCTCCTGAGTTGTCACACACTCATCCAAACAGGAGTAAAATGACTGTACTGAAAAAATTACTGCTTCTTACTGGGAACCCAGATGAGGCTTGGTTGCAGCTCTCGAGAGTGTGGCGGGTGGACAGGGCAGGGCTTGGACTCGTGCCTGGCCAAGGCTTTGGGGTGGTGAAGTGCTCTCTGAGGGCAGCCAGATGACTCAGGAGGCTGTGTTTCTGCACAGCCAGCCGTGCACCTCGGGTGACAACCTTGATGCCTGCAACCGACTCACAGAAACCCCACTGCTACGGGACTAGTGATTGACGCGGTTTTGTGTTGTTCTTTTTTTTTTTTTACTTTTCTTTTTTGGGCACCCCCCCTCCCCCTTCCTTCTAAATGGTTTTCTGAGCTTGCTTGAGCCTCAAAGCCTGTCTCCTGCTTGTCTTGAACAGCTGGAATGGCTCTGGACTGAAGGAACCGACACGGAGCAAGACTGGGCTGGACCCTGGAAGGATCTGACTGACTCCAGGAGGAGCAACTTGGCTGTCTAACCTGCCATGCTGGGAGCTAAGGAGATTTAACACCACTGCAGATGGCTGCCTGCAGCCTGGCTGTAGGACTGTGGCTCCTGCTGCTTCTCCAGGATATCCAGACAGCCCCACAGGTAAGGCAGCGTGGCACCAGGATCCTGCAACACCTGTGGATCTGGGGGCACCCTGGGCTGCAGGGCTGTCCTGCCCATAGGCTGCGTGCTGGGTAGCGGGGGTCTACAGAAACAGGCTTTGTGCACCACAGGGTGATAAAGGTCTAGAGCAGAGCTGTTGGGAGATAAGGGTATAAAGCTGAGCTGCTGGGAGGGTTCGCCTTCTCTGGGAACTTTCAGGCAGGAGCTGGGGATACAAACTACGATCTGCATCTTTTTGTTGGCATTGCTAGTGGTGCTGCACCTCCAGGCACCTCACAGCTAGGGAATGAGGAAAGATTTGATGGTGTGGGGGACTGTTCTCATTTCTTTGGGTGAGTGGCTTTTATTTTTGCCTGGATGGCCAGGTGTTCTGTGACAGGCACATTCCTTACAGAACTTGTTTCCCAGGGCTTCTGCTCACTCTGCTGATGTGAGCCAGGGCTGGTAAATGAAAGGTATAAAGGCAAAAAAAACAGTGAAATACCTTCCTCTTTACAACCGTCCACTCCTCTGACACTGATTTCCTCATGAATGGACTATTATTTCTGCATCAAATTGGCTTAAAATAGACATAGCCCACTAGTCACACTCAGCTGATGCTGTAGATGCTCCCTGCTCAGATCGTATCATTTCTTGTGGGTTTGCTCCCCCCACCTCAGTGAATCACGTGGCAACGAGCCCTCAGCACCTGGCATCAGTCCAGGTAATTTCCCTGGGTGACTTTCATGCTCAGACACACACTCACAAAAAGGTCAGTGGCAGAGGCCCTTTGCCCAGGTGAAGTCAAGCAGGTGAGTAATTGCACACTGTGTTGGATCCTGAAATTGGCTATTTTCCCTTGCAATGGAAATATGAGCATATACTGGCTTAAGACACCTGTCTGTACATTGTAAATGAATGATGTAGCACATCACTTGGGCTGTCAGGAGATTTTTTTTTACAAGAAACTGACTCTGATTAGATCTTTGAAAATAACCAAGTCCTGCATCCTCTTCATAGACATTTGAAAAGATCCTCCCGGCTCTTTTGGTAAGAGTAGGAGTTTGCCCTTGTGTCTTTAGTTGTAAATTCCCCTCCCACATTGCAAGTTTGCTCTGTTTTGCCCTGGTTATCTGTCCTGCCCCTGTCTCCTTCCTGAAATCTAGCAGGATCACTGTTCTTCTATAGGACTGGAGTCTGTAGTCTTTATCCACATGGGGAATTCTTAGGAGAGCATCCAGATAAGATTGCCCAGTCTGCTGAATGCAAACTGCTTTAAGAGAAAGGCAATGGAGAAAAGATGGAATTTTTGCTATTTGACATAATTTTTGGTGTTTTGTTCACAAAATAAAAGGGACAGAGAGAAAACCTGTTTTTCTGATATTCGCTGCCAATATTCAGACTCACTGCAAAATCATCAGTTACATGGAATAAATATGTAGATCGTGCTGAGATGAGCAACTGGCTTTTCACTCTCTCTCTGTATTGCCTCTATCACAGCAACCTTTGCTTTTACTGCCACTGGAACACAAGTGGTAGTGTTTCATGTGAGCAAGTCCCAGCTTATTGGTCATATTTTAAACCATATTTCACCTCAACTTGAGTCCACAGGTTGGGTTTTGTTTGTTTTAATATTCAGTTAACTGTCACTTGTTAAAAATGTCTTTACTATCAAGCAGATGAAGCTTGATTACTTGAAGTCTTAGATTATCAGCTTTTTTTGTACTGTCAGAATTTGGATAGAAGCTTGAAAGGGAGTCAACTGTTTTGCTACAGTATTAGTCAGTTCTAGAATAGCCAATGCTGGTAGAAGATTTTTTTTTTTACGGTAATATGTGTTCTTCCTGACTTACAGCTCATTTGTAGCAAGCTGATTTCTTACTCTGCCTCACCATCACTTTTTCTCTCTGAGCTCAAAAGACCAGACATAAATGAGTCAAACCTTGTCCTGACTGAATTGCAGAGTAGCCCACTGAATTCAGCACCACCTTTTCAATTGCCATTATTTAAACTGGAATAACAAATGTGTTTGTACATACAAGGAAAATGAGAAGAGCTACAAAAAGTCTATTTTCTAAAACAAATTCTTAGAAGCAAGTACTGAAAACCAAATGTTCTGTATCAAATTTGTTTGCTTTATTTAATTGGGCCTTGATCTGCAACACTTGATAAGAGAAAACGAGGGTTGGCCTGGTAGGTCAATGAAAGCACTAAACCAGGGGGTCTCTGGCCACCCTGTTACAGAGCAGCCCAAACACAATATGAATTGTGGTCTTGTATTTCACAAGATGTATTCTGTATTCCAGCTCCTGCTAAATCAAAAACCTTTAATTGAAGTGCAGGCAGGAAGAGGTTAGTGAAGTTCAGTCCCTGTCTCTCCGCAGTTGAACAGCGTACTGAATCCCATATATGAGCTTCTTGTATCAGAGCAAAACCAGATGTAAATTACTGGTCTGATATAGACTCATGGCTTGTTCAAATTTGTTCAAAAAATGTGGACAGATTAACTTTGTAGTGGCAGGTTTTGCTACACCGGTGATTGTTTACTGCACCATTTTACCTTCTTGTGAGTTTAAATATTCATCTGCTCCTCTACAGCTGGCAAAAAGCAGCGTTCACTCTGCAGTGTGTCCTCAGGCCCAAACCAGGTCACACCAATTCTGCTGTAGTGCACAGATGCAGAAATAGTGTCTGTGAGGTTTCCCGTTGCAGCCGTGGCCGTCAGCAGAGACCTGTCACACACCGGGGACACCCTGCTCCTGGCCACACACTGCCACCAACGTTCTTGCACTGAATGTAGAGCAGGTGACTGTGCAGCCACAGGGTGAGTTGTTTCAGTGCCCTAAGCCCCTGAAAACCAACTTCACAAATTCAGAAAGCAGAGTTTTCAGTCGAATGAATTTCTAGAACTGATTCATCCTCTGGAAACACAATTGCTGTGTCTTAAATGAGCAAGGATTTGGGGAGGAAGGAAAATGTGGGCACAGGCAAGAGAGGGGAGGTGGGATCCCACCCTTGAATGGCAAAGAGCCACAGCATTGCTCTAATGGACACAGATTCCCACTTTGCTCATCCATTCTTAGTACTGGCCCATCCATTTAGAGTTTCCTCAGAATCAGAGGGAAGGACAAAGACCTACTGTCCACCACAGCTGGATTCCTCACCCATACCCACCAAAACTCCTGTGATCTTCCTTCAATTTTAAAGGATTTTTTAATAATACGTATTAATCAACATAACTGTAGGTACTAACGGACAATACTATAGGTCATTGGGATAAGATTGGTATTTCTTCATTGAGACTGCATTATCTTTTGGAGAGGGGACAGGGGAATATCCAACGTCTCCTTTTCTCTTCAGGAAACACTAGGAAATGTTGCCTTAAAAAGTGAAATTGTGCTAGAATTTTTGATTTCCCTGGCAGAACCTGAGTTCTCTTTCTGTCTGCCTTGAGATTCAGGAAGAGTGGATAAGGAGAAGGGACAGTCAAAAACTGAAAGAGAAAAATACTTTAAATGTTAATTAAAAAGGATTTTGAGGTTACTGTATTTCATTCTGTTCCTTGCAAAGATGAGGAGAGTTTGTTCTGTAAAACCTACTGGAGATGTCCTTGGTGGAGCAAAGCCCCATACTAGTTGCTGCTGAGTATGGATTATGCCACACTCTTCAGTGTTTCTAGGCATTCCAGGAAGAAGAGGAGGGAATGGGGCAGAAGTGAAAGTTGTTACACACAAATCCTTCCCTACAAAATGAGTATTAAGGGACAAAAATGATGAGGTGAATGTTTCCTCACTGGCTAATTGAGAATTTGTGTAAGCACATGGAGCCAGGAGCTTAGTGTTTCTTTTTTTGTGCACCTCTACACAGAGGCACCCTGGAACCGCGAAGGTGAACACCCCACCCCACCCCTCACAGCTGATGCTGTTTGTAAAAAGGTGATAGCGTTGAGGTTTTGTAATGCGAGGCTGAAACTTTTTTCTGTCTCCTTTGCTTTATCCCTTCCTTTCATTTCAAGAGTTATTTATGAGCAACTAGGACCTGCTAACTCAAACCTTAACCTTCAGCTTCTGCCTAACAGTCGTAATTTAAATAAACTGGTTTTGCTCTGGAAAATTAGTTTTATTAGTTATATTCACACAGGCCTAAGTCAAAGTAATTAAATTCATATGTTCTTCTGAGACAGGGTTAGATTTTCACTGTCATCCTAGAATGTATTAAAAAAGGATTCTTGGAATTAAGTTCATACTAACAAATGGGACAATGATCCAAGGCAGACGACTTTCACTATTTTGTAGTTAAACCTTATGTGTCTTATTCAGTATTTTATAACACTTGGTTTTGTCCAAGCACTCACAACCAAAAATATGTTAGAAATGTCTTCATGCTGAGATTTTTGTTGGCAATGAGAGCAGTAAGAGCCCACATGCTTTTCCTTGCTGCTGTGTTCTTCTCGAGCCATCGCATGATAAGGTACCACTTTTAACAGGAATTTTTCCCTTTTCTCCTCACTGCTCTTGTGATTCCCTCCCTGCTTTTAGGTGACCCCTGTTCTGATTAAGGCTTGACAAGAGGGACATTTCCTTTAAGAATTTCTGCATCATCTCAGTCACGGTGCAGGAGCCCAGGAGAGGCTCCGCAGCCGTTGGTGACGCAGCGCGTGTCTGCGCTGGGACATCAACGCTGCTGCTGCTGGCGGGAATTTTTCGCAGAATTTCCCTCATCTAAACAGGATCATTCTGTGCTGTCACCAGATTCCTTTGTAGCTGCAGTGTCAGAAGGCAATTAGCTTTTCCCCTGCCTGTTTTGATTATAATTGCCCACGTTTTTGAGTGGAAACATGCTTTTATGTTTCACCAGAAAAGCTAGAGGGAAGGTAAACTGTAAGTTCTGCTGTAGCACACTGACTTATCGTGGTAGCAGTTGTCCTTAACTGTGAGTGTTGGCAGGATAAGAAGTGTTTACAGCACCGTCAGTGACAGTTTGGACAAGATTTGGTAAAAGCAAGCAAATCTAAAGTTAAGGACCCGGTTGGACCAGAGGGACACTATGTCCTCTGTGCCCATACCGAGTTTATCTGGGGTTTCCTGGTGCTACTACCACAACCTCCCCCACAACTGTAGATAGACATTGGACCCAGTACAGCAAGGACTTTAACACATCTGAGGCTGAGCAATGATAGAGCCAGGAATGGAACCACCAACCCTGAACATGAAGCTACGGGGCCCTTTCCTGCCCCCAGCCTTGTGGTCACCTCTCTGTCACGTTGCTGTGGGTTCACACAGAGTTGAGCCTGGAGGTCCGAGCTCAGTACTGGACTACTCAGACAACAGGAGTTCACCCAGGTCATTTTGATATTAGCAGGTGAGGATTAGAAATCCAGTTTGTGTTCCAGCTGCAGTTGGTAGTAGGCTTACTACTATATAGAAGTGATAAGTTGCTATGGAAAATAGACATGCAGTTTCAACAGCCTTAATTTTTGAGAAGCTCTGCACGTATGTTGCTTCAATAATTCTGTAGAAAGCTAATGCTTTCTTTGCCCAAGCCACTGAAATATTTTTTCCTTTTTAACAGTATTGGTTAACCAGCATTAAAATATTTCGTAGCTCCAGCACTCCATCATCGTTCTACCCAGGAACAGCAAGAGAAATACGCATTAAGTATTTTACAGTCCCTCCAAATGTGGATGGATTTGATGGCTGATGTCTAGATTTCTGCCGTTAAAAAGGCAGAACAGCTGACCCAGACATTTCTATCACTTGGAGTCTTCATGTACAAAGAGATCTGAGATAATGGTCAAATCAAGAAAATGCATAAGGTATTTTTTCAGAGGCACCGAGTCTTGAAAAGAGTGTGACTGGAAAATTTGTAATATAGAATTCCCTGTATTTCTTGGTGAATTGCTTCCAGCAATCTCTTCCTAATTAGAAATACTGAGCTTATCAAAAGAAAAGGTCAAACAAGCCAATATTTTATTGCAAACTTGCACCCTGATTTCCCTAACTGAAGGTGAGATGTTGGAGGTGGTATTTTGCATGTGGGAAGAGCAGTTACAGGTGGCGAAACTGAGGTAATTCACGTGTTCAGTCATTGAGTGGGTAAATTACCTCAGTTTGGGCCAATTGCTACCCACTAATAACACACATTTTTGTTCCCTTTTCACTTCATATCTTTGGCTGGTTATTTTTTGGTTTAGTTAACTTATTACTCTGATATTCATTACACATAGACAGAAAAATGAAAGTTGTGTTATCCCTGTATGGCTGACTTCCCTTCACCCTTCTCCCAAAAGCAGCCTGATCAAACCTCTGCAGAAAATGAGTGGGCACCATCATTTTATGGAAATGAGACCTTGCCCCTTCACCTCTGCCATTTCTTCAAGGTGTGTTCTTTGCTTTTGGACACCAATTTGTTTCACTCCCCTAAAAACTCATGGAAATTTCGATGAGTTCTTAGTGCAAGAGCTTTTTATTCTAGATGCATGAAAACTTGAAATTTAGCTTACCAAACACCTATAAGAAGCAGAGCCCATATCATCTTTAGTGGCACTTGCCTTTCCACGCTGCCGCTTTTGCTCAGGTAATTTATTTAGAGCTTTTCAGCCTGAAGTACTATAAAGGTCTGGCGACTTGGTTTATGCTTAGGTCCTTACCTTAAAGTTTGCTGTCTGCAAAGGGCCAGTCTTTCTGCTTGGTTTAAGAGCAGAACTTTGCATCATTGCATTGCTGTTACATGTCATATCTTTTAAACACGTTTAGCAGGGGGTATGGATTAGGAGTGGTGGGGTGTTCAGAAGGTGGTTTCCCAGCCATAGAAATTATAGAATCATAGAACTGTCTGGGCTGGAAGGGATCTTTAAGATCACCTAGTCCAACCATCAACCTCACTGATAAAAACCATCACTAAACCACGTCACTAAGCATCATGTCAACCTGGCTTTTAAATACCTACAGGCATGGGGCCTCAACCACTTCCCTGGGCAGTCCATTCCAAGGCTTAATAACCCTTTCAGTGTAAACATTTTTCCTAATATCCAATCTGAACCTCCTCTGGTGCAACTTGAGGCCATTTCATCTGTCCTGTCGCCAGTAACTTGGGAGAAGAGAGCGACCCCCGACTCTCTACAACGTCCTTTCAGGTAGTTGTAGAATTTGTTAAGATGACTTATTTTTACAGCGGAACACCTTGGGCTTGGCTTATTAAACAGTAAAGGTGGCTACAAAGCTGTGCTCAGAGCTGGACAGTTGAGAGCAGCATTTTTTGTGAAGCTATGGATGTCACGTACTGTGTAGCTGGGTGTAGTATTTAGCTGCCCTCCTGTGGAAAGGGAAAAAAACCACATTGAGTACTCTTTCATATGTATAGTTTCATAATTTGTGCATTATGTCTGCATAGTTCATGCAGCAATTTAGCACAGCACTAGCATCAAGTCAAATTCATAATCAGAATTTGTACTGCTGTAACTGAAAGCAGAATCAAATCCTAAACTCCCGATTTCAATATTTTAGACAAGGTCACTTTTTTAAAAAGCAGCCCTTCCCTTACCTTTTTACTCCGACACTATTCCTTTATTTAAACCCCAAAAGAGGCAGTTAAATGAGCTGTATGATTGTGCTGCATAAATCATTCAAGAATTTTGTTCTCACCCCAATGAAAAACTCAGCATCATTTGCAGCCGGAGCCGGTTGCCCAGGAAGAGAAGATCAGGTCTTTGTGGTGACTTCCCATAGCTCTTCCAGAGAAAGCTACGATGAGGATGCTGTTGTTTCTTACATTTTCTTTATAAAATTAGCTAACCCACTTTGTATCACTGAAATGACTCCTGAATGACCTTTTTTTTGTGTCATTTCCTGCTGTTCGGTGTGTGGCAGAGCAGCTGGCTAACCTGGGTGCTTCTCCACACAGATGCAAGGAGATTCTACTTCCTTTTCCTATAGTTGAGGGCTTCCTCCTCAGAAAAGAAAAATGGAGGGTGCAGATTTGTAAACTTGATTTGCTGATTAAGCAGACATCTGCGATTTCCTCTACACTGTAACTAGAAAAAGTGCTTTGTAGGGAAGCGGTGTAGCCCAGTGGTTAGTGCAGAAATGTGTCAGGCAGGGTTTCTCACTTCTATTACTGGAGCTCGATGAAATTGAATGGTTTCAATATGTTTCTATTTCTTGTCCTTTTGATAATTTCCTCCTTGACTGAAAGTTCCTGTTTTCTGATGTAACCTGGGGGCAAGTTAAGTAACTTCTGTGTTTTATGGTCCTGGTGTAAAAAGCACAGCATATTAAACAGGAGAATACAGCTGTGAAATTAATTAGGTTCTGCACTGCATACAAAGGCAGTAGAAGACAGTAGGTGTTATTTCAAAGGCCAATGGAAAATTCATCTGCAGAAAGTGAGATGTAGGTCTTCTGAAATATTTAACTTCTCTACCAGTATCATGGGGGGAAATCTCTGGGGAATCTGCTGATTGATTCTTTACAAAAAATTGCCATTTATACCTTCTAGCAAATACCGAAAATGAAATACAGATAACAACATTTTTAGGGGATTATTAAGGGAGATGCCAAATTCAAAAATCAGATTGTCTCATCAGCAAACTTGCAGCGCTGTAATTTCCCACAGCATGTAGTGGCCCTGTCATACAAAAATGAAGTCTTATTATAGTCTTGATTGTATTCTGGATACAATTCATAGATGAGTCTCATTTTCTAAGCCAATATAGAGGGCTCCGGGGAGACCTTAGAGCCCCTTCCAGTCCCTCAAGGGGCTCCAGGAGAGATGGGGAGGGACTCTGGATCAGGGAGGGGAGCAATAGCATGAGGGGGAACGGTTTTAAACTGAAAGAGTGGAGATTTAGAGGAGGTATTAGGAAGAAATGTTTCACTGTGAGGGTGGTGAGAGCCTGGCCCAGGTTGCCCCGAGAAGCTGTGGCTGCCCCATCCCTGGAGGGGTTCAAGGCCAGGCTGGAGGGGGCTTGGAGCAACCTGGGCTGGTGGGAGGTGTCCCTGCCCAGGGCAGGGGGTGGCACTGGGTGGGCTTTAAGATCCCTTCCAACTCTAACCGTTCTGTGATTTCATTCCTATGCTTAAATGACTTTCAGAGAAAAGAGACTGCTTAGTGAAGATACATATTGAATTATTTCTAAATACACTGAATATTGCATTCTTTGCTTAAGCATACGGGCAACAGTAATTTAGTTGCTTTGGGGATAATTGAACTTTCAAAAAGCTGTAGGGTTTTCTTTACCATCTGCAAGTACCATCACTTGAGACAGCTACTGGGATCTGCTCTAATGCAGAACTAATTCTTTTCTAATTATGTCTTTTGTCTGTTTCAATTTCTAGACATCATTAAACCCATCTCATTCCTGTGATACACTTGAGAATTGGTTCTATGATGAATCTTCACGAAGCTGCTGTTACCAGTGTCCCTCAGGTCAGTATGGTTATAATTCAGTCAAATTAACATGGAGCCTTTCTTGCAGAGATAGCAGGAACCATGTGTATCTGCAGAATTGCATTTTGTCCCTGAAGAAAAGTGGAATTTCATGAATCACTCTCTAGTGTGGATCCAGATGTGAACCTGTTCTCCACTGCCCCTGCTCCTGTTCAGTCTGCCTGCAAACAATCTGTGAATTGTAAACTAGATAACTTGCTAGAATTTTCAGTGTGTTTTTTAGTGGTTGACTTGAGACTCTGAAGTAGCTAGAAGTAGGCAAGTCTAAGAATTCATTTCAGCTTTCCTCGGGGTGTGAAACAGTGAGTGAAATTAGGCTAAAGAAGTTTCTCATCAGAGACAAAAATTATAAAATTAAGGTGTGGGAAGACAGTCACTATCCTCATAGACAAAACAGTTTAGAAAGTATCTCACATGAGAAAGGGAACAGCCCCTTGTGAGGGGACACAGTGAGCTCTGCAGGAAGCTCGTGGTGACTCAGAGACACATGAGGGCAGAAGCAGGAAACACGTTGGTGAGACAAGAGTTCTGGAAATGTCTGAAACTCCCCCTGTTGGTCAAAAAACCCCTCAGTGGGTGGGGCATTTTATGGTACTTCATCATCATCAATCTCTTCTTAGAGAAGTGTTTTCTTTTTCTTTTCTTTTCTTTTCTTTTTTTTAAGGAAATTTTTGACATTTATTTGTGCTGTAATAATGAAGAGGGCTTTCGCGCTTGGCTGCTGGCATTTGCATGCAGTTACACCAGGGTTCCCTCTGGGGCACCTTGTGCTGCGGCTGCACCACTGGAGTCAGTCAGAGCTGTGCAAGTGTGAGAACCCAGGAGACACAATAAGTAAACAAGACCAAGGGATGGAGAAACTGGTCCCATAAAAGAAGAAAAGGGGCGGGGATCTGACTCTGAGCCAGTCCCAAGAAAAGCTCTTTTCTCCTTCAAAACCAGACTTTGCAAAAGCTCCCATAATGACAGGTGTCATCGTGAGCAGAGACCTGATTTACATCTGGCTGTAACGAGCCACCAGTCTCAATCATTTCATCTCTGCTTATTCTTGAAACTCGTTTTGTTACCACACCCTCACGTCAGTCTTGGACATCTCTTCCAATCCTCCAGGGCCTCCTTCACAACAGAAACTCATAAGAATACCTTTTCATTTTAATTTTCAAGCAATAACCTCTCCGTATCTGCTACTAATTCAGCTGCTCACTGCAAAGAACGAACCTTTTCTAAAATTCCATGTAATCAAAGTGAACTCTTGCTGCAGCCTGGCTTTACTTTCCTTG
Source organism: Calidris pugnax (assembly GCF_001431845.1). NCBI lineage: Eukaryota > Metazoa > Chordata > Aves > Charadriiformes > Scolopacidae > Calidris > Calidris pugnax. Next base: position 3,634,159 of record NW_015090833.1, read on the forward strand.
GTGTTCCAGCCCACAGATTGCAGCTTTCAGTCTGAGCACAGTGGCCCACATACAACCATCCTCTGCTTCCAAGTTAATTTCAAGTTCAAGATAAACTTCAAATCAAACCTCAAAAGATCATTCTAATCAATTTCTACAGTTGCCACATCTCTTGTCATGTACTTAATTCTTGTGCAGGTAAAATGAGACTTCATACCTGGGATACCAGAAGAATGTTTTCTTTCTGTCATCACAGAGCAAAATATTTCCCTCCTGTCAAGGGGAGAAACAGAGACTTCCATGGAAGATAATGGTATATGCTGGAACAGCTCATGTTATGCAGAAGTTGTTATTCCTCTTCACTTCTGTTTATGGTTTTTTAACTTTTTTGTTTGGTTGGGTTTTTTTGTTTTAGACTCTAAATCAGATATCCAGCTCCACAAGATAGTGCTGCAGTCAACACTCAAGATAATTTCCCACCCATAGTTAACAGCAAATCTTCAGGAGTGAATGACTGTACATATCTGCAAAAGAAAAACACTTAAAACACTTATTTCATCTACTTACTTTCAGTACATCTTTCCGTACAGGTGACTGCAGCTGGTGTTCCTACTGCTCAGGTTTTTATCTGGTGGTTGCACTATGAGCACGATCAGTGGAGATCAGCACCAGAAGACACTGTTAGGGAAGCTTCAAAGCTACTGCACCTGGGGCATGTATTCCCCAAGGGAGGGACCCATGTGCACAGGAAATCTGAAATAACTGAAGTTAAAGTTTTTGGGTCATTGGGGGAGGAAGGGGAAAATGACACACACTTGCAGGTACACACGTGTGCAGCTTGAGTGCTAAGATTCAACCCCCCTTGAAAAGAATAGTCTGAGACAAGTAGTTTTGAGGAGGTGGGAGTGATGTGGGTCAGGCTTGTCTGGTGGTATTTACTGGGCCAAATATAGCACAGCTGTTTTTGCCTGCACTCCTGCATCATACTTGCCAAAACAAGGTGTGTTATTTCCCTGCCAGGTTCCCCCTCCCCGTGGGGAGCATCAGAAAAACATACATACGTAATTTGATTTCTTTGAAGGAAATTAAACCATCTCACAACTGTCAACAAACACTTCAGGGTGGTTTTCCCCTCTGATTCTGAACAGGTATCCTGCATATTTTGTTTTCTTTCCCCAGGCTATGTTAAAAAGAAATCCTGTCCTAGGGACCCAGCTGGAGACTGCATGAGGTGTGGACCCGAACAATATGTGAATAATGAAGAGTCCCAAAAGCCACGATGTGACGCTTGTGTATCATGCGCAAAAGGTTTGCTTTCCCTCACTCATGCTTCACAGTTATATTCTATGTATTTTATTTACACTTTATATATATATATATCTATATTTTTAATTTATTCATTTACAATTTCCAGCAGCAAAATTATCCATCCTTGGTTACTGATTTAGAGAGCAGAATGCTGCCCTGCACGTAATCAGAATCGCTTCCTGAGTGACCTGGGACAACCTAAAAAATCTCTCATCCAATGCTATCCGAGTCTGATTTCTGCTTTCTGTCTTATATTACAAGCCATTGCCTACAGATTTCTTCAAGTATTCATGACTTAAGTTGCCAGCATGAAGAAGGCCAGCAGCCTGTTCTGCTTCCTCAGCCTTTGAACCGGTGTTGCTCGGCTTTGGCCCCTGCTTTGCGTTTTCCTTTGTTGCCACATCTGTTTCTTCCCCCCAGAATCTGACCTGGTGGAGAAGAAGCCCTGCTCCTTCAATTCCAGCCGCGTGTGCGAGTGCCGCCCGGGCCTCTTCTGCCAAACCCCTGTTGTGAACACCTGCAGCCGATGCCAGCAGCACACCGTTTGCCAGCCTGGCTTTGGAGTCAAAGTCAGAGGTAGGAGACCCTCCCTGCCTGGCTTTCCTGTTCTGATCTTGGCCACAGGCCTGGACCTGGGGCATCTTGGTTGGCCGGTCGGTCCTCAGTCGTTATGTTTATTTAGGCACCTCAACAACTGATGTTACTTGTGAAAAGTGCCCTGCTGGGACCTTCTCTGATCAACACTCCAGCACGGACATCTGCAAGCCCCACACAAAGTAAGTTCATAGCTCTTTAAAGTGACTAAGTAATTAATTAAAGTTAAGAAAGGACAAAAAGGGACACCTGCCACTTCTGGTGTAAAGAAACAGATTTATCTTAGAGGCAATGGGATAGCTTTGGGCCTATGCACAGAGTTTAGAAGGCCTCTCTTGTACAGCTCTACTGGAGGAAGGAAGGAGCCCCTCTTGCCTCAATTGTAGTTTACAGAGTGCAGTGGAATTATACACACGTGTGAGTATCAGGTTTGCATCCAGGTCAAGAATTAATGCCACAGGGGTGAGAAGAAGAGTCATGACTTTTTCACTGAAAGCAATAAAGGCAGGTGGTATAAAAATGACCAAAGGGATGTTTGTCGCATAAAAATACTCTTGTCTCCACCATGGCAATTTCCCCTGTTGCTGACACACTGTTTTCTGGTATTCCTTAGCTGTGCCAAGTTAAACAAAGTAGCTCTACACAAAGGCAATGCCACACACGATCAGGTTTGCCTGGATGAATTGCCCACCCACCTCACCCCAAGCACTTTGTCCATGAGATTCAGCGATGAAACAAATAACTCTGGCATCAGGAGGCGTGAGGAGAACCCGGTGACCATTGTTAGCATCCTCTTAAGGGCCACAACAACTGAAAATCTCAGTTCAACTCCTGAGAGTAAAGCTCCACCTGGAACTTCTCCTACATCAGCCAAGGGGGAGATGACAACGGGAGGTAACAAAGATGAAGTGTTTACTCTGTCTAGTGTGCTTTATTTGGGTATATCTTTGGTAAATATATTTCTGTGGGAGCCTCTTGCAAATCTTCTACAACTTGTGAAATATTGTCCGTGGTTCTATGTCCAAACACATAGATCTACTAATAGTTGCCCCCCTGCCTTTTCTTAGCCTTTCCTTTCCTCCCTTTCCCTTTCTGTGCTGTAGGTCTCGTTCTCTGGGGAGTGGTTCTCTCTGGGATGGTGCTTCTTGTGGGCGTGCTGTTATTTTGGAAAAGGAAGGTTTGCAAGAAGCGGATCCTCATCCTCAAAGGAAAGCGTGAGTTTTTAAAGCTGTTAATACACCTGTTTGGTTATATGCCAGCCAGGAATGCAAATATCCCAAAATTTTGTGGAGGTCATTGGTTAAACTGTGAGCATGAAAAGAAGAGTGATTTTTGCTGATACTGACTTTCTTTAGCTTTGCCTAGAATTACACGTGGGGTGTGCCTGTGGAACCACATTCCCTCTTTTATAGAGAGCAAGATGTGCACACTGTAGGTTGGTTGTAGAGCTGTGGGTCTGGTAAAGCTGTTGGGGCCTGTGTGCTCCACGATGAGTTTTACTAAATGAACGGTTTCTTTTAGCAGCACATCTGCAATCCGTCATCGCACACAAACCCAGGCTCAAATCTCAAGGTAAGTCACTGACGGACCAGGAGTTGTAAACCACGTGTCTAAAGAATAAGTGGAGAGTTTTAATGTGGAACTTTACTTTATGGGATTTTAATTTAAAACGTGGAACTTTTCCATATCAAATCTATGTCTTTGCTGATGTGCAAAAGGCCCCGCGCGGGGGGACGCGGGGATGTCACGAGCCACTAGATGGCGCTGTTTCCCGCGGCAGCGGCGCGGTGCCCGTGCAGCCAGGCCTTATGGAGCAGCGCCCGGTTAGTGTGGGCACTCCGATGGGGAGACATCTCCCAAAAACAGTGGTGTTACCCACTGCAACCTGTGCTCTAGAGTACACGTATTGTGCTCAATTAACTAATCCCCTCTTTGCACTTTCATTTCCATTGACTGATCTATTCTCTTCAGTTGTGTTAGATATTCCTAATTACCAGACATCAGAGCTTCTTCTCATTTATTCAGAAATGTGATTTAAAATCTCTTGGGTGCAGCTTAATTTTCTCAAAATGGGATTTTTGCTTCCTTACTTGCCTTATGCAACAGAGACTGTTGCTGTGCAGATTAGAGAGCTGATGCACTGGAGATAAAGATGACTCCTTGGCAGGGTGAAATTCCACAGTGGGCCTCAGCCTGTCTAGCTTCATGCTACAGCAGAAGGATGCTGTACACTCCCTTCCTTTCCCCAGTGTTCCTGTCTTCCATCCTTGCATAAAATCCCATTCCCTAAATATTCATCTGACCACACGCTGAACTGATACAACTTGTTAATTCAGTAGAAAGTTATTAACATTTTTTTTACCTTTTTTTTTTTTTTTTTTTTTTATAATGGCTTTTTTCCGATTCACAGGCTAAACTTTTATTTCTGTTTTCTGGCAAGGTAGAAAGGTTTGGCTGTGGGCTTAGAGATTCTCCGCTTCCATTTCTGTTTCTGCAGAATCATATGATATACATTATAATTTTTTAAGGCCAGACTTTGGACTGTGAAATCATCTCTGGAGAAGATCACAGGGGAAAGTGTCT
>NW_015090833.1:3638632-3646378 GCF_001431845.1 Calidris pugnax
GAAAAACTTTTTTATTTAGGAAAAAATTTTTTAAATTTTTTTTTTCTTTTTTTTTTTTTTTTTTTTTTTTTAATAAGCCTGTCTTCCGCGTATCTAGACAGTTTAATCAGGCCATCATTTCCTGAGATGAACACCAGATGAACACCAGTTGTGGTGTGGGGAGAGTGATTGGGGTGGCCACAATGGGCTTTGGGGGGAGCAGGACCTCACAGTCCTGGCAGGGACGTGTTGCTGGTTCACCTCAGCCATGTGGTCAGTGCCCTCAGTGGGAAAGCAAGCAGAATGCAGGTGGTTTGGGCAGTACAGCAGTTTAGGACATGGCTATGTTGATATTTCAGAGCAAATATTAATGTTCTTGTGATTGCTGTGAATTTTCTTTTGATAATTTTTCCTTATTCCACTGCAGGTTCTGATCGAGTGAACAAATGTGCGGTAAGTGGGAACAATATTCCCATCCCAATGTAAATAATTATATTTTTGATTCCAATTCACTTTCCATCCCAATGTAAATAATGATATTTTTTGAATGTCCTGTTAAAGAGTGCCAGCCTTTTTATTTGGACTCTTGCTTTCATAGCAAGTCAGACAGGAGCAAGAGTTTTAAACTGCAAATTTCAAAATCTTACTATGTTTTGTTTTGTGGGTGGTTTTTTTGCTCTTCTCCAACCACGTGGAGACAGAAACAGAGCTCGGAACCATCAGAAATTTGTGATGCAGGAACTTTAGCCTCTCTCTGATTCTGGCTCCTCTTTTAAAAGACTGTCTGTAATTAATTCTTCACATAATAGCTACTCTGAGCTTGCTTCTCCTACCTGAGGTTCTGCTGGGGCAATTCCATTTTGAAGTACAACCAGCTCAACCTCAGACTTGTTTTGTTGTTCCATAGGAGTGTGGTAGTTCTTTGCAAAATGTAAGAGGAAGTTAAACCAGGTATTTTCAGTTTTGTCTGATACACTCACTATATGACTACACATCTGTACGGGTTTGTCCTCTGATACTTATCTCACAATTAAAGTTGAAAAATACCGTCTTAAACTTCTTTCTGAGCAAATCCCTGGAAATTCTTACTTCCAGCATCTATCTTGCTTGTTGATGTTATACTCTTTGATGAAAAGTGCTACTGAGCTTCAGCCCCCCAGAATGCAGCTGTACTATGGGACAGCAGACTCTGCAGCAGAGCTTACAGTCTAAGATTTGTGGCAAAAAGTCAAAATAACAAACAGGTGGATTTACAAAGGTTCATTGGCATCTGTATCACAGACAAGGCAGGGGAATTTACCAAAGCATCCAGGAAACTGGATTTCAGTGGAAGTGAGGTACATTCTTGCAAATGTCATGGAAAATCTGTTAATTTAGCTTAGAAACACTATTTTTAAATATGGCCTTCAGTGATGCAGGAACCTAGTTCAAAGAAACTTAAGTTCCTGTATCAGTTTGGCACTCTGGAATTTTTTACTCCCTGTGACAGTGGTGCTCTGAAGTACACGATGTTACTCTGACTGCAGCAGGAGGTTTCTGTAGACCTACTGTGATCTTCACAGTGTTGCCTTTACATTCACCTCACTTTTCTCTTTGTACTGGCATAAGATCGTCCTGACTACTGACAGTGGGCTGGAAGAGAAGGAATTAATTGACAGGACCCTCCCTTTGGAAACCAACAATAACTTGGTCTCCAGTACAGAAAAATCATATAGTCCTGAGCTGAGTCTGACGGATGTGACCCAGAGCAATGGAAACACCCCTGCCGATTGCCCCACCGATTCTCGAGTGAGAGACCACACAAATAATCGAATTGGTGAGTCTTGCTTTTATTTTCTTTTCCTCTTACCTTTTCAGTTTTGCAACCATGAGCACATAGTGTCATTCTGAGGTTATTAGTAAGCTGCAAAGTGTCCAAAGCTTCTAACAAAGATGGGGGCTGCATCTCCAGAACCTTTGACACACCAATTCTGGTCTATCAATTCATTTGAATATAATGCTTTCTTATTTTCACATTTGCCTTAGTCACTTATGAAGCAGACAGAAAAATGCTTTGCTCTTCTTCCTCTTTCTCACTCCAGAAGATGTAAATTTGCAGAAGAAATTTGAAATCCAAAATATATCACTTGGAAAACGATGCTCTAATACTTGATGAGAGTTGTACTTTGTATGCCTCAAGCTCTCATTTTCCTCCCTTGGTATCACAGTAACACTTGGAGCATGTCTCCCGTATGTGCCCATGAAGTCTGACCGTGGCACAGTGCAGGAGATAGTCAGGGAAGGCAGCTTGCTCGCAGGAAGAGAGTTGTTACCTGAGACACAGTCTACATGAGACATTTTGGCAACGTTTCCAAATCCAATTTTGATGGCATTTGAAGGTGGCTTTTTGATATTACTAGAGCTGACCTTTCCTTACTTAATGCCCTTTCTTTTTTTTCTGTGGGTGATGGGCTTGGAATGAATGTGATGATTTGACTTGCTGTACCCAAACATCTCCAATAATTGTGAACAATAACCTACAGCATCTGATCTGCAGCATCTTCTGAATAAAATGTAGTGGCCTAAGCCACAGCAAAGGCCTTATTTACCTTTTGTAAAGGAGTAGGGTCAACAAGTTGGGCACAAGGTTCAAGTCTATCCCAGAAAATTTTGTAGTTGATCTCTGCTGGAAAGAAACCAATTTCTTTGCTGGTGCTAAGACCCTGAACAATTACCTAGAATTTCCATACAGTGCTGATCCTTGCTCAAAGGCTACTTTTAATGCAGGTGTTGCTGCTTCTTGAAACAGCAGGAGCATGAACCTTGGATTCTCTGTATCTATCTTCTCCAATTCCCAGTTAATTGCTTCTTTTGACAGATTCTTGCAAATATCTTACTGCATTTTCTAATTTGTCTTTCTCCTGTAGTCCCAGCTGTAACACAGTGACTTCATCACATGGGAACTAGATTTACTTGATCTAAAAAAGCTCAGAGTCCCCTTGACAGTGTTCCAAAACCAGACAGTACAATAAAAAATGTGCAGGCCTTCTTTATCGCTCAGTATGTCCAGGGCTTTGATTTCAAAATTACAAGCACCTTATAAATAAACAATGAAACACACAACTTAAAATCTGTGAATTCCAAAAGCTTTAGTGGGTTAGTGAATTCTGTGTTTTCACAGTGATGGGTGTGATCTGCGTGCCTCTGATTTTAAAAAGAACAAAGGGGGGAAAAGGAAGAAAAACTGAGTCCCAAATAAGAATTTTGCATGAAAAGGAGCCGTCTCTGGGGTCAGCAATGATTGTTAACTATGCTTAGCACTATTTTTTTCCTTCCTCAGAAAAAATATACATCACGAACGCCGACACGGTTATTGTGGGGTACATTCCAGAGGTGCTTAGTGGGAAGAACTGTGCTGTTAGAGGATGTGAAAATAGTGTTGATGCCCAGGAAAACACGGAAGAGGAGCTGGCAGTGCACTATCCGGAGCAGGAAACAGAGTCTTTTCCAGGGAATGATGTGATGGTTCCTGTGGAAGAGGAGGGAAAGGAATTTCATCACCCCACCACTGCTACTGAAAAGTGATAACCCTCTGAGCAGATGTGGGAAGTTATGAAAACATCCAGCACGACACTAAACCCGAGTCTCTGACAAGGGAGGTAAAACCAAAGTGCCTTAGATTGTCTGAAAACTCGTGTAAAACACTGAACCACGTTCAAACAAGGAGTGCTAGAACCTATCTCCTCTAACAAACGAGAGGATCCTCCAAACCGTTGGCCTTCACAAGTGACCTCAACTATTTCTCTTTCCTTCTGTCTCCCAGTATCATGCTGGAAACAAATTTGGATCAGAGCTACAAAATTCAGAGGCCATCTGGATTCCAGCTCCCGTGCCACAGGTTGCTTTCTCTGCATGAAGGAATGGATTGAAAACAATATCTGATAACTTCTATTAGTTATGAAACTTCTGCCCAGAATTCTGAGCTCGAGACTCCACCATGTTCCGTATGCTGTTTCTATTCCAGTATTACCAACACTTCCAATTTTGTCATATATTTTGCCTCATCTGGTAGTTTTTTTAAGGCCTCAACTCCTGGCTGAAAGTAATGACATTTTCCGTTTTCCCTAACACAAACAGAACCCTTCAGTTTGTGGACTTCATGTTTCTTGAGGAAATAGGGTCAAAACATGCCAAACAGACTCAGAAAACAGAAGGCAAATAAAATAAATTGAAGTCTGCAGTACTTTAGGGCATTCTTTCTAATATTTGAAGTCTGATTCATGTCTTTTGACTACTTAAAATCATCAGTAAATGTAAAAAAATGCTCTCTTCTGATGGAAGCCATACTGGCTGAACATTTGGATATTGGATGAACTATGGGTTTAGCCCAGCATGCAGTCGGTAAAAAGGGAAAAAAAGAAGATAAATTGGTTTTCTACTAAAAGGAAGGACTGAAAAACAGGCTCAGCAATTATTTCCTATAACATTGTTAATATCTGCTTGGTTTAGAATTGCTCAGAATCATCAGGGTGACACTGATTTGCATATCTATTCTTTAAAAAAACCCTGTTTTGTGGCCAACTGGCTTGTGTTATGCTTTTTTGATAACTGTAAATGTAATAGTGCTGACTGTGTTTTTGCACAGGACAATGGAAAATGAGCGAGATGACAAAGTGTGCCTTAATAGTCAAAAAAAGAAACCACAAAAACAATTACTTGCTTTGTAGTTTTACCCTGGACAGAGCACTGTAATAACAGCTCTGCAACTTCAGCATCTTTTGCCTTAGAACACACAAAAGGAACACGAGGGCAGAAAAACCACCACCTTGGATTGTCTCTCTGACAGTGGCAGTAAGAGGCGTTATTTGGGAAGAGCACATAAGCCTGGTCAGTATCTGCTGTTTGCATTCCTCGTGCTTTGCAGCAGCAGCTGTAATCGGATTAAGGATGTTAAAGAGTTTGTCCCAGTATTCATTCATATTGCCATTAATTTTTCTTCTCTCTTTTGAATTTCCTGGAGCAATCTGCCTCCATGAGCACCTGTGGCGAGAGATTACAGATTTACCACTCTTAAACTGCCCCTTACTTATTCAGTGAGTGCCACTGATTCTTATATGGCAGAATCTAGTGCAATACTGAGTTGCTTTTATGATTCTTGATCGTATCCTCCTCAGCCTCCAAGCTGAGTTCCCATCTCTTCCCATTTCTCATGTAAGTTAGGTGCTCCACTGCCTTGGTCATTTTGGTTGACCTCTTCTGCATCTTCTCTAACTTCACTACATTCTTCTGGACAACTGGAGGCCAGAGCCATGCACTGTGCTGAAGAGGAGTGGGCCAAGGTTTTAAATATGCCAAAATGATACTTTCCTATTTTATTCTCTGTACCTCCCTAGATGATGCCCACCATCTGTTTGCTTCTTTTTTTTGGCTGCCCCTGCACACTAAGCAGATGATTTCAGAGACCCATCAGGATGACTCCCCAGTCCCTTTGCTGACAGCTGCTGGATGGGGGTGCAGCACCGCGTATGGCTGGTTATTTTTCCCTAAATGTATTGCCTTGGGTTTATCCATGTAGAAGCTCATTTGCTAGCTTTTAATGAGCTCCTTCTGGCTTTATTTGCCTCCTGTGTGTCATGTAACTTAACTGGAGAAGTTTAGCTTTGCCTTCACTCTGTGGGCACTCTCTCCTCCAGATCATCCGTTAAGTTATTGGACAGAAGCCCTGATCCCTACTGCTGACTGGTCTCTACTCTGAAAAATGACCATTATGCCGTGCTCTTTCCTTCCTGCCTTTTCAACAGCCATAACTTTTGTATCCTGTAACCTTTTAGCAGATCCATAAATCCTCCAGTCCTGCGACAACTCTCTTTTTCCACCACCTTAGGTGTGGAACCTCATCAAAGGCTTTTTGAAAATCTCCACGTGGTAGGCCCACTGCATCTTGTTTATCTGTTAAGCCTCGCAGAATAAGGGAAGGTATGTTAGCAAGATTTTGTGGTTGAAGAAATAAATCCAGAGAAAATCCTACTTTTCTGGAACTACAGCCCCAGAGATGAAGTGGGAGCATCTCAGCATTACGGCATCTAGTCACTGACTTTCCTCAGAGGATGATCTACTTGTAGAACATTTGAAAACTGGTTGTAATTTCAAGTGTTTGTTCCAGTATTTTCTTCCTCTCTGCAAGTCCAGAACATACAATAATTTCTAAAAATAACTGCTGCCACTCTATATTTTAGTTCATTGGTTGCATCTTGCAAGAGAGGTGATTAGTGAATCCTTTCTGTGTACTTCTGTGTTTGTGCTCGTACTGTTTCATTCAGAAGATAAGCTGCTCCTAGTGCCTGGATCGACGTTTCCCCTGGCTGTCCGTGTTGCCGTGCCAGTGGCCGCTACGTGAGGCGGGAAGGAAACGGAATTAACGTTTTTTGGTTTAAGTGCTTGTTGTGCAACAGAAGGTCAAGTCACCAAGTACTGACGTGAAACAGTAATGCAAGGAAGAATTAAAAGCCCTGTAGGATAAATACTGCTCACCCCTTCATCACTTCCAGTCAGGGCAGTTCCTTGTCCCAGTGCATACACTTCATTCTAGAAAAATACAGGAACTTCTATTTCATTTTAGAGAACACCGATTTGTGTATCCACAAATGGGGAATAACCACGTTCACCTGGCTGTGACTGTTAAAGGGTGTTCTGCAACAACAGCTAAATATGTATTTCAGCTCTGTATATACATTGATCTTTTTACGGGAACAGCTTTCTAGATGAATGGCGCATTGCAATCTGTTGGATGTGTTATAATTGCTTAGTTTAACAATGCAGGTAATCTTTGAATTAAAAATGATATGGATTTTAAGCCATAGCCACACTTTTCTTGTCTGATATGTAATGATGTTTCATTGTTGATAATTTCAGTATATGTGTCACTTGCAGAAAAAGTAGTTTTGCAAGAGAGCTGTCCAAAGCTTAGGAAGCCATTAGTCTGCTGGAGTTTTTCACAGAACAGAGCAGCTCTGAAGGTACATTAAGGGCTCTGCTCCCACCCGGCAGCGTGTGCGAGACAGGAGTGAGCGTGGTGCAGGGGTGCAGTGGGTGTTAGAGAATGCTGCAAAAGGTAAGTTCCTATTTTTGGGCTAATGAAGCAGAAATATGAGTGAAGAGACTCTTTACACATAGAATGGTTTGGGTTGGAAGGGACCTTAAAGACCACCCAGTAACAACTAGACCAGGGGACACCTCCCACCAGACCAGGTTGCCCCAAGCCCCCTCCAGCCTGGCCTTGAACCCCTCCAGGGATGGGGCAGCCACAGCTTCTCTGGGCAACCTGGGCCAGGCTCTCACCATCCTCCCAGTAAAGATTTTCTTCCTAATACTTAATCTAAATCCCCTCTATTTCAGTGTCAAACCCTTCCCCCTTGTCCCATGGCTCCCCTCCCTGATCCAGAGTCCCTCCCCATCTCTCCTGGAGCCCCTTTAGGGACTGGAAGGGGCTCTAAGGTCTCCCCGGAGCCTTCTCTTCTCCAGGCTGAACCCCCCAACTCTCTCAGCCCCCCCTCCCACCATCTCCGTGGCCTCCCCTGGCCCCGCTCCAACAGCTCCGTGTCCTTCCTGTGCGGGGGCCGCGGGGCTGGCGGCAGCGCTGCGGGGGGGTCTCACGGAGCCTCTTTGCGACACCCGAAATAACTGTAACGCCAGGCGCGGGGGGCCGCGGCCGGGGCTAAGGCGGTGCGGTCCCATCCGCGGTGCGGTCCCCTCGGCGGGGCGGTCCCTCCCGCCGGGCCCGTGGCCGCC
>NW_015090833.1:3647126-3649170 GCF_001431845.1 Calidris pugnax
CTCTACTCTGAAAAATGACCATTATGCCGTGCTCTTTCCTTCCTGCCTTTTCAACAGCCATAACTTTTGTATCCTGTAACCTTTTAGCAGATCCATAAATCCTCCAGTCCTGCGACAACTCTCTTTTTCCACCACCTTAGGTGTGGAACCTCATCAAAGGCTTTTTGAAAATCTCCACGTGGTAGGCCCACTGCATCTTGTTTATCTGTTAAGCCTCGCAGAATAAGGGAAGGTATGTTAGCAAGATTTTGTGGTTGAAGAAATAAATCCAGAGAAAATCCTACTTTTCTGGAACTACAGCCCCAGAGATGAAGTGGGAGCATCTCAGCATTACGGCATCTAGTCACTGACTTTCCTCAGAGGATGATCTACTTGTAGAACATTTGAAAACTGGTTGTAATTTCAAGTGTTTGTTCCAGTATTTTCTTCCTCTCTGCAAGTCCAGAACATACAATAATTTCTAAAAATAACTGCTGCCACTCTATATTTTAGTTCATTGGTTGCATCTTGCAAGAGAGGTGATTAGTGAATCCTTTCTGTGTACTTCTGTGTTTGTGCTCGTACTGTTTCATTCAGAAGATAAGCTGCTCCTAGTGCCTGGATCGACGTTTCCCCTGGCTGTCCGTGTTGCCGTGCCAGTGGCCGCTACGTGAGGCGGGAAGGAAACGGAATTAACGTTTTTTGGTTTAAGTGCTTGTTGTGCAACAGAAGGTCAAGTCACCAAGTACTGACGTGAAACAGTAATGCAAGGAAGAATTAAAAGCCCTGTAGGATAAATACTGCTCACCCCTTCATCACTTCCAGTCAGGGCAGTTCCTTGTCCCAGTGCATACACTTCATTCTAGAAAAATACAGGAACTTCTATTTCATTTTAGAGAACACCGATTTGTGTATCCACAAATGGGGAATAACCACGTTCACCTGGCTGTGACTGTTAAAGGGTGTTCTGCAACAACAGCTAAATATGTATTTCAGCTCTGTATATACATTGATCTTTTTACGGGAACAGCTTTCTAGATGAATGGCGCATTGCAATCTGTTGGATGTGTTATAATTGCTTAGTTTAACAATGCAGGTAATCTTTGAATTAAAAATGATATGGATTTTAAGCCATAGCCACACTTTTCTTGTCTGATATGTAATGATGTTTCATTGTTGATAATTTCAGTATATGTGTCACTTGCAGAAAAAGTAGTTTTGCAAGAGAGCTGTCCAAAGCTTAGGAAGCCATTAGTCTGCTGGAGTTTTTCACAGAACAGAGCAGCTCTGAAGGTACATTAAGGGCTCTGCTCCCACCCGGCAGCGTGTGCGAGACAGGAGTGAGCGTGGTGCAGGGGTGCAGTGGGTGTTAGAGAATGCTGCAAAAGGTAAGTTCCTATTTTTGGGCTAATGAAGCAGAAATATGAGTGAAGAGACTCTTTACACATAGAATGGTTTGGGTTGGAAGGGACCTTAAAGACCACCCAGTAACAACTAGACCAGGGGACACCTCCCACCAGACCAGGTTGCCCCAAGCCCCCTCCAGCCTGGCCTTGAACCCCTCCAGGGATGGGGCAGCCACAGCTTCTCTGGGCAACCTGGGCCAGGCTCTCACCATCCTCCCAGTAAAGATTTTCTTCCTAATACTTAATCTAAATCCCCTCTATTTCAGTGTCAAACCCTTCCCCCTTGTCCCATGGCTCCCCTCCCTGATCCAGAGTCCCTCCCCATCTCTCCTGGAGCCCCTTTAGGGACTGGAAGGGGCTCTAAGGTCTCCCCGGAGCCTTCTCTTCTCCAGGCTGAACCCCCCAACTCTCTCAGCCCCCCCTCCCACCATCTCCGTGGCCTCCCCTGGCCCCGCTCCAACAGCTCCGTGTCCTTCCTGTGCGGGGGCCGCGGGGCTGGCGGCAGCGCTGCGGGGGGGTCTCACGGAGCCTCTTTGCGACACCCGAAATAACTGTAACGCCAGGCGCGGGGGGCCGCGGCCGGGGCTAAGGCGGTGCGGTCCCATCCGCGGTGCGGTCCCCTCGGCGGGGCGGTCCCTCCCGCCGGGCCCGTGGCCGCC
>NW_015090833.1:3649345-3654366 GCF_001431845.1 Calidris pugnax
GCGGCCGGGGGAGTGCGGGGCGGTGGGACCCGGCGGGGAGCGGGCCGCCCACCGGCGGCTTTTACCGCTGTCACGGTGGGAAGGCGGGAGCGCAGCCGGTTCCGATGCTCGATGCAACGCGAGTGGGCACGGGCGGCCCGTTACGCCCGCAGAGGAGAGATGCGAGCGGGCATCCCTCTGCCCCTGGAGTTCTCTCTCTGCCGGTACTGGAGCCTCAGGTCCCACGCTGAGACTTCTCCAAAGCTCGCCCTGCGCCCCTGGGCTCCGCCGTTGTTGTTTCCTGGCTTCCCAAAGCCGTGACTAATCGTTTGAGTTTTCAGGCTCGTTTGAATATTTGCAAAAACTGTGAGTGACTTGGCAAGTGCAGGCTGTAAATCTGTACGTATTTTACACCGTTGTCTAAACAGGAAGAGCTTGTTGTGCTCTGTTGCATCCCTAAAACTATTCCCTATTTACATAGAAAAGCCCTTTAATTTACATCTAAGACCTAACGTGCTGCAGCTGTGACTGTTGGCTTTTATATCCAGCTGTACCACTATTTGGCAATTAATGCTTTTAACTGTGCAAACCAAGGAGCTTGGTGGGATCTTACTGACTGTGTGTGATGATGTGATAGCGTGTTTCCATCTGATTTTAAAATGCCTTAATTGTGAAGATAAATATGGAAATGCTGCTGAGACGTCCAGGTCATTGCTTTTTCATGGGATGTGTATATTATTTACATGTTTATTTAATCATATTAGTTTAGCTTTGATAAGGCAGAGGTTCCAGATGAGGATGCTACAATGCATATTGAACCCAGAGTTCCACAATGGTCTTTTAAGGAGTACTGGGTGCCATAGTGGGATGCTAATATATTAAGTTAATTCTTTTAACTGCTTCTCACTCATTTTGAATTCAGCCATGTAGGTTTGTAAGGTGATAGTACTTTGAACCTGATTCACTGAACACCTTGGAGTGGGCAGGGTAGAGCAGGTGAAGAAGGGAGAGCCTCAGAATTGTAGCAGACCTTATCACCAAAGTTCAGGTGTAAATTTTGTCATGCTTCTTGCCTAACAAAGGGTGTTGATTCGAAAAGAATTAACTGTCCTCTCACCCTAAACATAATGATGAAAATAATGAAGGAAACTTGCAGCATCACTTTTTGCATTGTGATAAACCAAAGAACAGTCCATATATAAACTAGAAAAACAAAACCAGTTGTTTCAGAAATACCACATCTGCCACAGAGCTGGAAAAAACCATCCTGTTATATCAAATTTAAAAAGCGATCAGTTAAAGAAAACATTTTATTTTTGAGGGAGAGAGACTGGCAAAGCAATAGTTCTTAAGTGATGTTATTTCTTGTTATTTCTCATTCAGCTGAAATAATCTGAAAGCTTCTACCCTCACTTCCTGTGTTTCTCACAGGGAATTCTTACAGGGAATTTTTGCCATTTTGAACAACTCAGTCACCAGGTATTTTTAACAGAAACTTTCTCAGTAGTCCTGAACCCGAATAACTTCCTTTGCGAAGCAGCGCAGCGTGCTCTGCAGCGTAGGTGCTGGTGTAGGTGGGGATGGGCATCCTCTGGGTGCTCAGGGGAACACAGCTGGTACAGGGAAGGGGTGTTGGTAACCACACACGTACTCTGAAATGCAGAAGGATGAGTGTAAAGGAGATCTTGTGGAAAAATCCTGAAATAAAGCTGAGCAGAATGCTCAGATGTCCCTGCTTTTTGATGGTCAGAGCTCAGAGTGCTGAGGGGGACCTGCAGCTTTGCTGTTGAACATACCCACACTTGTGCTTGTTGCATCAAAGTTCATGAAGACCGAAAGTCTTAACAGAACATTGTAAAAGCCATCTGTGATACAAGCAACACCATCCCAAGAAAATAATCTGTTTCAAAATAATAGAAAAATGCCAGTCCTGGCAGTTGGCCCAGACAGAAAAGAGTTCTCCCCTCCAGCAGTGTGTGTGGCTGGTACACCTGAGGTGGCTTGGGAAGGTTCTTCATCTGCCATCTCTGCTCTTAGGGCTCACAGAGCTTCTCCTTCCCTGCTGTGCTCCCAATGTCCCCTATCACCCTGAAGGTGCTTCTTCCAGGATGTCTCCACGTAGGGTCAAACCTAATGCAGCCAGTCCTGACTTGCTGACCCTTTGTAGGGAACTTGCTCATCACCTGCCCTTCTCTGACACGGGCTGAGGATACAGCCTGTCTTCCTGCCTCTCAGGCCTGCTCTCTGTTATTCCTCGTGCTTTCCCCCCTTGTTTGCCTGAGTATCTTCACCTTCCACAGGGAAACTGTAGATCTTAAGGCTTAGCCTGACGAGTACACACGGTCCTGATGAGTGTTTACAGCAACAGTGCCTCTTACCCTAAGTGTCAGATCTTGATTTAGTGAAGAGTATCTTTTATTAGGGCAACCTTTAGGAAAACAGACCAGTTTCAGATACAGAAGCCTGAAGTTTTTAAGCAGAAGAGCTAGTATTCCTGAAAATGTGTATGTTTTTCCAAATACGTACGTAATAAAATATACTATGTCTTCCTACAGACTTTGACTTGCTTCCATAATGTTTGCACGTGCTGAATAGCTTCCCTCTTCTATCCAGCCTCCTGCCCTCTCATTCTGGGAAAATGGTTTCATGTTGTGGTGGTGAGTGGCAGTGGAGTAGAATCCCCAACAGTAAGCAAAAAGACACTGTTTTCTCAGAGAGGGGGAATGTGAAGTTGTAAATCTGATTGTCAGTGGCTACACAAGGACTCCTGCTTTACAGGGAAGTACAATATAGGATAGGAGGAAAATTCACATAATGGACCCATAATCTTTAATAGATACTTGCAGGAAAGTAGCTTTGAAAGGAGCTTTATGGTTTGAGTGTAGTTGGTACAGCCTGATACAACTCCAACTGAATTTGGTGAGACTTGCTGTTATTTGATAACTAATCTTCAACAAAATTATTTTTGTAAATGACCAGTTTAAATATTTTAAACGGAGTTCTGTGTTTTCCTGTCATCAGCAGGTTTGGTAGCTCAGCAAATGGTATCTTTACCTCAAGTCCTTGCTGTATCAACACATTTTTGAGTCAGAGTCTTTGGTGACTTCATTGTGGTTTCACATGCGTAAAGAACATCATATGCCAGATGTAGTTCCTGTTCAGACTCCTTCGTTTGACAGCTTGGGTTTGAAGAAGGCAACTGTATGAAAAGGAGACTGATAAAAGTGTAGACACGTGAGTTAGGTTTAAAACGTGCTTAAATATCTTTGTTAAATGGCCTCCTTGAGTAAAAATGAATGAGATGTGAATGGATTAATATGCGTATATTCATCCATTATATTAACGTGTTCTATTTCCATTATTGCAGATACTTACATTTATTGGCACACAAAGTCCAAGAATACAGGAACAAGCTGTAAGGCAGGAATTGAAGGAAATGATGTTGAATTAATATTCAGCCCATAGGGAATGCATGACATTATGCCATGCTGCAAGTGGTGGAGAGCTCGACTTCCTCACCAGTAGGTAGGGCCAGGCTGGTGCATCGGACCCAGCCCTTGTAATTTGGAGGAAGTCTCAATCCGAATCTTCTTTTGTGGTTCATGCCTGGGGCTCAGCTCTGGGACAGACACCAGGGTCTCTGTTGGGGTCTCTGTGCAATTCGAGGGGCCCAGCCTTTCCTTCACCAGTGCTGCTCCACACAGCGCAGATACAGCTGCAGGCATGACATCATGAGGTGCTGGCACGGCCTCTGCTAGTTTGATCTTCCAGTGGGGGGGATATAGGGAATCTTGGAAGCAATTGTGCTTGTGCATATGTATTTGGAACAGTCCCTACTGACCTCTCGGGTGGTAGGAGGCTTCTGTGAGCCCCCCCTCCAGTGACACGTTGGGTCGCTGTTTTACTGGGTGTCTGTGGTGCAATGATTCACACAGTGCAGGGGCTCTGGAGAGAGAGTCCTGAGTCATCGACTTTTTCTCTGTAACTCCTTAGTTATTGCTTAATACAAAGGCATTGCAAAAATCTCCCTGGTGAGTTGTGTAGTCAAAGGCAAGCATAGTTTACCCGTTTCTGTGCCAAAATCTATTGCTCAATTTGATTGATGTGCATAGAGCTAGATTAAATTTCGTGTTTAATAATGTTTGTGCCTCTGCTGCTGTATAGATGAGGCATTTTACTTCTACTTGTACCTGTCAAATTAAATGAAGTCTTCATTTTGTCCATATAAGTATCTCAAAAGTCTGCTGCCATCAGGCACTACAACCTCATGTGAGGAGTCCTAAGGCTGTAACACAAAAGACGCTGCATCAGGTTAGTTTTCCTTCACACAATCGCTTTGCAGAACACTGACTGACAGTAAAAGCAGAAGACAAAATAAGGACTTATGAGAGATACAGACAGTAACAAAATGTAAAGATTGCAGAATAGAATCAGTCTTTCAGCCCAGAGCAGATCTGGATTCCAGATGTAAATATTGTACTGCCTCACACCTTAACATTGGTGAGACGGCTGGAAAAAGTGGGATCTTGTAGCTAAGAAATCCAGGAGAGTTTTATACCTAGTAAGAGGCCTACACTTCCTCTGACAGAGTAGAAGATTTGACTTCTGGCCTTGACAGCTTTGATTAAACTAGTTTACACTGGAAGCAACTACTAAAATTAGTGGCATCCTTCCAGTGCAAACAAAGCTGAGCTTATGTGTGTATATAATTGTATTTAAGTGAGTTACAAGTCGTTTTTAGTTTCCCATAATGTTCTTTGAGGACAGTTGGCAAGAAATTGTCGTTTGTATATCACTGAGAGCTGCAGCTCATCAGATAAAATTTCAGGGAGATTGTATCAGACAGTAGAGATATCCTTTTGAGCACAACTTAAGAGAAATGGATGTGAACCCTTCAACCAACAGGTTTTCCTGTGTCTTTAGCTCGCAGGGAAGTCTGTACAACAGACAATGCAGAGGATGAGATAAGAATGTTTTTTGCCAGGAAGCCTCACCAGCAGGATAATTTGTGATGTGGTTTATGGTGGTACTTCTTTTTTTTT
>NW_015090833.1:3654473-3738658 GCF_001431845.1 Calidris pugnax
CCCCAACTCCCTCAGCCCCCCCTCCCACCATCTCCGTGGCCTCCCCTGGCCCCGCTCCAACAGCTCCGTGTCCTTCCTGTGCGGGGGCCGCGGGGCTGGCGGCAGCGCTGCGGGGGGGTCTCACGGAGCCTCTTTGCGACACCCGAAATAACTGTAACGCCAGGCGCGGGGGGCCGCGGCCGGGGCTAAGGCGGTGCGGTCCCATCCGCGGTGCGGTCCCCTCGGCGGGGCGGTCCCTCCCGCCGGGCCCGTGGCCGCCACAGCTGTGTTTAAAGGCGACATGACAGAGCAGACTAATTTGTAAAGCTAAACTTGATTTTGAAGGAAAAAAAGCTAATGTTTGAAAAAACACTTCAAAAGAAGACAAAAATGATTAAAATAGACATAACCATTTGTTTAAACTATGACTTTCTCAAGAAAAACCAGGCTAATGTAAACTGGTCTATGCATAGTCCAAGCAGCTGTTCTGTGTAGCTGTTACACAAACCCCTGGTTTCAGGGAGGGATAAAATTAAGATAAAACAGGTCATTCTCAATGAAGAAGCCAAAGTAAGGACTGGATTACAAAACAATTGTGCATACACAGGTGATATTTGTCCCAGCGTGCCAGAAGAAAGCGGGCCAACTTTTTTTTACCTACTTGCCTTCAACTGGGTTTTAGCCATGTGTATCATTAAAGTGTTTGGTGTATTTATTTTTGTCCACGCCTTCAGCAAACCCAGAGCCAGCACTGGCTGAGGTTAAATGAAATTAGTCTATTTCCTACTGTAGACAAAGACTTTCTCAGGGGTTTTACGGAATTTCTTTCTAGGTTATTGAAATGCTACTGAAGTAAATGAGATCTATATATTTCATGGCAACTACCAGGAGAGATTTTCTGTCTTTGGTCAAGGCAGTGAGAAACATTTTAATCACCTGTATCATCATCATGCTATTTCTGAGAACAAATGCTTTGTAAAGAGGAAAACATTGTCACATGCCCAAGCACTAGTCATACAGCCTTTAATCTATCTTTGAAATCTCATTTGAAACCCTATTCATAAAATGTTTTCTATTTACTTGATTCATCTGAGGCTTGTAAACTGTGTTATCTTCGCAGAAAAGAGCTGAACTGAGTGAGTCAGGGTGGTGATATCATGGTGGTGAGATGACTCAAGTGGGTCCTAAGTCAGCTTTAGAGTCTTTTGAAAATCAGAAGTAAAAGCTGGCAGCAGAGAACAAAGTGCACAACAAACCAGTGGTGGGGTAGAGAGCAGAAAAATGGGGGTTCATGCAAACTTGCTCCACTGAGGAGAACAGGTTTATTTGTTTCTGGGTCCAGACTCAGATAGTAACTACAATAACCCAGGCTGGACAGGATGGACACAAGTACCCATAGTCTCACCCAGCTTAAGGTTTTGATCTTGAGTGCTCATGAGTTATTGTCAGCCCCCATTTAAGAGGAACAGAGGTCTCTCAAGTGAGGTTCCCCTGCAGTAGGCCTGGGACAGCATTTACTCAGGATAGCAGCTGGCAAATCTGTGAGGGCCTCAGACCTTCAGTCCTTCTCTGAAAGTCAGAAGACAAGGAGGTGTGATCAAAGTGCAGGTCTCTGTGTGGCTCAGGGTGCTTGTGGGAAGGAAAAGCAGCTAAAGCCTTCACATCAGTGGGGTTTTCCTCCTAAAGGACATTGCCAAATAGATGTTTCTTTCTAATTCTGTCTGTCTTCCAGGATCCAGCTGAAAATGTGAATCTTTTCTTTGCAGATCGGTCTTTCCAAGAGATGCTTAGTAGCAAGGAAAAGGACTCTGAAACAGGTAGGTGGTATGTTGAGTCTCTCAGCTTGTCTTTTTGTACAAGATATATCTCAGGACACAACAGTAAACTACCTGAATATACTACCTTGCTCCTAAACTCACTTTTTCAGTGGGAAACTGGGATATACTTCCAGGAGCAGGGAGGTAGTATTTCTTTACTGCCCCATTAGGCTTCATCCTCAACTCTGGACATGGTTGATGGTCAGTTCTTGCCACTGCATAACACTCAGGAGACCCTCTGGTCTGTCCTGGCCAGTGACCACAGATGTCTAACATGCAATCTCATTGCCAGCTCGGCCTACACTTCCTCTGACAGAGTAGAAGATTTGACTTCTGGCCTTGACAGCTTTGATTAAACTAGTTTACACTGGAAGCAACTACTAAAATTAGTGGCATCCTTCCAGTGCAAACAAAGCTGAGCTTATGTGTGTATATAATTGTATTTAAGTGAGTTACAAGTCGTTTTTAGTTTCCCATAATGTTCTTTGAGGACAGTTGGCAAGAAATTGTCGTTTGTATATCACTGAGAGCTGCAGCTCATCAGATAAAATTTCAGGGAGATTGTATCAGACAGTAGAGATATCCTTTTGAGCACAACTTAAGAGAAATGGATGTGAACCCTTCAACCAACAGGTTTTCCTGTGTCTTTAGCTCGCAGGGAAGTCTGTACAACAGACAATGCAGAGGATGAGATAAGAATGTTTTTTGCCAGGAAGCCTCACCAGCAGGATAATTTGTGATGTGGTTTATGGTGGTACTTCTTTTTTTTTTCTGTGTCTGCTCTTGCAGTGAAGTTTTACATTTTAATAAGACTCTCAAGTGTTTGTTTTTACGAAGTTGATCATAGTGCATACGAAAATGTGACGACAACGCTTGATCTTTCTCCTTTTAATAAACAAGAAAGTAACTTAAACAAAATAAATAACTTTTGAAAGCAGAGCCCTTTTCTTCTCCTTCATCAGATTTTAGCATCAGTTCACATTTGCAAGTGGTATGGTTTAATGTTGCCCGTACTATGAGGGGGTAATACCAAGTCCAGCACTAACAGTTATCACTGAACCTGGAAGGTGTTGAAAAGCCTTGGTTTTCTTTCTGAATTGTTACAGTTATTATTCTCATTAATAACAATGAAACTGATAATGTTGAAGCCAGTCTCCTGGGTTCGCTCCAAAGTCATCAATCCTTGTGCAAGCTCCTTTCTTAACTAGAAAGCAAAAATAGAGGCTAAAGTAGATTTTGGAGATATTTGAGGCTGCAACATGGTTCCTGCAAAACTGCCTTTCCTCTCATCAAAAGGCAAAGACCAGAACTTGAAAAACATGGCTTGTGTTCAGCAGCTGTTTCTTACTTCTCCTGCTCTAGTGTTTAAGAAGGAGAATGATTTATTTTATTTTTTGGTCATTTTTCCCCACCCCGTCACAGTCTCTACCCTGTTAAAAGCACCTGTACAAGTTTGTTCTTCAGTTCGCAACTTGACTGTTTCTCGTTGATCTGGCTGGGAGGGAATGGGGCTGGGGTTGGTGAAACCCGTCCCCAGTCTCCGTGGTTTTGAGTCTTTACCTCAACTGACCAGAAGAGATCAAAATTGCCCTGATGTCTGGTGTCACCAGCTTTCACAGTGGTGAAAGGAGTGGTGAAACTTAAATAATAAACTACTTAAATAGTTTGCTTTCCTTTTTTTGTTTTCTGGAATGAATATTGTAACTCAAGGAGGCCCTTTTCTGCCTTCATGTTCTCAGGAAAGGTTCTTTATGACCTGGCCACTGGCCACTAAGTAGATGGGTGAGATCCTGTTTCTGATATACGGCTAGATAAGAGGTAAAATAATTCTGCATAAGAAAATGCTGGGTTCCTTTTAAGTAATTGTTGAGTGGGAAGTGTTAGTCTACTTGGTCAGTAACGTGGAGACACAATAGATAATCAACATGTTTTTTCAGTAAGGAGGGAGGATATTTTCATTGCCAGCCTCCAAAGAGCTTGTTCCTGTTTTGATTTCTCTTTTTAATAATACTTTTAAAGTACTTCTCTAAATATGTGTAGATGATACATGGAGCAATCTCTTCACACTGCAGAAAATTGAGCACTGTCACATTTTGAACAGCATCTCTCTCATCTAGCAGGAAACTCCTACGCTTGTGCTACCTAACATCAGCCTTTTTCTCTGGAGTGAGTATATTTTTCCCTTTGAAAACAGATGACAGGTCCTCAAATATTTTGACACTTGTTCATTGAAGTCACTGAACTGTGTTGAATGGTATGAGCTGAAAATTAGGCACTCTGTATGTCATGACTGTTCCTTATGCATTTAACCTGCCACATGAGGTAGGTTTTTTATTTTTATTTAAGTCTTGGAGCCATTTGCTCCTTTTCAGAAGCAGCAGTGCAGTTTCTGGAGACATTGTTTCTAAAACATCAAGGCCTTTCTCATGCAGAAAGGAATCACAAAGTGTCTGCAATGATAAAAGGCTTTTTTTCCTCTGGTTTGGTGAAACAGTTCTAATAGTACAGGTTCCTTGACTGAAGGGACGGGTTATCTTGCCCAGATACTGCGTGGGTGTAAGCGAGGGCATAATGAACGTAAGCGCAGTAGAGAATTGAACGCAGTGTCCTGTGTCCTGGGGACCCACTGATTAAACCAGAGAGATTCCTTCCAGTGCTGCAGTACTGCTGGACCCACAGCTCCCTCTTCCACCGGCTCAGGGGCCCGAGGGAATCAATGAGTAGCCAAGTCTATCCTCTAGTTTCCAGGTGGGGCTCTGAATCTGTAGAGGGAGTAGACTTACTAAGTAAGGAGGTATCATTTTTAATGTAGCCACTTTGCAGAAAATGCTTCTCCCCGCAAACCCACAGGTAAGAATTTAGGTTTTCCTGGCATTTGGTCAAAGGTTGTTTGAATCCTGGCAACTGAGAATCGATACTTAGCCCTTTGGGTTAGGGGATGCAGTAGTGCCCAGGTGTGATGCTAATCTCATAGTTCCATTATGTTCTTTTGAACATAAACCCTGGAGAAGTCACTTTGTTCATTGCCACAGAGCTTTGAAAACCAGCGGAGCTTCTAAGTGGTCTCAAGTAGTTTATAAACTGCATTCTTCAACTTTTTGGCATCTGCTGCTTTCTGTTTCATCAAGCCTTCATCAGTGTCTTGGAAAGGAAGGTGGTTATAATTGCACTGATCTTTAAGTGTTTGTCTCTTTTGAATCTTTGCTGTGGAGTCAGAATGGACTTATGACTCATGATTTTCCTTTAATTTGTCCTAGGAATATGCCTTGCCTTATACGCCACAGCTTGCACAGTGCAAAGATCCCAGCACTGAATTCTATGAAGAAGAACTTCATAAATGTTGCAGCAAGTGCCCTCCAGGTAGGTTATAATTCAAACAGCCAAATTCAGTCAATTTTCAGATGAGCCTAGTACGTTTTCATTATTTATAGATCTGAAGAGCATTGGATTTTTGCTGTTGTAATGCACTCCTAGCTGGAACACGATGAAGTGCTGTGGCCGTAAAAATATCTGCAAAAGAGACACACTGTCCATCAGAATTGGGATTCTGTTCCAAGGGGTTAGCAGGCTGCTGAGCTCGTGTAAGCTTTGCACGGTGTTTTGATTAAAGTGTTTTTAAGTCATCATTTAGCGGGGGAGCAACAGCTCACTAAGGGAATTACAAAAATTAGACAATATGTCAGTCCCAAGCCCACTAATAACAAATATATTGTAAAACATGGCATGAGGGAGAGCTTAGTTTCTCTACTTTGATGATATCACATATATAATGGGCTTTCCATTGCACAGGTTAATCTATAATTGCTCATTAAGGGAGTTTTATTGCCTTTTACTGTAAATCTGGCAGTGCAGAGCACTGTCACAGACAGGGTACAACACTCCAGAAACTCTCTGCTTTGAGGTGTCACGTCTCACACGGTGATAGTATTTAGTGACCTTTTGTTAGCAAAAGTTGTCGACTGCAGAAAGGTGGGGGTGTGGGTTTGGGTTTTTTGGGGGGAGTAGTAATGCCATTTGGGTATTTTAATAATAGAGTTTTTGCAGTAAGTTGTCATTATGGTATTACATGAGACACAGCAAAAAACTTGCAGATTTGTCTCATTACGTGCTGAGCTAACAAAATTCGTCTCCATAAATGCTGAGTTCCTGTCAGAGAGATCCGGAAGTTGAAGCAGGAAATCAGTATTTGCTGAAGCAGCCACAGTTACTTGAATTAACCGAAAATGTCTAGATAGATCTGTCAAGCTTCCTTTGTTAAAAACACAGCAGATGAAAGGTGTTAATTCATAGGTAAAACCTTTTTCTGTTATGCTATGTACTGGTTGGTCCATTTCTTCTTAATTTTAATTTTTCAGAACAACAAATTCTGGGCATCAAGCTGTAGGAAGTCTAAAATGTTTATTTTTATCACAAATTTGAAATTTTTTACCATCATTTATCAAAAATTGAAGCCTAAATCATTAGTAGGATGTAGGAAGCAGAGTTCTAAGGTTCAAGTAAGTACATGGTAAAAAAAAGTCTTTGGAAAGAATTCCTATGGCTTACCTCCAGGGCCTCTTCTTTTGGAAAGCAGAGATTCTTCAAATGGCTTCAAAGGCTTTCTTGGAGTCACTCCTGCTTTCCGAGTGTATTTTCCAGGGTATTTCTGTACAGGATGTGAGACATTGACTTTTATCTCCTTCCTCCTTTCAAGCAAGGGGAAAATGTCAACTGAGGTGTTTTCCTTTCTCCAAAATGGATAGGTTTGAGCTCTTATTTACTGATTTCCACCACTGCACTGGACTGTTGTTAGAATCATAGACTCATGGAATGTGTTGGGTTGGAAGGGACCTTTAAAGGTCATCTAGTCCAACCCCCTGC
The DNA here is from genome assembly GCF_001431845.1 of Calidris pugnax. Classification (NCBI taxonomy): domain Eukaryota; kingdom Metazoa; phylum Chordata; class Aves; order Charadriiformes; family Scolopacidae; genus Calidris; species Calidris pugnax. The sequence continues at coordinate 3,661,130 of NW_015090833.1, forward strand.
AGTAAGGAGGGACATCTTTAACTAGATCAGATTCCTCAGAGCCTCATCAAGCTTGACCTTGAATGTCTGCAGGGATGGGGCCTGGAGGAGGTGAGAAGCATTGGAGAAACTACCTTTTGTAGCTTTTGGTTTTGTCTGGAATGCCACTAGCCTCAGAAACTCCTTGCTTGGATCTGTTGGGGCTGGGTGACAGTGTTAGGGCTGGCTGAAGAGGTGAAGGGAGAAGAGTGAGCTCGTGTCCTTTCAGCGGTGACAAGTGGTGAAGTTCTAACTCAGGTCTGTGGTAATACTGTATTATGCTTTCTTCACGTGCTGCTTGTAAAGGCAGCAAAGGCCTCTCCCAGACACATCATTCTCGCATGTGCCTGACTTTCAGTTATGAAACACCATCCTGTGTTTCACCACAATTCACAGCTTCTAGGAGGATAAAAAGTTTGTGTACCCTGGTAGCTGCATCTAAGTGTGTGCTGGGGGGGTTTGTTCAGGATTGAGGCCGCTTTGATGTGAATGTGGCTGGAATTCACTGAACTGAATGTAGGAAAAGGGGTCCAACATGAATAACATAAAGGAATCAGAGTTTCCTGGTATATACATGCAGTTTCCTTTAAATCAGTTCTTGCTTGGTGTACATTACCAATCTGATAGTGGCAGTGAAGGGAAGGGCTTTCTACAGCTAAGAATTAAACTTACCTTAAACAATTCCTAGCGATCTTTTCCAGTGAGATGCTTTCTCTGTTTGTTTGTTGGTTGGGTTTTTTTTTTGGTTGTTGTTTTATTTGTTTGTTTGTTTTTTTGAATAGGTCAGTATAAGAACAAGAGCTGCAGTCCCAGCGAGGACACACAGTGCAGTCCCTGTAGACCTGACACGTACACAGCCATCTGGAATCTGTCTCCCCAGTGCTTTGCCTGCTCTCCACCCTGCAGGAAAGGTGGGCTTGAATTGCTAAAGAGACATTTGTGACTTGAAGTGTCAATGAGTGGGCTTGCTTTAACCTGGTCTTTTCTTCCAAGAAAACTAGGAGGTTTTGTCTATGGCTTCAGTGCCATTCTCATGCTTTTGGTACTCATAGGATTTGGGGAAAAGAATGAGGGAAAAGTCTTGCAGGGGGCCCTGCCTCTTTTTATTTCTAAGTCCTAAAAATGTGACACTAATCCTATATTCTTGGAAACTAAGGCACTGCATCACTAGAATAGGTACAAATGCCATCAGTAGAAGAACTTCCTGCTTATACTCCCCAGCCAAGGGAGCTTAAGACCTGACTTGCACAGGGGTAAATGGATAATTATATTTCCAGCATCCAGTCATTCCTCGGTTTGTCTGTGGAACTGACAACAGCAAACACCAGTTGTGCTATTCCTGTATTGTTTTAATTTCTTTTGCAAAGCAGCACAGTCAGTGAGAGCACGCTGGTTCAGTTAAAGCAGCTTAACAGTATATAAAACAGTAGATTGTACCCACACCTGTACATTGGTCTAATAGATCACATGCATTAACTATTTCCATCATACTGTTGCCCATCATTTCTAATGGAAACCAGTGTAGAAAATTACCTGCTTGACTCACTTGCGAGTAAGTGTTCTGGGTGCAGTCTAAATTGTTCAAAGGATCTTTGGTCTCATCTAAATAGATAATGCTACAAAGCTGATTAATTACAGTACGAAAGGTCTCCAGTCACTTTCAATACAGTCGCGTGATCTGCATGGGGTACAGATCCCAGTCCAACACACCCCCTGTGCTGATGAGCACACGTAACACAAATGTGCATATTTATGGTTACGGTACCATACAATGCAGCTGTAGGTACGGAATCCCAAGTGTGAATTCTACAGATGCAAACTTCTTTCCTAGAGAGAGGGAGGAAGCTCTTCTGAAAATGTATTTGTTGGGACATATAGCCTATTTATTTTATTATGGTATGCCAGCCAGAAGCTGCAAAATTGTCTTTGGTTTGTGGTATGTGAACACCACCTCACATTCACTTGGAACATTGCAGGCTGTGATCCTGGATGTTGCTGATGACATACTGCTTTATTCTTGTTTTAAAACCAGGATTTGTGGAGAATCAAACGTGCACTAACTCACAGGACAGAATCTGTAGCTGCCCACCCAATGAGTACTGCATTTCAAAATTATTCGAGATCTGCAAAATATGTAAAGTGCACAAAAGATGTGGAAAAGGTTACCGAGTTTCCAGAAGAGGTAATTTAATTCTGAAGACTTTACACACAAAAGAGTTTTACTGTATGAAGAGGGTTATTTTTTTGAATTAATAGTCCATAAATATTTCTGAATCTGCCTCCAACTCAGTAAATTACAGGAATATTGTCTTTTAATTCCCTAGAGTTACGCATTCCCTACAGTTACTCATTTTGGGCAAGTGTTATCTTAGCAAGCAGGCAGTAACTAGAGCAACAGTGTTCTCAAGAGGCATATCCAAAGGGAAAACATGTTGCAATCTTCTACTACGCTACATCACAGAGTTCCCCAATCCAACCTAATCTTCCTTTGTTTTGCTCTATTGTGTGATTTCTGCCATACAAATGACTCAGATTCAAGACCGCTTAATTCCTGTTTGAATCCTTGAGGTGGGGCTTCAGGTTGCATTTTGGTTATGGTAAATAATGATGACTCTGTGCTGTCCTGCAGAATGAATCTGTCTTTATTAGATGATGAAATCCACCACTAATGATAATGTATATGTATGTAATACTATGTAATGATAATGTATGATAATTAAGATATGTAATAATAACATAGCTGTCTCAAGATGATAAATAATATTTGAAGAGCTGGAACGCTGAATATTTTTAAGAAATTTAGAAGAATTTGAAAAGATACAGAACTCTAGCAGAATAGAATAGGTGATCAGTCTTTCAGGGGTGAGTGAAAAAGCTCATCTCTGTCTGCAGCACCACATTGTAACCTTTTTGGTGGGTTTTTACAGAAATTGAAAAAGACTATCAAGGGCACCAAACTCACAGCTGATTAATCTTCTGACTTGTGTTTGGGTTGGGTGTTTCAAATTAATCTGTTCTGTGACAGTTAGAGACTGTATTTTGTGTACCACCTCGGTATCACTTCCAGGATCTGAACCACAGACCTTGATTATTCCTTCTTGTTTCTCACTAGATGACTAACTGGAGTCTTTGTGTTTGTTGAAAGGCACAGATAGCACGGATACAGAATGTAAACCCTGTCCTCCTGGCACCTTTTCACAGGAGGAATCTTACAACACCAGCTGTATACCCCACAGAGTGTAAGATGCTGTTTCTCTCTAATAGCCACCTTAACTGTGCACGGGGCTGCTTTCTCTCCTAACTTCTCTTTGTTTCTTGCAGTTGTAAATCAGTGGCTGTTCCTGGAAACAGGATAAATGACACAGTTTGCAGCGACTCAGGAATAGCAGTTCCCACCGTTCTACCTCGCACTATTTTGAACCTGCTCCTGACCCAAAGCTCAGCTTCCAGCAAACCTGAAATAATAACCCGACCTGTCATCTTAAACTCTGTACCTGACATGTCTCACATCATCGGTGAGCTGTTTGCTCATTTGAAGTAATTTCTGTCTCTCTAGGAAGGAAGTTTATATTTAGTTCTCAGTTTCTTTCCAAGCCTAATACTTGTAAATTTAGCTTTTGTAGCCATGTACAGAAATCACAAAACAACCTCTTTCTAATTAGATCTTTGTCAGATCAACCTGCTAAATAATTAATCTTTTTTATTTATTTTCAGGATCAGTAGCAGGGCCATTGTTATTGATCCTGATAATCACTATTTTGGGATATTGCTTAGTCTCCAAAAAAAAAGGTAAGATTCATTAAGTGAAAACATTGGAAAGTGTATCACCTTATTTCCTACTAATTTGAGCCTAGTGGTTGACTGACATTAGTGTCTTTGAAGATGCTAAATCTCTTTGAAGCTTTTCTCATAGCTGGATATGGATGAAGTATCACTAATGGGGAGATTCTTTGGGGTCTAATAATGTATGAGTTAATTTATTTTTTTCAAGGGGACAACACCAATAGAAGAGAGACTAAGAAAAACTCATGCAAATCATCTTGATCACATAAGCTTTGCGGCTACAGAAAAAACAGAATGTAAAAAAACCTCCAGGAATTTCATATGCATTTAGAGTAAAAGTATCTTTATTAAATCACCTGGGGAGAAAGTATTTCAATACAGGGAGGCATATGTCCTATTCAAATCTCTCTTGTTCCTCAGATTTTTAGATAATTCTCTAAACATACAACACCCTAGTGGAGTTGGACAACTGTACAACAGTTGTGCTCCTGATGGAGCTTGTTAAATATTTTGTATTTCATCATTTAAATATTAGACATTATCAAACGTTATCATTGAACAGTTATGACCATAGTTTATTGTCATCAATACCCTTTCTCACTGACACTACACAAGAAAAATTATTAATTCATGCAGAGGGTCCTCTTTGCTCGCTGGCTAAATTTAAGTCACCTTTACAATATAGCTTTCAACATTTTCACAGAATCACCATGGTTGGAAGGGACCTCTGAGATCATCGAGTCCAACCTTAAAAAAACAAAAAAACCCACCAAAACCAAAACCCAAACAACAACAACCAAAAAAAAACAAAAAAAAAATCCAAAAAACCCAACAAAACCCCCCCCAAAACACAACACTCCACCACATCACACCCACCCAGAAACCAATAATCTCAGGCACTAGAGCATGCCCTGAAGAGCCATGTTCAAACAGTGCGTAATAAATGTACGTTTGGAGTTTATTCCAGTAGCAGAGGATCTCTCTCAGACTGGTTAAGAGAGCAGCTTTTGCAACTGAAACAAATCTGGGTGCTCACAAACTGTCTTTCCTCACTTGCAGCCCTGGCATATTCTCCACCAACTACGGCAGCAGATTCGGTGAGTGTCTCTCCTTCCTTTCCATCTTTCTCATTTCTTTAAAAGGTACATAGAAATCATGCTGTCTTCCCTACTTACAAGTAGAAGAAGGCTCCCCAGGTAATCAGTGAAGTATTTTAGGTGCCTTCAGGAGACAGATTCGTTTTGTTGAATGTCCATTCAACAGCTGGCTGAATTTTATTTATGGTCACCAGTATGCAAATGGCAATTATCACCAGTTTCTTTAGCTGCCCGAGTACTGACCAGTACTTTGTTAGTGTTTTTTAAAAAAGATTAATGTTTTGTATTTCTCTGCTTATGTTCCAGCCTTTTTCCCCTACGGAAAAGCAGTGTGACAAAAAAGTAAGAAATACAGGATCGCAAAACTCCAGCGGTTCTGAACAGGAGCAGCAGCGTCTCTTGGGAGCTTCTGGGTCCAGCAGTAGCTCCCTGAATAATCCATCCGGAGCTGCAAGAGTCGGGGAGATAAGTAACAAGAAAAATGAAAAGAAAGAAACCGAAGGATTTCAGCAGCAACATTTAGCTGCAGCAGGTTGTAAGCTTCACAGTGGAGACAGACACAACTCTGCGAGCTCAGGTAAGAAGGGGTCTGAATGATCCAGAAACTTTTTGAAATTCTGTTATCAATTATGAGCCTTTTTAGCAGAAGTTCAAATGGCAGGATAAAACATCAGCAGAGAGTAACTTTTGAAAAGAAAAAGTGATTGTTTTAAGTCATCGGCCAGAGACAGTAAAGAGAGAGTGGTCAATGGAGAAGAAGTTGTTTGCAGACGAGGGATCGGTGTGATGGAAGGCACTTACTGTGAGGGGGAGGAAGGGCCAAAGGGAGCAGCGAGAAAAGAACATTGTAAAAAGCACCTTGAAGTGGCCACAGGTGGGTAGGGAGTTGGCTGTGATCCAGGACTCTCTATTAATTTTTATGGCTTCTTTATTTCTGGGATGACATGAGGATTTTATAGTACCAAAAAAAAAAAATCCCTAAAATGCTACAGAACCAACTCCACCAGTTAACCTAAATTCAGTGAAGCCAGAAGATATTTAGCGTCTATTTTAAGTCAAAGAACTGGGCAAAGAGTCCAACCGTCCTCTTCTGGGCTTCATCCTTCCATGTTTAATGTGTTTTCTGTTTATTTGACAGAACATTCTGGTAACGGAGGAACGCAGGTGAATGTGACTTGTATTGTTAAAGTCTGTGGCCCAGACTGCAGTTCCCAGTTCCCAGAACAGACCAGTTCAACCAGCACGGCTTATGGGAACGCTCCCTATTATTCCCCAACAGGAGAAAAAATTCCCCTTTCGAAAGAAGAAAACCCCTTGAAAAAAACCCCTGAAATTCAGATTTCAGTGGAAAATGAGGACAATTTACTTCAAGACTTGCTTAAGTAAGAAATACAGGATCGCAAAACTCCAGCGGTTCTGAACAGGAGCAGCAGCGTCTCTTGGGAGCTTCTGGGTCCAGCAGTAGCTCCCTGAATAATCCATCCGGAGCTGCAAGAGTCGGGGAGATAAGTAACAAGAAAAATGAAAAGAAAGAAACCGAAGGATTTCAGCAGCAACATTTAGCTGCAGCAGGTTGTAAGCTTCACAGTGGAGACAGACACAACTCTGCGAGCTCAGGTAAGAAGGGGTCTGAATGATCCAGAAACTTTTTGAAATTCTGTTATCAATTATGAGCCTTTTTAGCAGAAGTTCAAATGGCAGGATAAAACATCAGCAGAGAGTAACTTTTGAAAAGAAAAAGTGATTGTTTTAAGTCATCGGCCAGAGACAGTAAAGAGAGAGTGGTCAATGGAGAAGAAGTTGTTTGCAGACGAGGGATCGGTGTGATGGAAGGCACTTACTGTGAGGGGGAGGAAGGGCCAAAGGGAGCAGCGAGAAAAGAACATTGTAAAAAGCACCTTGAAGTGGCCACAGGTGGGTAGGGAGTTGGCTGTGATCCAGGACTCTCTATTAATTTTTATGGCTTCTTTATTTCTGGGATGACATGAGGATTTTATAGTACCAAAAAAAAAAAATCCCTAAAATGCTACAGAACCAACTCCACCAGTTAACCTAAATTCAGTGAAGCCAGAAGATATTTAGCGTCTATTTTAAGTCAAAGAACTGGGCAAAGAGTCCAACCGTCCTCTTCTGGGCTTCATCCTTCCATGTTTAATGTGTTTTCTGTTTATTTGACAGAACATTCTGGTAACGGAGGAACGCAGGTGAATGTGACTTGTATTGTTAAAGTCTGTGGCCCAGACTGCAGTTCCCAGTTCCCAGAACAGACCAGTTCAACCAGCACGGCTTATGGGAACGCTCCCTATTATTCCCCAACAGGAGAAAAAATTCCCCTTTCGAAAGAAGAAAACCCCTTGAAAAAAACCCCTGAAATTCAGATTTCAGTGGAAAATGAGGACAATTTACTTCAAGACTTGCTTCCAGAAGAAGTTTCCTCTGTGTATTCAAGATGTGAAGATGAAAAGCAGTTAAAGGAAATTACAGATTGTTTACTGAGTGACTGATAAAATCAATCAAGTAACTCCTTATCTTCTCAAACAACCATGATGTTAAATGTAGCATTCCCTACAGAGACTTGACATTTCATACAAATACAGACACTGATGCTTTTGAGGTTTTAAATCTCTTTTTGTCCGCTTTGAGAGTCAAATGGTAATAGTTTAAATCTTTGCTTTTTCTTTTAAACTGAGCGGCCAACTCCTCCCTTTCTTCCATGATACCCTAGAGACACCTTTACCAGATTTTAAAAGGAACATTTTTCTAACTTAATGCCATTGATTTTTCTGCTGAGACTTCCTGTGATGGTAATTCGGGTTCAGGTTTGTCACCTGTCAAGAACATGGCTGTGACCAGCTCTTCTGAGAGACTGGAATTAAATTCATCATTCACTCAATGCTAATGAATTATCCATTTGATCTTAATTTTAGAGCTATTGCACTCTATTTCCTATCCCATATCTTCATGGGGATACTTTCCCTCATCCTCCTGGATATTTCTTTTATTATTACAGTTTGCTTTCACTCATTATTGGACGAAACTTCTCAAATCATCCTTTAGTATATCAAGGAATGAAATCTTTTACAGAACTTTTTTTACTAGATTACAATTATTACGTCTAAACAGTAGCATTTCATTAGCTGTACATAGTTCATTTTATTTTCGAAAAGAAAATCTACATTAAGCAGTTGTTATTTTGGAGCAGGAAATAAGTTCCTTTCATTGACAGCTCTAAAGTTTGTTATCTTTATGCTATGGGTGATTAAATATGCTTCCCTGGTTTTGACCTCATTTTTGAGGTTAAGCGTAAACCCAACATATTTTTGCCCCCGATCCAGTGAATATTAGAGAAGATCCACAGGAATACCTGTGCCAGATAGCTCACGCCCACTGACCTCAGGAAAAGGAGTCTCTCTTGGTGACTGCACAGCGTCATCTGTAAAACGTGGAATTGACTCAAACCTCAGAACCAGAAAATCCTGTTCTCCTTCACTTCTTGCTTGACACTGAAGATCCAACCACCTCTTACAGAAAATTAGTAGAGGTTCTCCTTGAACCCAGTGGGAGTCTTTTGGTTTTGGAAGTAAATTCTTAGGATCCCATCTCCCATAATTATATTTTATTTATTTGACTTAACCAACAGTTGTGACATCTGTATTCAACCAGAATTTGCAACAAGGTGTCTGAATTACATTTGAGTGAAGTCATACAGTAGGAATAACATTTTTCTTTTATGCCATAAAAACATACTTTTGGACTAGTTGATGGCCATACTTCCCTTCCAACTCAACTCTTTTATTCTACCTCAAGAGAAACAAAACGCAGCAGTTATTTCTGAGGCCTTAGACTGAAAAAGGACATTTTAGAATAGCATTTATTTGACAGCTACAGAAGAGAGAGAGATTTTAAAAATACAAATTTTAAACTTCCATAAAAGCTCTCAGGTTTACTAACATTATTTCTGGAACTAAGAACTGGCAAACACGTCTTTAATTCTGCTATGAAGAAACCTTTTACAACTGTGTATTACACTTGTACTCGAAAGTAGTTTTCACAGAAGACTTTGAAAATGGGCACATTATAACTATTACAAACTATTACAAAAGCTAAGGAATTAGGCAAGAAAAGACCCTCATTTTATATAGTGCTTTGAACCTCTTGCACTATTTTCATGTCCTGTTCATCAGGAATCGGGACCACATTGGAGCAGCAGTGACAGATTTTTGAACAAGTTTTAGAACTGTTAAACAGGGAGGATCTTGTTACAGCAGTTAATTTACTGTACTCTCAAATTATGGAGCTGTGTGACAGAAGGAAAAGCCAAGTTTTACGCTGAAGTAGGAAAAATGCTTGTGTTTGCTTATAAAAAAGAACCCTTCATTTTTATATTTACGTGCATCTTCAAGTTCCCTGATCTCCCCATTAAACAGGATTCTTACTTGTAGAATGGGTTCTTTCAAAGCTTCTGCTTTGCCATCAGTTTTGTTCCCGTTGTTGCCTCAGGCCGAGCGCTGCCCTGCGGGAGCGGACCCTCATCGCCCCCGCGCTCTCCCCTCAGCGTCCGTCAGCAGCGCCACAACCCTCACCTCCGCTGGGAGCACACGCGCCTCGGACGCTCCGAAGAGCCAAGAGACTTTATTTACTGCCGTTTGCACCGCGGCACGGCGGTTGTGGGGGCCTCTTCCCAGGAACCGGCCCGCACAGACGCTTCTGGCGGCGGCTCCCGCGCGGGCCCTGTCAGGGCGCGCTCCCGCCCCGCTGGCCGGGGCCGATCGTCCCCCTCGGGCTCGGCCGCCGGCGCGGGGCAGCGCTCCCCGGGCGCCCCTACAGGCGGCGGGGCGCAGAGCGGGACCGGCCCCCGGCGCGGCTCCGCCTCCGGGAGGCGGGCGAGGCGGAACATCGACAGCTCGGCGCTCCCCTACCCAGGCGTCCCCCCACCGGCTGGCTCGGGATCGATTGGCGTGCGGCCCGCCGAGCCCGCGCACTACCGAGGAGCGGCCGCCACCGGGAGCCCAGGTGGGTACCGGGGGGCTGGGGGCGCGGGGCGGCGCCGGGAGGGCGGCCCCGGGTCCCGGCGGTTGTCTCCTCCTGCCTCAGCCTCCGCTCCCAACTCGAGCCCGGCTGCATGGCGCGGGCCCGGCCTTGAGGGGCCCCTCCCTGCCTCACGCCCCTCACGGGGCTCCGCCCCGCCGTCCCGGCCCCGGGGGGCAGAAGGGCGGCCGCGCAGTCCCTTGTCCCTGCGCACCGGGGCCGGGTGACGGAGGGGAGATACCCCCTCGCCCCGTCGGGGCTGAGCGCCGTGTCTCCCCCCCGCGGCCGGGCCTCAGGGTGCTCTCCAGGCGCCCTCCCCGCCTGGCGCAGGCCGTTCGCCGCCGGCCCCTCGGTGGCTCCCTCAGGGCTCCCTCCGGCCGCCTCTGGGCAAGGTGACCTTTAGCTTCCACTCCGACAGGCGCTGCCTGCCAACAGGTCTCCTCTGCTCCCTGTCTCCTCCTCCCCACCGTGTGTTGGCTTGTGCGGAGGAGACAGAGAAGGCAGAGTCCCCTCAGGGCCGCTCCCGCCCTTTTTTGTGTCCCTGGGCTCTCACGATGCCCCCCTTGCCCTGACAGGCACCATCATCCCGGATCCCTTCCCTCCTGGCGCTGCCCCTGCCCGGCTGACACAGGCCGCTCCTCCAGGGCCTGCCTTGGCCACCCGGTTAGGAAAATCGAGTGGTTTTTCCAGAAAAAAGTGAGCTAGCTTTGAGTGAGGTCGTGGTTTGGACTTTGCTTCTCATCCTGATAAGCTTCACTGTTCCATTTTTGCTGTGTAAGTTCAGAAAATAAAAACACTGTGGTAGAAAATAAGTGTTTTGTTTTTCTTTCCAGTGGCACAGCAGTGGCCTAGAAAGTTACATATGTAAAAGCCTTAAAACATTTCGAAGATTCCCAAATAGTTATTTGTGTTGAACAAGTTCAGGTTAAAGTGGTGATTGATTTTATTTACGGTTCTTGTGGTAACTTCCGGCATGGAACTGTTCCTGCAGCGCAGGTTTTCGGTCACTGGGATGCTAACCTGGTCTGAATGTTTCTTCAAGGTCTTTCCTCTGATTTGGCTCCTAACACCTGTAGATTTCTTTTTTTATTTACTTATTTTTTTAAGGGTAGCATGACAATGATTGCTGTATTTGTTAGTGTTTGAACTTCAGCTTACTTGTCAGTTTGATTAGGATAAAAATATATATATAAAGTGGTCTCCCCCTGTGTACAAGTGGTCTTTGTTATGCGGAATAATACTCTTTATGAATAACGTTGAGAAATTTTACAAAGATAAAAACGTTAAACGTGTTTAATGTAAAGGTAGGCTTTTTTGAATGTAACATTTTGCATGACAGTATAGTTTCACTTTTCAGCCTTTAGAAAAAGCCATTTTTATTTGCATAATTCTGGTTATATTAACTGCATTAGTTAAATATTTTCACTGGCTATTTTTCAAAGAAATAAAGGTTTAAATGAGGGTGCCTAAAATCAAGCAAACCTCATTATGGGAAAACTGTGAATCTTAATATCAAATTTCAAATAGAATTCTTGAAGTTGTCATTTTCTTCTCGTCAGACATAAAGAAATCTGACATCTCCTGTTCTTCTGCTCCATAGAACTCAGCCTTAGGTACAGGGGTTTAGGGAGGGCTGTGGGGTTGGGGGGCTTTTCTAAACGCAGAACTGATACATTTACTGCATTCTAACCACAGGATACAGCCTGCATGCTTTTTTTCCTTGTATATGTCCTGTAATAACATGCTTGATCCTGCCCTTGCAGAAGCTAATAGTAGTTTTGCAATTCACTGGTTAAAAACTTGAAGAGGTACTTAGGGGTTTTAATGGTTTGATTACCACATAGGTTGAAACAGAAATGGCTGAAGAAGAGTATGAAGGGAAATATTTATGTGTATGACAAGTGTTGCTTTTCTGCTGTAGCTTTTTTCCCCCCCTCCTTGATGGAGTTCTCTCTGCTATCACTTGGAAAAGCTGTTAGAGTAACTGTTGATGAGCTATTTATGGGACTTGTATCCGATTACTTCTCACACATACACCCTTCCCAAAAAAGGGGTGAGTTGTTTCTCAGATGTCGTATAAGAATTCTACAAAAACACAGTTGAAGGCTCTGGGCTGTTACTTTAGACCAAAACCAGAATGTTGGCAACTTGGAGAAAAGACTGGCAGCAGAAGTCGAGGAGGCCAGTGCAAAACTACTTCAAATAAATGTGGAATTTTAGTCCTCCCTTTTCTGGAAAAGGATTGTAGATTGGCCTTGTTGATTTTAGCAACAAAATGCGGTGTTTTGGTTAGAAAAATGAGCTTAATTTGCCAATGGGAGTGATGTATAGTCATTAAAACTCCATGTGAAATTCTGATTTGAGAGTTAAAGGGCATAGCATAAAGCGCTTTTTTAAGGTAGAAATCAAGCTTAATGTTTTTCCTGCTTTTTAGATTGAGTACAGTAAGAATTAGAGTGATAGCAATATGTCAGCTCTGCTGAGAGAGTGTATTTCAGACAACCATTTTCTTCATTATTTTTTTTCTCTCAGAGTGACACTAACTATGGAACAGAAATCCAGAAAATGACAGAAAAACATTAGTTGCTCTCTTCTACGACAGTCATGTTGGAAGGATTGGTAGCCTGGGTCCTCAACACCTATTTGGGCAAATATGTCAATAACCTGAACACAGACCAACTTTCAGTTGCTCTTCTAAAGGGTAAGAATTTGGGGTATTTTCTGTAGTGTTTTCATACTGTGATTTTAAAAAAAAGTTGATGTGTTTTTCTAATAACTGGAAGGTGGAATAGAAACAGTCAATATTGTGTTTAATGTTTATATAAATCCATTTAATATAGAGTTTTGTGCTGGCACTTTACAATGAGTAGTAAATTCTCTTTTGTTCCTATCTTTGTTGCTTTTTATCAACACTGTTAAACCAATTTATATGAAAATTTCAAAAGTATGCTCAGCATATCTTATCAGCGTGTTTTATTTATATAATATTTGAGCATAATTTTTCTTAATACTGTTCAGTAACTTTCCTGTTGAGGGACTGTGGCAGGAAATATTCTGTAGTCTTTACCTCTTATGTTTTGGTGCTGGTAGTTACACCCCTGTCATGAAGACTTCTGGTTTATGTTATATCACGTTATGTTCACAACTCTTGTACTTTTACAGAGTTCTCAAATCAGTACTTTCTAATTTACCTTTTGCTGCTATTATTTGCTATTTTTTGAGAGAATATTTTATAACTCTTCAAAGCTTTTCTGTGCATGCTTTTTGTAATATTGAGAAAATACTTGAAGTATCTCTTTTTCAAAGACAAAGAGGAGAAGCTTTCTCCTTGGTTACAATAAAGTTCAGATTTAGAACCTTGCAGAAGATTGCTTCTAGGTGATCTCATCAAATAGTTTGAGCATATGACATTGGAAAATTAACAAGTATATTAAATAACTATTGCAATTGCAACACAGCTTGAAGTGGTATGTTGGCTGTTCTCATGAAATCCTATTTGATTTTTTTTTTCTTTAAAATATGATGCTGGTCATTTTAGGCTAGTAATGTTCAAGCTGGTGTTCTTTAATGTAATTTTGTTTAACAGACTTGTCTTTTTTCTGCTTTGCGTAGGTGCTGTTGAATTGGAAAACTTGCCACTAAAGAAAGATGCCTTGAAGGAACTGGAATTACCATTTGAAGTAAAGGCAGGTTTGTATTTTGTTTGGGTGTGCAGGATGAATATTTATAAACAGGAAGTATTGCATATTTTGGAAGAATCTTAACCTGTGAGTCAGAAGCTTGAACGAATGAGGTAACCTGGTTTTCAGGTAATCTACTTCTATTTTAGCTTGTTTGTTTCTTACACCACTTTTTCTTGCAGGTTTTCCAAGGGTGATAAAGTATGTTTACACGAGAATCTGATAGCATCTCTCTTTTGTACATCTAGGTTTCATTGGCAAAATAACACTACAGATACCTTTTTACCGCCCACATGTGGATCCCTGGGTGATATCTGTCTCAAAACTGCACTTAATCGGTGCACCCGAAAAAAAAGAAGATTTTGAGGAGGAAAAGGAGAAGTTCCAAGAAAGAGAGCACAAGAAAGCCCTTCTTCTAGCACTTGAAGAAAAATGGAAAGTGAGTCACACTTGTCTTTCATGGTGACAAAACCTCTATGGTAGATGGATGGCATTTAAGTCACTTAACAAGTAGGAGAATGAACGCATAGGAAACTGTTAGAATTTTATTTATACAAGCTAACAGGGCAATTTCTGCCCCCCCGTCATGTCGTGTGTCCCACATATGTTGGAGATACTGAAATCTTGGGGCTTTTTTCCCTTTCTCCCTGTTCACAGTAATTTCAGTATAAGAAGGTATGTTGTTTCCTGACCAGTGTTTCAGTGGTGGTTAATGTTTATCCCTATTTTGTCTTTTAGAAAGAACGACAACAGAAAGGGGAATCCTACTGGTACTCAGTTACTGCGTCTGTGGTCACAAGAATTGTGGAAAACATTGAAGTAAGCCTTTGCATTCTCTGAGTAACCACAGTAACTTGGTGCTCTCAAAGGTTTTACTGATATAAAATTAGCTTGGGTCACCTTGTATTGTTTAGTTTGTAATTCTGGCCCATGTTGATGATTCCAGTACCTAAAACAAATTTAAGTCTTCGGTTGGCGATTACACATTTGCCTTTAAAATGGAGAAGAATAGAAGGATGGCAAAGTAAAGTACATTGTCTTGTGAAAGTGGCTGGTCGTTTTTCGGGAGAAGGGCAGGGACTGGTGGTATCTGAGGAGAAGACAGAGCCAGAGAGTATGAAAACAGAAGTGAGGAACAGGATTTCTGTGATATCTAAATAACTACCAGAAATTTGTTGGAGGAGTACAGAAATTAAATATTAAATTGCTTCAGTATTAATGAATAGTAGCGCTGTCTGCTCAGATAATGAAAATAGTTGTCTTTAGTAATGGCTTTTTTTCTGTTTAGTTAAAAATTCAAGATGTCCATGTGAGGTTTGAAGATGGTGTCACAAATCCTTTGCAGCCGTTTGCGTTTGGCATATGCATCAAAAATGTATCAATGCAAAACGCAGTATTTGAACCAGTAAGTATAACTTCTTATACAAAAACTCAGCTAAGATGTGATGCTGTATTTTATGGATGCTAGTAAATATTTAGTAAAACATGCAGCCTTTTAATAATGTGCTAATCATAATAAATTGATTCTGGGCATTTCATGTTGTTTATTGAGCTTGTAGAACTAAGAACTAGATGACACGTGGTGTGTGGTCCTGACTTTATTCCACCTTTTCTTCTTCAGGTAGAGAAGCTGATGCGGAAAAAACAGTTGGATGTTGCTGACTTCAGTGTTTATTGGGATACCAACTGCACTTTATTGGGTGACCTGCCTCCTGGTCAGCTACAGGTACAAGAGAGATTTTTGTTGTTGTTGGCCAAGTCTCTTTTCTCTATTGCAGACCAAATTGACTTAGAATTCATTTGATGTGGTGCTTTTAAGAGCAACAGAAGGATATGGTTTCATGCTGTGCTGATAGGATACACGTGCAACCCGCAAAGGCTGTGCTGTGAAATACCTTGTTTTACCTTTGAGGAGAGAACATATTTAAAAGAGTTTTTTAATGGACTGGCATGCTTATCAAGTGTATTCTAGGATATGAAACCAGTGCATCCTAGGAAGTATTGTACACTCATTTCTTATGGAATAAATCTGCTTGTAACCCACAGGAAGCAATGGATAGAAGTATGGAAAGCCGTGATCATAATTACATTATGGAACCTGTGTGCACTTCAGCTCTTCTTAAGAGAAATTGTTCTAAGGAGCCTTTAAGATCACGCCAGACGCCGCGGCTTGAGTGTGACATTCAGCTTGAGACTATACCCTTGAAGCTTTCACAGGTAAATACCAACCATCTTCATTTAACTATCTGTGTCTGGAACACACCGTTGAGAAGCAGGGCACATGAGGCCATCGTGAAGGCTGTGCTGTGGGATGTCCAAGCTAGGTTGCTTGGGTACCTGGATGCTCTGTTGCACACTGCTTTATGGTCAGAATGACTGATTAAAGGAGCTACTCCTTTATGTTTTGGTTATCGCAATGCCTACAAATTTAAATTGGTAGTTTGACAAAGAGTGCATTTTTTCCTTCCCACATGCTGCAACTGTGTGTATGTCAGTGCTTCTGAAGATTCTGCTGGTAAAATGCCATCTTGAATTATCTACCTCTAAGAAAACAGTTACTGATTCAAGCAGTAAAACACCTGTCAGAGTAATAAAATTGTGGTAGCTTTTGTAATGGCTTAAATACCAATTATAGTAGCATAAAATTAATACTTTCTGCAGGATTTAGTTTTAGAAGCAACTGAAAGGGATAAGTTGTTTGTAAGGACGCTTTTAAATTGAATGTCCCACATTAACTACCAGGTACTGGGAGAAGATATGTGGCACTAGAGAAGCAAATTATGAAGTATGATTAAGCCTAATTCTGAAGCCATGTGCAGGCCATTGATGCAGATAAACTAAGCCTATGGCTGATTTTTGTTTTGTTTTTTTGTGTGCCTCCCCCCCTGCCCCTTACTTTGGAAAGCGCTCCCAGTATTGCCTAAGTGATCTGTCTATTGTTTTACCAAAGGTGCAGTATCAGCAGATCATGGGATTTTTAAAGGAACTGGCTAGAAAGGAACGACAGCTTAAATTCAGGAAGTGGAGACCAAAGGTTACAGTGACAGAGAAGTAAGTATATCTACAGATGTGGTGGTATTAATATGATATTAAAAACTATACGTGGAGGCTAAAATGAAGACAAATATAAAAAGGTAGATAATAATCATATATTAGAGTTTCAGTTTTCATGACTTGTTCCCCTACCTCATAAGTCAATTCTAAATATTCAGATGGAATTCAAATTTAGAATAAAGTTATTCTTACCTGAGACTTTAAATTCTTCTTTCACAGCTCCCGAAAACTGAAATTAAGTTGAAGGTTCTACCCCCGTGCACACACTTGGATGTTCTGAAATATTCTTTGTGGAAAGAGCTCCTTTTAAGTTTCTTTTAATCTTGAATATGACAGATGGTGTCAGTTCAGACCAGAGGTCTTTATAACTCAGCATTTCGTTTTCTGTGCCTGATATGGAACAGCTTTACTAAGTCCCACGAAAGCGGTGGGGACTGTTCGACACCGTTTGTAGAAGTTGTCCACACATGTTGTCTCTAATGCTGGCGCTTTTTTCTGACCAGTTGCCCACTGTTTGTTCCCTAAATCTCTCTGGACCTCTTACCAGTTTGTTGTGCATTTAGGTTTTTTGAAAATATTGCTAATACAGTAATTGTTAAATGTTTCAGCTGCCGAGAATGGTGGATCTTTGCTTTGAATGCAAATATTTCTGAGATCAGGGAGCAGAGACAACGTTCCAGCTGGGAGTTCGCGTTACATCGGGCCCGAGATGCAGTATCTTACACTGACATGTATTACAGCAAGTTGAAGGGGGAACCACTGTCTGCTGCAGAGCAGGTATTTAAGAGTTTTCTTATATTTGATTTGTTCCATCTTCTCAAAGTTAAGATCTGTTCTATTTTAGAAACATCTTTGGTTTTACTGCAGGCCATATTCACTGAACAGACTGTCTTTTGACCACAACTGAGTTTTTAATACATGAAACCTGGGCTTGTGGGAGGTGTCTCTGCAGTGAGATTCTTGTGGTTTTGTTTTGCTATGCAAAAAGCTGACTTTTTTTTTTTTTCTTTTGAGCTGTAACTGATTTTCACCAAAAATAGCATTAACTCTCATAGAATGCTCGTGTCAGTCTGTGACATGCTTTCTTAACTCGTGTTTCTCTGTAGACTCAAAACGTATTTAAATATCAGAAGTGTGTCAGGTCACCCGTGTGCTTGGGTGGATAACGTGGGAAAAACTGTGGCTATTTGACAGTGTGTTTGGGGGTGCTTTGTTGGGTTTTAGGTTGGTTTGGTTTTTTTTATTTTTCTGCAGTTGATTTTAGGCTGAAGAATTTAGAGGGAAAGTGCCTCTAATAACGAACCTGTGTCCTAGTTCAGAAAGAAAAAATTTACTCAGTGCAGAGATTTACTCAGTGCAGAGATGTTTGACATGGTTGTGAAGCAAACTATATTCTTTTAGTGCAGTTACTTTACATTTTTTTTGTCTTCTCAGGCAGAAATGCATCGTATTGAGGATGAGCAAACTTATGAGGAGTTGAAGATACTGTATGAGATAGTTCATGATAAATTTCATGACCTGGCTGAGGTGAGGAACATTCTGCATACAGGGTAATATTTGGAATCTTAAAGTGAGTTATTCTGAGGCATTGTGTTCTGCTCTGCTGCAGAGCATTAGCATGTGTTTGTTTTGATTTGGAAGTGTGGCATTAATGCTAAAATTGCAACCAATTCTCAGTTACTCCAGTTATTACTGTCTCACTTGCACAGTGAAATCTTTTGCCTACTCGTACGATGATATTCCTCAATAGTACCTTGCCAGAATTCCTGGGGCAAGTACTCTTCATCTTAAAAACAGAGAGTGGAAAATAAGGGCCTATAACGAGTATTTCCCAGAATAAGTATATGACAGAAGTGAGCCTTCTCTAAATGGCATTCTGGGCACTTTTCATAAAATACAAACTGATCTCTGTAACAGTACAATGTTGTGTCTCTTTCAAATACAGTTGCTAAAATTTAGAACTGTGTTTTATAGTGTCAAATGACTTCTTATTTGGTTTAGTGTTTCTAGACTAAGATTTAAGTCATGCCATATGGCTTTAATTATGAGCATGCAGCAGTTAACTGATTAGGTGTTTATTATTTCTTTACCACTGCTCTCTTAATAAGCTCAGTATTGATTGGAAATATCACTGCTGGCATACTGAAGAGCACTGAGTAAATAGAACATGGAATTGTGCTTCTACTGGGACTTTTTTGTACACTTGTGATATTCTTTCACTTGCCAGCAGTAATGTGTATGTCTTCAATGTTCAAACACAGAGCATTAAAGAGCCGTTGCCCGATTGCCCTGGGGGCTCCCCCACAGCAGAACCGGCGCAGGGCAGTGGCACTGGGATGCTGCAGTACCTTCAGTCCTGGTTTCCTGGCTGGGGAGGCTGGTACGGATACGCTCAGCAAACGTACCAAGGTGAACCTTTTGAAGGGCTGCTCCCAGACCCAAAGGAACAGTGGAATCCAGAAGACATATTGGGTATGAGAGTATAGGGGTTTTCTGTTTCTTTTGAAGGCTGCTAATGCTACCATAGTTAGATACCTCTTAAAGGAGAATAGAAACAGCTCAGTGGTTCTGTAATGTTAAAAGATTACGTGTGTCAACAGATGTACCTAAGCAGAGCCTGTCTACAGGTTAAGACTCTGTTAAAAAATCTCAATACCTGGTGTAGCTGCTTATTTCTAAAGTGACATATAGAATATATTTGCTTCCAATATTACAGATATTCATGGCAAAGAGATCTGGGACTTTTTCTCTTCCAGATGGGTGGGGTGACTGGTGCTGTGACTGGGTATAACATTAGCAGTACTGGGTTACTGGGGTCTTCGTAAATTTAGGTTTACGTTACCTTCAATGAAATAGAAGAGTTCTACAGAATACTGGGATTTGTTAAGGGATGAGGTACATCTGCTTTATTTTTTTTTCTGTTTTTCTCCTCTAGAGCTGGGAAGTCTTTATTTTCAAATTCAGAGAAACCTTTTTATTCTTCAGTAGCCTTTGAGAAACTCGACTGACTTAATGTGTTGTTTTGTTGGTATTTTTTTTAATTAGGTGCAGATGAATTTTTTGATCCTGCTGCAGATGCTTCTAGCATGAATACCTTTACAAAGAGAGATCATGTTTTTGCTAAATTCAATCTACAGTTGCAAGGTGGCTCTTTCACTCTGTTGCATAAGGAGAAGAAGATAGCGCGTGCTGAGGAGACTGCTTTTATGCAGCTGGAGTTTTCAGGTATGTATTAAGTCAATTAATGTTCTTTCTCAAAAAAAAAAACCCCAGAGCTCTGTCCACCTTCAGCCCTTCCTTTGATATATTTTTTTAATTCTTTAAATTACTATGCTGAAACAAAGTTCAAAATGAAAATGTGAAAACAGCTTGTGGAAATTGATGTATCAAGTGAAAATAAGTTTCTGTCTTAAGATGTGTGAATGATTTCGACAGAAATCTAATTTTAGACATTGCTATGTGCGGAAGGAAGACAACTATAGAAATACTTGCTTAACAGTCATTGGAATGTATGCCAAATTTCTGTGCTTAATTCGTTTAGTAGAAATAAAAATATATAAGCGCTTCCAAAAGACTTGTTTGTTGGATGATATTTGTTATCTGTAAAATAACCTATGCTGTGTGCTAAAAGAAATAAAAGCATTTTACGTATTTTTATTCCAGGTGTAAAGATCTTAGCAGAATCCCTTCCTCGCAGAAATTCTTCCCTTCTCAAAGTTCAGCTCGGTGGTCTTTTTCTGAGGGATCTGGCAACAGAAGGGACCATATTTCCTGTTCTTGTTTTCCCAAATCCTGTAGGTGAAAAAAATTCTTTTAAGTTACTGTGTAGGATGCATAAGTCTGTATGAAAATAGTTACATTCCAAAACTCAACACATGTTTTTCTCAGTTTGTGTCTTATCCCAGAAAGAGAACACAAAAGTCCCAAAGAAAAATTTCCACTTGTTGAACTTAGTTTTCCCCTTCCTTTCCAAAGATCATTTGTAGAACTCCTTGTTGTTTGCTCTGTGTGCTTGTAGCTTTAATTTATACTTGCATGTGTTGGACAAAGATAATTCATTGAACAAAATTTGACTTTTGGAACAATCAGCATTGCTGCTTAATCAGTGATGGTTCTTTTTTATAAGCTCATTGGTCCAAGTAAGGGTTTATTTCACGTGTACACTGTTAAGCTAAAAGAGAAATGCAGAAATATTTTTTCTTCCTTATGAATTGATGAAAAAATTTCAAATATCTCTTCTGAGCAAACAAAGTTTTAATCTAATTCCACAAGAATTCTCTGTGTATTTTGCACTTCATAATTTGTAGAGAACCAACTGAAGTTTGCACTTCAGACTTCAGTCTGTCTGTTACACGAAGAGATAGCGTTATCTTCTTACTCATACTTCCCTCTCTTGTTTGATTAGATCAGGAAAAAAAAACGCATATAATAATCTCAGACTATCCATTTAATTCACTTATAAAGTGACAATAAGACATACAGAAAAGACATTTATGCTTATATCAAGTGGCTTGGTTGATTTTATCTTAACAATGTTATTTCTTTTGAATTCTTACTAGCAAAAAGAGGTTGGCTGCATGTCTTCCTTTGGACTCCAGAGTTTGTCCTCAGAAGTGACTAATCAGAACACTGGTAAAGATTTCATTTTATGTTCGATGTTAACAGGCGTATGAGAGAATTCCTACAAAACAGAAATTTCAAAACTGAGTGCCTAAAGTTTGAATTCACACAAATGCTTTTTGCAAATAGTAAAGATAAAATTGTAGAAGCTTTGTTCAGACATAAGGGTGTGGTGGAAGTTGACTTTAAAGGAAATGAATAAAATAAATGTATTTCAAGACAACGGGAGTTTCACTTGCTCTTTGTCTTGGTCTAAAAAAAGAAAAAAAATTGTTAAGAGTTCAACATTAAGACTCCAGTTCTGAAAACGTTTTTGTACCTACAAATGTTGCATTCTGTGGACTGGGGGAGTTGATCGTATGACTTGCATTTCAGTCACTGAAGAATTATCAGATGGGTACTACTTTCCTAGTAGTACCAATTAGAAAGTAGTTATTAAATTTGTTGAGGTTTGTTTTTTGCTTTTGTCTGTTTGCTCTGGGTTTTTTTACAGATGCTTTTTGTAACTCATTTTTTATTCAGTTGCAGATCCGGATGCCCCGGTGTTTGAGATGCTTTATGAAAGAAATCCAATCCACAGCAATTTTGAGAGGCGCCTGGATGTCAGTACCAGACCTCTAAACATTATTTACAATCCACAAGCCATTAAGAAAGTAGCTGACTTCTTCTACAAGGGAAGGGTTCATACCTCAGGTTAACCTTTAATGTGTTTTTTTTGGTGGGGTTGGTGGTATTCTATCTTTGATATATCTTATCTTTGATTTTTATTTATTTTCATTCTTAGAAATATAAAGCATTCGTCAAAGAATCTCCACTTTAAATTAAAATTAAGCAATATTCTGAGTCTTGCTCAGAGCCCCATCCAACCTGACCTTGAATGTTCCCAAGAATGGGGCATTTACCGCTTCTCGGGGCAACCTGGGCCAATGTCTCACCACCCTCAGTGTAAATGCCTTCCTTATATCTAGTCTAAATCTGCCCTCTTTTAGTTTAAAACCATTACACCTTGTCCTGTTGCAACAGGCCCTGCTGAAAGGTCTGTCCCCAGCTTTCCTGGAGCCCCTTGAGGGACTGGCAGGGGCTCTAAGGTCTCCCCGGAGCCTTCTCTTCTCCAGGCTGAACCCCCCAACTCTCTCAGCCCCCCCTCCCAGCAGAGGGGCTCCAGCCTTCCCAGCATCTCCGGGGCCTCCTCTGGACTCGCTCCAGCACGTTGAAGATGCCCCTGCTCATTGCAGAGGATTGGGCTAGATGACCTTTAAAGGTCCCTTTCAACCCAAAATATTCTATTCTTGGATGTTTATTTTTTTTCTTTCTTTGTTTAATTAAATCAGGGATTTTGCTTGGGCAGACTCCTGAAAGTTCAACTTCAAAATTGCAAGTTGCTGCAATACCACATGCTGGATGTTCATGCTGCCTAAATTAAAATGCATGAAATAGGATGCCTCTTTCTGTTCTCTCTCCTTAAAATTGGTGGTGTCCAACAGGTTTTTTGAGAGGACAGTTAAAAGCAGAATATTTTACTGCTAGAATTTAAAATAGATGTTTTCTTTCTTCTCTCTTTCTTCTCTTTTTTTTTTTTTTTTCCTGATTCAGTAACAGATGAACAAAATTATACCTAGTTTGTTTTATATCTGTTGTGCAGGTTTTGGATATCAGTCTGAGTTAGAGGCAAGAGTGGCTGAAGCTGCCAGAAGACAGTACAACAAGCTGAAAATGCAGACAAAAGCTGAAATCAGGCAAACTATTGATCGTCTGCTAGTAGGAGACTTCATTGTAAGTTTTTGCCCCCAAAATGGTTATGTAGGCGCTTTTTTTCCCATATGTTTTAGGACTTGAAGCTCTAAAGTGTGGGGTTTTTTATTGTTCATTTTTGTGGGGTTCTTTTTAAGAAGGTGGGGAGTTTTACGAGTGTTATTGTAGTATTCCTTTGGCTGTCAAACAGTCCGTTTCTGTGCTGCAGACCTGTTGTGAATAATGGTAGAATAGTACTTTTCTGTTCTTGGCTCCATTACTGAAATGACTTTATGCCAACTTATTGCCTCTAGTGTGCCTTGGAGCTCTGCTATGTCAAACTTACTAAATATGTGTGTAACCTATTTAAAGATTATTTTCTAAATTAATAAATTGTTCTACCTTGATTTGGTCTTGCTTATTCTACAGTTTTCAAGTAATACTAGTATATGTATCACGATCATTAATCCCTAACTTTGGAGTTAGCTATATTAATGCAAGATAGTTGTTTTACATCATTTTCAGTAAAATGAAAACATACTTGTTCTGGTAAAGTAATAGTTTGTTTGATAAAACAGCCTATTCTGGTGAAGAAGTGACTGATGAGATTGATTTTTCTGACATGGCTTTTTTTGTATGTGAGGGGAGCCCTATTTCTTACGGACTATTACATCTTTCTTTTTATCTTTCAGGAAAACAGCAAAAGCTGGACTGTGTGCCTTGATATTTCTGCTCCTCAGGTGATCTTTCCTGATGATTTCAAATTTGCGGATCCAGTGTTGGTTGTTGTAGATCTGGGAAGAATATTACTTACCAATTCTCAAGGTACGATCTAGAATTATTGCAGCTTTTCTTTTCTTTCCACCTTCTCCCAGAAACCCTCCTGTCTCTGTAGAAAGTAGAGATGTCTTAAGGTTATTTCCCCTGTATATGCATAGAGTCACATAATAAAAATTTTGCTGGTTTCAGTAATTTTTAATTAAGATTGATGTACAGTTTTAAAAATAATGGGGGAGGAGGGGTGCAGGTTTTTTGGTTTTGTTTCGGGGTTGGGACTGTTTTGGGATTAACTTTTCAATCAAAGGCTCCCCTGTTACACCTTGCACCTCTTGAAGGCTGTGAGTAGATGTGAAGCAGATATGTCAGGTGCTTTACCAGAGATTTTGGCTTAGAGCGGTATAAGATTTAGTTGTTGAATACTTTTTTGGGACAGTATCCCAAATTTTGGAGTCACATGGATTTCTGTTCTTGGCACTTGTGTCTGTAGGACATTTCTGGGTATGCTCTGGGTTTAAAACATACAACTTCAGACAGATTGGTCAGGTAATGATGGAAACGTCAAAGGAGGGGGAAGAATACTTTTGTTTATTTGTTTGGTTACTATTATGTTTTTAATCCACAGAGGAACCTAAAAGGAGTGCAGATACTTATTCTTCAGAAGTGAATGAACTTAGTGATGAGGAATATAAAACACCACTTGCGACTCCTCCCAATACTCCACCACCGGAATCTAACACTGATAGTGGCATCAAAATGTCTGAGTTCGCTGGAGTGGAAATAAGCGAAGAGCAGCTACAAGCACACTTAATGAGTAAAAAAATGTATGAGAGATACACGCTTTCATTTATGGACCTTCAGATCATGGTGGGTCGAGTGAAAGACAACTGGAAACACATTCAAGATAGTGATGTGGGTCCAACTCACGTGGTAGAAAAATTCAATGTTCACCTGCAGCTGGAGCGCAGGTTGATATACACGTCTGACCCAAAATACCCAGGAGTTGTCTTGTCTGGCACTTTGCCAGACTTGAAGATTCACATCAACGAAGACAAAATATCAGCTCTGAAGAACTGCTGTACCCAGCTGAGTACATCTGAAACTAAATCTTCTGATGCCCTACATTTAGGGAAGGACAAGATTTTTGCAGAGGTGGACCAGCTTGGCAGTTTACATGGTTCTGTAATGAATCTGACACAGAGTGTTGTAATGCTGGAGCAACATACCAAGGAAGTCCTCGTTGAATCTCAGCTGCTTTTGGCTGAATTCAAAGTAAACTGTATGCAGTTAGGTGTTGAAAGTAATGGCCGATATATCTCTGTACTCAAGGTTTTTGGCACCAATGCCCATTTTGTGAAAAGGCCTTACGATGCAGAAGTGTCCCTGACTGTTCATGGCCTGTTGCTGGTTGATACTATGCAAACGTATGGAACAGATTTTGATCTTTTGATGGCTTCTCATAAGAATCTGAGTTTTGATGTGCCAACAGGAAGTCTTCGAGACAGCAGAGCTCAGTCCCCGGTGTATGGACCATATGATGCACGTCCCATCGACGCAGCTATTTTGGCGGAGAGGTGCAGTACAGCCTCCAATACTTCATCTGGTAACAATGGAAAAGATCAAGAGTCCCTGATAAAATTGGAGTATCAGTTTGTGAGTGCCGAATGCCCGTCGATGAATAGCAGTCTGCAGGTGATCTCTGTACAGGTGAACAACCTGGATATCATCCTTAATCCAGAGACTATTGTTGAATTGATTGGGTTTCTCCAGAAATCTTTCCCAAAGGAGAAAGAAGATTCTAGTTCTCAGCCTTTAATAACTGACTTGGAAAGAGATTGGAGGGAACAGGAAACCTTCCAGTCTACGTATGCTCAGAATACACAGGCAGCAGTTGATATTCACTGGTTAAATATCCTCCTCCTCAGGACAGTTGGCATGACAAATGGAGAAAAATACGGCAGAAAAATTGCAACAGCCAGTATTGGTGGCACCAAAGTCAATGTCTCCATGCGTAGTAAACTTGATGTAAATGGCTCTCTTGGGTGTCTTCACCTCATGGACCTCACACAAGATAGCGTTAAGAACCAGTATGTTGTCAGCATAGGGAATGCAGGAAGGTATGAAGGTCTTATTGGTGATGATTACGTTGAATCTTTATTCTTCAGGCTTGATGATGGAAGTAGCCTTCCAGATGCTTTAAGTTTCACGTTTAAAGAAAGGTCAAAAGAGGAATGTTCTCTCAACCTTAAAATGGCCTCCTTACACTACAACCACTCTGCTAAATTTCTGAAAGAATTAACTTTGTCAATGGATGAATTGGAAGAGAATTTCCGCAGCATGCTGAAAAGTGCCGCTTCAAAAGTTACTACAGTCTTGGCAACTAAAACTGCTGAATACAGTGAAATGGTCTCTTTGTTTGATACGACACCACGATCAAAAGATGTTGCCAACTTAGAAGATAATGAAGGCTATGCATTAGGATCACCACCTCTCAAAACTGATACTATTAAGCTTATATTAAATGTAAACATTGAATCACCGATTGTCTCAATACCTCGGAAGCCTGGTAGCTCTGAACTGCTTGTAGGTCATTTAGGACAAATATCTATTCAGAATTTTGTACCAGGAGAAGATGAATCTACAAGTGATAGACTGCAAGTTGAAATTAAAGATATTAAAATGTATTCTTTAAATAGCAGTCAATTTGCAAGCAAGAAGGAGCCTGCAAGTGAAATATCTCGTGGGCTGCATTCTTCTTCAGGCCCTGCCAGTATTAATAGCCAGGAAGAACCCCTTTTTACTCGTCATGACTTCTTTGAATCGTTACATAAAGGCCATGGTATGTTAATCAGAGGGCTCTTCATTATTTTAATATGAATAATAGATGGTACTAAAAATGTGACTTAACATAGGTCTGATTGTATATTCTGTCT
Organism: Calidris pugnax; assembly: GCF_001431845.1. Classification (NCBI taxonomy): domain Eukaryota; kingdom Metazoa; phylum Chordata; class Aves; order Charadriiformes; family Scolopacidae; genus Calidris; species Calidris pugnax. The sequence goes on from NW_015090833.1 coordinate 3,687,851, forward strand.
CGCCCATCCTCCTGAAATACACCTCCTGAAATTAATTGTTTTAATTACAATGGACAAGTTGTATTATTTATATTAATTTTTAGTCTCCTAAGCAAAAACTTGATAGTGTCTTTCATGCAGAAATTTTAACAAAACGCAGCCATATGTACTTATTTTAGCATTGCTATGAGATTCTGAGCAAGTTAAATAGCCTCTGTGTTATCTCTGCTGTACAGTCTTGATATGATAATCACGTCACGTATAATAATGTTTTAATTTCATTTTCTCTTAACAGCTTTCCACATTCTGAATAACACAACCATCCAGTTTAAATTGGAAAAGATACCATTGGAGAAAGATTTGGATTTAACTTTTCCTCTGAGTAATGAAGACTTTGGAATATCAAGCATTATGAAGATTGAAGGGAAATTTGTGAACCCTCTTCAGGTACAGCAATGTGGAATTTCCACTGTCAATATAAACATATTTCCCTGCATAGAAGATAAGCATTTTTCAGGCAAATATCTTCAGGTTTAACATGTTGGCAGTTTAGAAATTGAATCCTGTAAGTGTGGTTAGAAGAGACAGTTTTACATCATAATAACAATGACAAAAATTTAATTTTGTTTTGGGGCATTTTAGACATCTTTACGAAATGATCTGACTTATACTTACCCTAAACACCTGTCACAGAAGGAAAAGTAAGTGTGTCACTGTCCAAATGCCACCGTCCAAATACATTTATTTGCAATTCTAGTAGAAACTACGAATTAAAATGCCATTATCTTAAAAAAAAATCTCTGCAGGAGCAGAGATTTTAAATAGAGGAAAATGAAACTTCTAAAGCTAAGGAGACAAGCAAGTAGAGTGTTTTTTCCATATGTTACTGTATAATCTCAGTATGGTAAATTAGGGCTAGTTTATGTGGTGAGTTATTTTTAACTAACTCTGTGTAGATGCTTTTTGCCTAGGAATACAAGGTGTCCTGTTCTAGGATCCTATCCTGGGTGTTTCCAGATTGTGTCATTTTACAGAGCTAATACAGAGGAATTGTTTTGTTTCAGCTTTGCATTGTACCTTGTTCTGGATTATATTTTATGTGTGGACAAAATTAAAATTTGTCTGGTTTGAAATTCTTCCCACTTGTGACTTTTAAAATATATGTACTCATTTATTGATGTAGAGAACTCTAACATGATGATTGTTTCTTTTTTCTACATTGTAGGTGGTGTTAGCAAAACATGTGTATGAACAAGTCCTTCAGACTCTGGATAATTTAATTTATAGTGAAGACTTGAACAAATTTCCAACCACTTCCCTATCTTCAACTTGTCCTAGTTCTCCTTCAGCATCACTTCATAGTACAGGCACAGAATTCTCAAGTGAACGGAAGGAAAATGGCTTATTCAGCCATTCTGGTTTTAATTCTGTTCCAAACAAGTCATTAGCTATCAGGGAAACAAAATCTTTTACTCAGATTCAAGCAAACTTCCATATCTCTGAGCTCCAGGTTCAGTTAAGTGGTGACCTCACGCTTGGTGTCCAAGGCCTTGTCAGCCTTAAGTTTCAGGATTTTGATGTTGAGTTTGCTAAAGATCATCCTCAGACTTTGTCTGTTCAGATCGCCTTGCGTTCCCTGCTAATGGAAGATCTTCTGCAAAAAACCCCAGACTCGATGTATAAGAATCTCATGGTGTCCCGTGGAGCACCCAAGCCATCCAGTCTGGCGCATAAGGAGTATCTGTCGCAGTCTTGTCCCTCGGTATCCAATGTAGAGTATCCAGATATGCCGCGTTCCCTGCCTTCCCATATGGAAGAAGCAACTAATGTCTTTCAGTTCTACCAAAGACCAGTTTGTGCCTCTCGTAAGAAGCAAAAAGAAGATGCTGATTCTGAGTATCCTCTGACTCCACCTCCTTCTCCAACAGCAGGCAGATCCCAGTTGCCCTGTGGAAAAAGTAACTTTGATGATTCATTAGTTCATATCAATATATTTCTAGTGGATAGGAAACATCCTGAATTTTCTTCTCGCTATAACAAAATTAACCGTAGTGTAGATGTTGATTTTAATTGTCTAGATGTCTTAATAACTTTGCAAACTTGGGTAATGATACTGGATTTCTTTGGGATTGGATCCACTGCTGATAACCATGCTATGAAGCTGCAACCTGAAGATACTCAGCAGACAATCAAATCAGAAATAAATCCCTTGTCAGCTTCTCCAGCCCAAGAGCCTGTAAACACTAAGCTGGATCTGAAGGTATACTTGAGATGCAAAATGGTAATTGGATTGTCTGTCATAAAACGTCTGGTTTATAGAAACTTAAGGTGACATTTAAATCAAATGTTCTATATTCTAGTGGAGAATGCACATAAGTTCAGAAACAATAGATTTAAAGTGTGTGTAGAGGTATTTAAAAAAAAATGTGCAGAGCTGCCGTGCTGTGTGAGCCTCCTTGGACTTGGAGGGAGGCTGAAGTAGGGTGATCCATGTTCATCCAACGGAGCTCTCATGGGTAGAATTTGACACCCACCCCCTGCCCCGTGTTCCTTCCAGTCCGTTCTGTGCCCGAGAGCCTGAGCAGAGTGTAAGTCTTAGGGGCAGTGACTGTCATTTCCCTGGGACAACACAGGGCACAGACTAAATGTCTGTCATCTCTTAAATGGTAAGATTGGTTCAATATTAAAGCCCTGACATACTGAAATTGGCACTGTGCTGTTTTAGGTACTATGGAGTTTACTTCAAAACAATATATACTTTTATAAGTATATAGAGATATATGTCTATAAATATGTATAAGCGTGTATTTTTTAAGAAAAAAACCCACGTGTGTATATATAGTCTGTGCAGCCTAACGTAAAAATGACAGGTGTTGAAAGAGAAAAGGACAAAGATAACAGTGCTAGGATTTGTTGATGACACGATCATTCTAAGTTGCTTGGGAGACCTGTGCATGTGCAGACAAGGAAGTAAAAAGGTTTTTTTTCTCCGGTGTCTCCCAGGCAGATAATTCTTGCTTGCCATTGATGTGTTACAGTGCAATTGTCTTGAAAAAAATCTAACAAGAAGTTCCAGCTGCGAGGTCATATTGTTTAATACCACCCTGTTCCTTTTTGTTTGGCCAGGTCCATTCTTTGTCGTTAGTACTGAACGAGAAGACTAGTGAGCTTGCTAAAGCCAGTGTGTCAAAACTTGCAGCTCACTTGGAAGTGATTGGTGAGTAGATGGGAGGGCTCAGGTCGTACACAGTTTAAAACAAGAGGCGTGCGCTGGAGGTGTGATTTGAAATACTTTGATTTTGGTGTCATTGGGGTGTTTGTGCATTTGTTTCCTCTGGAAGGTGCACGTTCTCTTCCCACTGCTGCTTCCTCTGCTCTTTCAGGCTTGATTTTTAAATCCTAACATCCCTGCCAGTTGTCAAACCCTTGATCATTTTTGCTGAGATTGGCTAGGATTTTAATATTTTACTTTCACAGAGCAGAACAATCGAGTATATTACTGTTTTAGAGAGAAAGAAGAGTTCTGTCTGAGTTTTCACAAATCAAAGCCCTATGATCACATTATGTATGTAAAGTACAGAATTGTGTTTGGATTAATATAATCTTTGTAGCAGAAAGAGGAAATTTTCTTTGAAAGTGAGGTTTAATGTTTAATTGATTGTTACTTATTTAATTACTCATAGTGGGTTTACCCCACTAATAGAAACTTTTGGGGTTTAGTAACTTATCTGTGTTTGAGGATCCTAATTGTCTGTCTTCTGTTTTGCAGAGGGAGATTTAGCCTTGCAAGGAAGTATTGGAAGTATGTCCTTAAGTGATCTTACAGCTCATGGAGAGTTCTACAGGGAACGTTTCACTACAAGTGGTGAAGAGGCACTCATTTTCCAAGTCTATAAGTATGAAATTAAACTTCTTGTTACTCCATATTAACACCGTGAACACCCCAACCCCCCCAAAAAACCAAACCCACAGCTGTCAGGTCGGCGTGATTCTGCTTTGGATGCTTGTGACTTAAATGAGATTTCAAACATTTTCAGTCATAAACTTGGAATTTTTAGCTTTTCTTTGTCCTGCAATGTACATGGCTTATCAGGAAAAACAGTTCTAGGGTTATTCTTGAAAGTATTTACGTGATGATTCATTCCTAGATAAAATAGTAGTTGTTTTTTAAAAGTTGGAAGATGTTTTCAGCCGATGAGATAGATCTTCCATTGCTCCTTAATTTTGGAATTAAGGGTTTGCTTTTGTCATAGTCTACTCTTGAAGTTTTTCAGCTTTGTGTAAAGCAATAGTTCTTATCCTGTGATGTTTTGGGGTTTTCCACCCCCTCCTCCACTGACTGGAATGAATCAGATTAGAAATCATCCAAGTAATGTTGTGGAACTGATTTCAGATGTCACAGCATACTGCCTCTGGGTTGAATCTATGTATTATCCTGCAGTAGAGTAATTCTGAGCCTCTGTTCAGATGTGTAAGATCACCAAAGGTGTATCTGTTAGATGGAGAGATCAGAGGTACATTCTAAATATATAACTTTCCTGTTTGCTTCATTAAAACTCAGTAGCACGTAAATATACATAATTTAGGATTAATTAATATAAAACCAGTTTTTCATATCTATGATTTTAAAAGTTCTAATTTCTATACTGTGAACAGCAGTTAAATCCTCTATTTTATTATTTTGAATGCAATAAACCAAATAGCATTATTTGTAGAACGTAGCTAAGGTAGCTACATTTTATTTTCACCTGTTCTCATAGATACGGGAGGGCAGATCCGTTGCTGCAGCGGGAGTGTGACGTCCGTGTCACTCTGCGAATGGCGTCTGTGCAGTACGTGCACACTCAGCGCTTCCAGGCAGAGGTGGTGTCTTTCATCCAACATTTTACTCAACTTCAAGATGTCTTGGGGCGGCAAAGAGCAGCAATCGAAGGACAAACAGTATGTCTGGGGTTTTTCTGTTCTTTCCTTGCCTTCTTTTAGAAGTTGAAGTGCAGTATAAAATTTATGTTAATGCATCAACTCAGTTGAAATGAGGGGAGGTTTTAGAGTTCAGCTGTTAGTGGAGATTGCTCATACTCAACTGGTAGTTAAAAGACCTTACTTAGGACCATCCTGCTGTTGTTTGAGAGTGTAGAATAGAATACCAAATTTGCACGTTACTTAACACTTTGGCACCTGCATCCTGCAGTATCCCCTGACAGAGGTGTTTTCCTGCCTTTGTGATGCTGGCCAAAGAGGGCTCGAGATTTTATCTTGCCTTGTGCTCCACTGTTTGCCAGGTAGTTACGGTACCTGAACAGGGGGAACCAAGTGAGAAGTCCTTCTGTTCTGCTCAGCTGTCTGTCTTTGATTAAGTAGGATGGGTGGTAGAATGAGAAAATCAGGTGCTGAACTGCACTTGTTTTGTACAAAACCTGATGTGGGAGTGATTAATACAGTTAATAGTAATAGGTCTGTTTAAAAAGTCGCTTCTTATAATTGGAAGAAAGACCGTTTATGCTTGCATATATTAAAATGCTTAATTGTGCATCAGTTAGGAAGCTTGAATCTGATTCTGAAACCTGTTCTAAATTATGGTTTTTTTTTTCCTTTTGCAAGGAATTTTTCTTAAGTAATCTTTTCTTTAAGTAGTGGTGTCTGTTAGGCCCCTTTTAGTGGCGTGGGGGCAGTGTGCTTCACTGCTGATTGTGCACCTCTTAACAGGTGTGTGCTCCGTGCGTCATTGGCCTTTTCTTAAGCCTTTATTCTCTGCCTAAAACAAGAGCTCGAGTTCTTCTTTTTGGTATAAAATTTTATCACATCTGAATTTTGTAAATCAAGGAGTAGTGTTCCTGAATTCAGCACTAATCAGTGTGAAATAATTGCCCATTCCCTGTATTTTTTTAAATGACTTTTTGCTCTTCCCAGGTACGTGATAAAGCACAGCGGGCCTCCCGAGTTCTTCTGGATATTGAGGCTGGTGCTCCTGTCCTGCTTATACCTGAAAGCTCAAAGTCTAACAGTCTTATCGTAGCTAATCTTGGAAAACTGAAAGTCAAGAACAGATTTCTGTTTGCGGGTATGCCGGGTACTTTTTCATTAAAGAACAAGGTAAGAACATGGCTTCTTAATTTAGCAGCTTGTGGTTTTTCTAGTTGTTGTGCATTTTATTTCCATTTCAAAATGTTAAACGATTCTTACATTTTACTTCCCATTTGTACTACTAGTAGAGAAGCAGTCCGTGGCAGCGTGCTGGGCACTCTTGTGGGTCTGGTGCAATCAGTGGCTGATTGTGTCCAGCTGTGCCCTCCTGGGCTCGTTACTGGGACCCTGGGGGGAGGGCGAGGTGGGGGCTGGCACTGCTGGGGAACTCACTGGAACTGGCCTTACTGGGAAGCAGAACCCAGGGGGTTGCACACCTGAAGGTGGGACCATAACAGCCTTTCACCTAACCCTGTTTGGTACCTGCTTCAACTCTGCCAAACAGAATTTCAACAGCGTGAGTAGCAAAAAATAGAGATCTGTATTGGCTGAGATCTGCTGGGACACACTGAATTCGGTTTAGTACTTTTCTTTTTTTTCCCTGGTCTTAATGAAACTGAGTGTGTGTAGTTGCTTTCATTAGGTAAAGCCTGATGAAAGGTTTCCAGTAAATGCTTGAGTTTAAGGGGGGGTGCAGGGTGGGGGTAGAGGGTGTTGCTGTTGAGAGATGCAGCCACAAAACGTGGGGTAAGGAAGGTCCATCTCGGATGGGTTTCTGTGCCCAAAGAGGTAGTTGTTCTGGGAACCTCCTAATCCCATTTTAGAGGGGGGGCAGAAATTAAGTGGACTAAATTGCTGCAGCAGTTTTGTGGCCTGTCTTTTACCTCTATCTGCTCTATATCTACTGATGTCTTTACTGTAGGGACTGTAATATTGAGTACTCCAGTGTGCTGATGTATTTAAAGGTTTGTAAGTGGTAGACTCCTAAACTAAGGTTAGAAGTTACAGGATGTGTGCATAGTAATTTTATTTCAACCTAAAAATACTGTGTTATGTAGCACTGTAGAAACTTGGGGGTTTGAGATGGGATCGGGTGGGAGTTTGGGGCGTTTTGTTTGGGTTTTTTTTTCATTTTTTTATCTGTATGTGTTTATTTTTGAGGATTTGATTTTACAAGGCAATGCATACAAGGATCCAGTTTTATTTGAGGTATTTCACATCTTTATAGTAATGTTCAGGTGCTCCTCATTCATTAAAAAAAGAGGAAATATTCTTGTGGAATTCAGCACTTTAAAAGTTCCTTTATACGTTAAAAATTATGTTTCTGTTCTAAAGACTGCTGAATTCTGTAAGAATTGGATTTAAATTTGTTGTGGTGTGCTCTTTCTGCATGTTTGAGGAGTTATTAGTTTGGATTTCTTGCATAAATTCATAGATCTATACATGATGTGATGATTTTTCTTTGCATGTACTTTTCAGTCTTTTCTTTACAGTGTAAAGTTAAACGCTAATGTCTTCAAGGTGTTAATTTTAAAATCCTTGATCATAGCCGCAATTAATTTTTCCTGTGAATAATATTTAAAAAACATGTAAGGCAAGTAAGATTAATAATTAAAGCCAGAAAGGCAAGTTTAGGAGTAAGGATTGTGGGGGGCCATCAGGACCTGGATACGGAAAGATGGGAGCTGGCAGTGAGGATGCTGCAGCGTGGGTGAAGGGAGCAGTCCCAGAGAGGGGCTGCTGGAGCACAGGGCACACATACCTGGGACCTGCTCGGGCATGTGGGGCTCAGCAAAATTGAAATGCAAGGTTAATAAATTTAAATCAGGACAGACTAAATGAACCCTGAAATTGGCTTCAGATTATGAAGGTAGTGTGTAAACCAGGTCTACTACACGTGTTTTTGGGAGAATGAATTCCTGATGGTGTGACTATTTTATTAGCCAACTGTACCTTCTGCAGGTTTTTGGTGCTAGATAGCATCATGAAGGTGGAAAAGCTCATAAAATTTCCACTGGATATGTGGTAATGGGGAAATGTCTAAAATGTTATACATCAATATAAATGAGTTTTTCTTTTTTCACCTGTGGGGATTTTAACAGAGGGTAGGGTTTGATTCTGTCCTAAACTTAGCTACTGCAGAAAAATTTCGCGACACATTTCCCTATAATGACTGAAGTACTTAAAGTGCATAAAATGATAATTTCATGTATATGTGCTTGTTCACACGTTCTGATAAAATACTAAGTTGCTGACATGGTGTTGCAGAAATCATGGCATATGTTTTCAGCATCTGAAAATGTTTTGAAAAACATCTTTAAATATTTAACAATCTTTATTCTACAGAAATGCTGGATATCTTGAGAGTTCTACCCCTCTATTTTGTATTAATTTCATTTATGTGGGTTTTTTTGATTTATGTTTTGTGCAAAACTCACTGGTTTTGAGTCATTAAAAAGATTCCACAACTCTTTTGAAAATGTTGAAATAAATTTTATAAAAGAAAATGTTTTAATCTGCTGTAAAGGTTATACGAAAAAAGTTTGGTCATCTTTCTACAATAAAAGATAGTGGCATTCAAATGAAATACTTAGGTTTTTGTCAAAAATTTGTTGCAGCTTTAACCTTGGTGAATTGTTTACTTAGAATTCAAATTACAAATCTATTGTTAATTACAAGATTACTTTCTTCAGCAGGATTCAGTTCAATTTTCCTCTCCTATGGGAACCCCAAAACATAGCATGAAGAAAACAACAAGTGCTGATGAATCAAAAGCAGCGATGGAAGGATTGTTCATGAAAAAATCATCAGGAACAAACATTTCCAGGCTGAAGAGCGAGCCTGGGCTGAACGCGCTGAGTAAGCAACAGGGACAACAGGCAAAGCTGCCTCTGGTACCAAACCCCGACAGCCCAGGTACATGACACGTAACAGAAACCCCACAGAGCTTTTCCTTCTAAAATAAAGCAGTGCAATTTTCTTGTATCTTATGTGACACTGAAAAAGTGAGGCTCTGGGTCTAAAGATTGTAGGTTTAAAAAGAAAGGGCTTCTTAGTTTCCAGGTTGATTTTTGAAGCTTAAAGGATTAGGGAATTGTAGTTCAGGTACTGGGTGAAAAATGTTTTGAGGTACATATTCAAACATATAAGGAATATAGTTGCATTCTTAATTAAGAGTTTACATTTACCTGTGAATAAGCTTGGTATCTGGTAGTTACAGATATTGATTAGTGTGAACAAAAAAATTAAAACAAAAAAAATCCCAACAAACCAACGAAAACCAGAATAACTTACAGGAAAACTAAATTTCTTGTTGAAGTAAGTTGCATTAGTTTTGTATAGATTCTTTTTTTTTAATTCTTAATATGTTCTGTGCATTTGCAGAGGATCACATCTGCCTCTTAGACTGCATTGTGGTTGATCTGCAGGACATGGACATATTTGCTGCGGAAAGATACCAGAGAGAGCATTCAAAGGCTGTGGAAGACACAAGTGTGGATTTGAGCTTTCCATCCTACTTCGTGAGGCAGACAGGAGGAAGCCTGTTAACAGAACCTTTCAGACTGAAGCTACAAGTAGAGAGAAACTTAGACAAGTGAGTTTAAACAGGATCACTTTATGCTGTTGGCCTAAAGCTGTAATTTTAGATGCTCTTTATTCTATCTTAAAAGCGCTACCTTCTGTGTTGTAGCACCTTGAAATACTGGGGGTTTTTTTGTTTGTTGTAGAGAGCTGAGTCATGCCGTTGCAGACATATCGATACACGGCAATCTGTCATCAGTCCATTGCTCTCTGGACTTGAATAAGTACAAGCTGATCCGTGGGCTGCTGGAGAACAACCTCGGGGAGCCCATCGAGGAGTTCATGCGGCCTTATGATCTGCAGGATCCAAGAATTCATGTAAGAGGAACTATCTGCAGTTGAAACTCTGTCTTGAAATGTCTGGGGGTTTTGCTGTTTAGGCTAAATATCTGTTATTTTCTTGTAGTTTACCAGGTGAAATTTAGGTAGGCAAACAGCAAAGGAACACATCATGGGGGGGAAATTGCTAGAAAACATCTAGGACTCTCTTTAAGAGAGGAAAGAACAGGTAAAGTCCTTCTAGTATAAGTGTGCTCTTCATGTCAGGCTTTTCACCTAAAATTAAAAAAAAAAAAAGTGTTAGAAACAACAAATCTGAATGTATCTGAAACAGTTTGAAAGAATTGTTAGCTTTTGGGTTTTTTTGGTGGGGGAATGATGACAGCAACATTATGTTTGAGAACAAAGAATCTGTAGAACAGTAGTGTGAAAATGGATTAAAAGACATTTTTCAAGTTGAAGGCTACACTGTGGTGAAATGTAACTTTTCCCCAGCAATGGTTAATGAAACTTTTTGGAGAAGAAAAACACTGAAGCTGTTGGCATTTGTCTGAAATAACAAAATTTGAGGAATGAAAGTTAAACGGATGCTCTTATAAAGAATGTTGGTGTTTTCCACTTCCAGACAGTTTTGAGCGGAGAAGTTTACACTTCTATGTCCTTCCTCATTGACATGGTTAATGTGAGTCTGGAGCTGATGGATCCGAAAGGAAAGGATGGCAGCAGCTCTTTAGCCAGGTAGGAATTTGCTTCTGTTACTGAGTACCTTATCCTAAATACTGAGTAATTATAGGACAGGAATTGACATAATACATGAGGTTATGGTTTAATAATGCAATGAAGTAGAATTTCTTAGAGTCCAAATTGAGAGTGTCAACTGATCTGAAAGATGAAAGGGGATGACACTGTTCAGAAGAGAACATCTGTGTCTTTTGAGTTGTCCTTGAAATCACAGTTCAGTTGGCAATCAGTGGAGTTGCCCAAGACAAATGGTATTCAAATGAAGAAAAAGTTGAGAGGTTCTCTTAAAAATACAGATTTCTCTTACGTTGTTTTGTGGGTTTTTTTAATCCCGAAGGTTCTGTATCAGTGGAAAATATTATTACGTACAGTATAGATATACTTTCTATCTTGGTGACATGGGATGTGATTGCAGTTGTTTTAGAAAGTATGTAAAAGCAAGATATAAGCCATATACCATGCACACTTTTAAAGGAAGTGGCTTCTAGAAATAAATGAGCTACAAGACTCTTAAATGTATTGTGTTGCTTTTTATCCTCCTAGGTTTGATTTTAAGAAATCCAAGTTGCTTTTTGAAAGCTCTTCAAATGGAACAAAGTCTGTCAATTTGGTCTCTCATTCCATGATGGCATTTGACACGCGTTACGCTGGACAGAAGTCTGCTGCAGGCCCCCCAAATGTCTTCAGCTGCATCTTTCAGCCATCAAAGAACACCAGTAGTCCAGGGGCAATCCAGATTGAAGTGCACTTCAGGTTGGTAATTCTGGCATTTATCTGTTTGCTGGTTTTTAATAATGACGTACTCGATCAGGATTGTCTTGTTTTTAGAATAGCTGTTATTATTGTGGATTAACTTGCTGGCATTGTATTTAAATCTGAAGATATTTTTGGGTAGTCAGTGGTATTTGATAGATTAAAATCTGCAGTTATTAATTAACTGAAGGTTGTTGGATTTTTATTTTTCTTTTCCCTCATTGCAATGAAAAAAATGGGTTTGAACGTGTAAGGTATTGGATGAAGTTCTGGTCTATTAAAATCAGTAGTGCTTAAAGGTTGCTAAGTCTGGCCTTGTATGTTTGCATAAAACCATACTGTGGAAGTTTTAATATATGTTGTGCAAAAGCTGTTTTCCAGTAGGTGTCACACTTGCCTTTCGGAGAGAATCAGATAAATACAGAAATGGCAGCTCTTTCAAAAAACGTTCTCTTCTGTATTCTGTCCTACCCTGCTTGCTTTTCCTTGCCCAAATTTCTTGGAATGCTTAAAGGCGTCACAGTGGATATCTGTTTTGTTCTAATCAAATATTGAAAATGGGAACATAAAGTATAATGTCCGTATTTGCCTGAGGTAAAGTGTCGCTTTATGGGTTTGCACCGAGAGTGCAGTGAGGTGACTGGAGATGGTGCTTTTGCTTTGATCAGTCTCACTGACCAAACTCAGCTTTCTAACGCTTCCATAGTGCCATACCTTCTGAAGCAGCTGCAGGAGTAACATCAAAAAAAAAATCTGTGGACTATTTTAGTCCAATAGAAAATCTTGAAGACATTTGTTCATAAAAAACAACCTTTAGGCAATTGAGGGAAATTTGGATGATGTATGATGGTTTTAAGTACTTAATAAATTTGTGTTCAGAAAGACACCAAGAATTTGATTGGAGTAAAACAAAAATGCCATGGGATTTACCAAAAAAAGTGGTTTTCATGTAACTATTGATGCAGTATGTGCCTAGATTGGAGGGTCGTTTGCACAGTGTAACCTCGTCTGGTTTATGAGTGATAGTTCCAGGAATTTTCTTCCCAACTGTTGTGCTTTTAAATGTTAGCCACATAAGCATGTGTTACGTTTTTACTGGTGAGAGCATCCTTGGCACTAGATGTGAGCTCTTGCGGAGCTCAGTGATAGTGTTAGACTGGCTCGTGCCTTTTGGAAATATCCTGGAGAGCCAGGGAGGGTTAAAGGCTTTTACTGTTGGAAGCAGCGCAGGCAGGCTGCTTCTCACAAAGGAATTACAGCTCTTCAGAGGTTTTATAGTTCAGAATGTGTTGGATATAAAATTGTTTCATGGTATTTAAGCACTTAGATTATTTTCCAGTTAGCATGACCAAATATAATTGGTATTCCGGATCATGAAGCCAAGCACTTTTATCCCTCCTAGCCAGATATTCAAAATGTGATGCTAAAAGTTCAGGAAGGCGAGCATTTTTTCTGAATGACAAAGAAGCTTCCTGTGCTGCAAAACGCTGTCAGGGTGTGAGAGGAAACACATTGTATGTCTAATCTTTTAGAGGGATGTGGAGCCAGGTCTGAATTTCACACGCAGTATATTAGATTTGATACTGAACAGATGTAAAAGAATAATAGAAGAGCATTTTAGAATTTGAGACTTTGCAAAATAATATTGATGATGTAAATGTACGAAAGGAGTTTTTATAATTTAATTTCTTGGTACGTAGTTTTTCAACTCATCTTGTTTATCATTATGGCTTAGAATTCATGCAGTTAAGATCTGTTGGGTTTCTGTGGGTACAGCAACTTAATTTTCAATTTGTTTAAATATATATATGTATTTTAAAGGCCAGACACTGTAAACTCAGTGTACCCCTGTAAAGTTCCATATGGTTCTTACTTGCTAGATACTGGTAGTTTTCTGCATCATTTTAAATATATGCAAGATGCAAAGTGAATACGTGTTCTTCTCTCTTCTTAAAAGGTCTACTAAGGATTCCTCTAGTTTCACAGTTGTTCTGAACAATCTTCGTGTATTTCTAATATTTGACTGGCTGTTGCTTGTTCATGACTTTTTATATACTCCTGGAGATACCAAAAAGCGGGAAAATCACCTTTCTTCCCGGCAACGCACTTACAGCAGTGAAACAACTGTAGTTCCAAAAGCAGTGAAAAGTGGAGTAGTTACAAAACGTTCCTCGCTGCACGTGTCTACGGAAAAGCAACTGGAAGTTAAGGTTAATGTGACAGGTAAATGCGTTCTTCTGTGGGGCTTTTTTAAGAGGTTTTCTGATTAAAACCCGTGTTGTGCTGGTGGAAAAAAAGCTCCTTTAGAGGACAGGAAATCAAGAAACCTGGTACAAATGCTTAAAATACCTTCATGGTGTTTCCAATTACCCTGTTTATTATTTGTCGTTTTGTTTTGTTAAGGAACTGAATTTGTGGTCGTGGAAGACATGTCTTGTTTCGATACCAATGCCATTATTTTGAAGGGGACTACTGTTCTCACGTACAAGCCCAAGCTGTTAGATCGTCCTTTCTCTGGTAGTTTGTTTGGCATTGAGGTAAGAAGAAATAAATTTGCTTTTGTAAAACATCTAAAACTAGAGGAGCCTGTGAGGATACCTTACTACAACTATATATACAACAGAAGTAGCCCACAGATTGTTTTTGAAGTTTGTTAGTTCATAAAATGATCTTTCTCCAGTAGTTTTAAGAATGGTTTTAGATTGTTTCCGTTTAGACTTTGAAACACTTGACTACATAATCTCAAAATATTGGTAGTTACTGATCTAGTTTCCAGCCATAAACTGCCTTTAGAAAGCTGGGGAGAGACGAGGTAGACAGAAGCCCACATGGTCAGTAAGGGCCCAGAGGCTGTAACCATCACTGACCTGAGGGGAACAGGCCCATTCACGGTATTGGAATATGCAAGTGCGAATCTTTTGTGAGCAGGAATTTTAAGTACACGAAGTGATCCTTGCATCCTGTCCAGCAGAGTAGGACCCCAGCTGGAACACTGTGGCCAGTCTTGGGGAAACAGAGCTGAAGAAGCTCTGAACAGTTGAGAGGAGAGCAACAAAAACACTGAGAATTGAGAGGTAAATAATATATTGGGAAAGTTTAAAAGAACTTGCTCAGAAGAAGAGGCTGTGGTAAATCCTAAATGGTTATTGTAAACCAAAGGATAAAGTGTTTTCCATATCTGTGACAGGAGTAGTGGAGTTAAGCTTAGCAGTAAAGGGAATATTTGGCTGCATATCAGAATTTCTTTTCCTGAACTTACAGCATAGCTGGGCCCTGGAATAAATTGTCTGGAAAGATTTTTGAATGTCTGCTGTCTTAAAGTTTACATAGGAATTGTCTGTAGAGAAGAGTTTGGCTGTAGTTTGTTTTGTGATAGAGAGTCCATTTTTGAGGTTCTTGCCAGGCCTGTTCTCTTGGTTCCTAATTTTTTTAAAATCATTTGTTAATTTCTAGGTTTTTTCATGCCGATTAGGAAATGAGCAAGAGACTGCACTGTCAATTATTGATCCAGTAGAAATTCAGATGGAACTTATTGGGAATGCTTCATACCCAAGAGGTTCAGGACTGTTGGATGCTTTCAAGAGTGAGGATTTTCCTCCTATCCTAGAGGTAATATTAAAGGCCTGAATAAAACTGCATGCAATAGAGAACACTAGATCATGATCTAGCACAGATTTTTATTTTTTTTATGCCAAGGATTCAACAGAATACTTTCAAATGCATAAATTAAAGAATAAGATAAATTTTTCCTGAAGTGGAAAAGGCAAAGAAACAAGCATGCAGAAAATGCTTTTAGTGGTAATGAAGGAGTAATTTCTGGGATATATTATAGAGATTAATAGTGGGGGTAAGAGTGGGCCAATAATGTAGGCATGTTAGAATGTTACTAATAACCGAAAGAAAAAGGTTACTTTTCTGTATCTCAGTGTTTATTAGAGGGGAAGTCTGTTTAGAGACTTCTTTTTAACATTATACCAAATAAAAACTTTTATTTTCTTATATATTCTTTATTTTTTTAAATGTTTTTGGTTTTTAGTAAATAATAACTTCGGTAATTTTATTACTGGAGCTTTAAAACAACGTGGGTGTCAGATTTTAATATTAATTTTTGTCTTCCTTTGGGAAAACCTTTGTTAATATCCCAAGTACACAAGAAAAAGATGTGGAAAAGGGTAACTGAATCTTCTTTTTTAAATTTTCATGTAGATTCAGTTGCAAGCACTGGATATCAGACTGTCATACAATGATGTTCAACTGTTCTTGGCAATTGCAAAGTCCATTCCTCAACAGACTAGTGCAGCTCTGCCTGACTCAACTCTGTCAACGGCTGAAAATCCTGCAAATCCTTCCAGTTTAGCAGTGGTGACTGAGACTTCCTCCTTGACACATGACAACAGAGATACATCCAAACGTGTGTTGGATCCTGTTCTTGGTACAGTTTTAACTTTGGGAGTAAAGCCATTTTTTATATCCGAAGGAGGTTTCTGCAGCGTGAAGTGAGACTACGTGCTTAGCACAAAAAAATGTTTATATCTTCATCATGTAAAACCGTTCATTGATTTGAAGTACCTGACGATCGCATTACACTGATGACACTATAAAAAAAAAAGTACATTTTATTGGGTTTTTTCTGCTTGTAGTATTAGAGTGGGTGGTTTTATATTAAGTTATATTTAGCGTCGCTTCATTGTAAATCATCACAATGGAGTACTTCTTAGGTGGCAAACTTTTAAAGGGGGAGAGGGGCCACCTCTTCAAACTCATTAAACTGATAGTGAAATGGAGATAATCATAATTACCAGTTATCTCGTCATGTCTAGCAATCTTTTGGTTGAGTGACATTACTGTTTTACAAACTAAAAATTGTGTGGTCAGAGCCATTGCCTGACAATAATGAGGAAATACACACTTGTGAAAAAGGCTTTTTTTCTCTGCTACTGCCATGAGGGGAGTTTGAAGTGAATAAGTAATTGTGTTCTGAAGGAAAGGTTGGTTTACAAAAAAAAATTTTAGTCCAAACTGAAATTAATGGAGTATGTTGACTTCCTGTAGGAGAATAAAAATAACCCATATATTCTAAAATGTAAACGTTATGGATTGGGGATTTGGGTTTGGGTTTTTTTGTAAAAGTAGTGCTGAATCACACACTTTCTCTACAGTTGCAATCTGAAACAAACCAACTCCCATTTTTCATACAGATATATCTTTAATGTAGAAATGAAAGCAACCAATCATAAATCCTTGACAGTTATCTACTTACCTCTTCCATTACAGAGCTACAGCTGGCTCGCCTCCAGGACCTGGGCTTCGGTATGGAAGACTGTCGTAAAGGTCTTCTGATCTGCCAAGGTAACCTCACCTATTCTTAGTTGGCCTTGCAGATTGTTCATATTCCCTAACTTGCATTTAAGTAAAACCTTTCAGACTGTAAGGTAGCTGGTACACAGTCAGTATTTCCTTCTTTACTTTGGCTCTGTGTTGGCATGTAGAACCCATCCCCCAAAGATTGTTCTTGCCTTTTGGGATGTCATGTGTGGAGTATTGGAGTGTATTTTTGTTTGGGGGTTTGGGTTGTGTTTGGTTTTTTTCTTTTACGTTGCACCTATTTCTTGCTGTTATCCATCTCATTCTCTTTAGAGCATGTGTTTCCATCTCTCCCTTTCTGAATCACTTATTTTACCTCCTTCTACACACAATACTTGAAAAGAAGGTGAAACTTTAACACACAGATTCTTTAGCACTGTCATGTTTCCCACCTTATTTACAGGCACTCAAAATATTAACATAGATTTATATTATGTTGCCACTTGTTTTGCAAGCTTCAAAACACATTTCTTATTCTTAGAAAATACCAGTGTATTTATAATCTTCATCTATTTATGCTATTAAATAGGACACATTCAAGGTGCTGTTGGTGTCTTGCTATACTTTGTAAGACGAGAGAGAATTAGTTTGCTTCCATATGTTTTTTAAATAAGTACATTTCATTGAGAAAGTAGATGATGATTGGTTGGTTGGTTGGTTTTATCTATCAAGGTGACCTGAAAAAAG
This sequence comes from Calidris pugnax, assembly GCF_001431845.1. Classification (NCBI taxonomy): domain Eukaryota; kingdom Metazoa; phylum Chordata; class Aves; order Charadriiformes; family Scolopacidae; genus Calidris; species Calidris pugnax. The sequence goes on from NW_015090833.1 coordinate 3,705,200, forward strand.
CAGCGAGTTGGTTATTTGAGAATGCTGAACCTTTGAAATCAGCTTCCCAGACCTCTTCGGGTCGAGGCAGCCAGGGGATTGTGCCTTTTCAGTTCGTCTCTGGAGTGGAAATAAAAGCAGAAAGTGTATGCATTTGCTTTATTGATGACTGCATGGACTGTGATGTTCCTCTTGCTGAGTTAACCTTTTCACGTGAGTGTCTTTTTTGTACCATTTCAATTTAAAAGACAAAACAAAACCTTCCATTGTTTACTTATAAGTTCACGAAATCAGGAAACTGAGTTGTTTTTCATTAGTGTAACGTTCACTTTTTTTTTTTATTTTTTCAGGTTTGAATTTTCTCCAACATTTGAGAGCCATCCCTGAAGGCTGCGCTCGTTTTACTCTCTCTGGGGATTATTACAATCGTGAGCTTTCAGGTGAAATACTGGTGGGGGGGGGGTGTTGTTTATTTAAGTTGAGGAAGACAGCCTTGTCTATTACAGCAGCCTGACATTCACCCCACATGAAATGCGTCTAAGAGACTGTGAGAGGTTGACACTCGAGATGGTGTGAGACAGCAAAGCCCAACTCCATGTTAGGGGAAGGCTGTGGAAAGTAGAGAGATTGCTGATATGAAAGTTACGTTGAAGTTTTCAAATGTAATTGCATAAAAAGGTTATCCAAGAACATGACAGCTGTGTCTGTGTTCACTTCTCTTTTTTAGTATTTGTTTTGATGCATTCGGTTTGTTACTTATTTCAGGAAGGAAAAGCATGTTGGGGGTAGGTGATTAGGCTGAAGACAGTGGATTAACATAAGACAACCATCATAATATATATTTTAGATATAAAAAAGCAAGTTTCACCTCAGCCCAGGTCAGATGCTGACAAAAGAAACAATCTAGTTTTGTGTTTTCTTTGAGGCACTAGATTTTCTGTTATAAAATTGGTGTCAACCACCTCAGGAATTATCTGTCAATAACAAGGTAGTTTTTTGTTTTTAAAAATAAGTAGGGTGATTTTTTTAAATAGCTTTTAAACTTTTGTCATTTGTGATACTGAATAGTAGGCCAAATTATGCATAATTGTGTGAAAATAATTTTCAAAACTATTTCAAAGAAGTTAGTTCCAGCTAACTTCACTATGAAGCTGTGATTGCCTTCTAGTGCTTTCCTCACAATTAAGCTACTTCTGCAAGACGCTACATCCAGTGTACGCTGGTTCCAATGGAGGAGCTACATCAACTTAGAATTAGCTGGTAAATGAAATGTGTAGGCTTACGAGTTCATCTTGAACGCAGATTGAAAGTAAAGGATTTCCTTATTAAAGTTGCATTATTAAATACTTAGGTATGTAAACAGCGTTCCAATGTGGCCTTCAAATGTGTGATCCATGTGAGGTTTCTGTTTGCTCTCAGGCTGGGAGCCGTTCATTGAGCCCTGGCCCTGCTCAGTGTCTTGGCAACAACAAGCTTGGAGCCGCCTCCACCCCTCCCGGCTGAGGCTGGAAGTGAAGGCTGAAGACCGTTTGGATATAAACATCACCTCTGTCTTCATAGGTATGTAGGAATATTCCCCGAGAGCATCACCAGACAGGCTAATTTTCACTGTGCTACAAGTGGCAGATGTTGCTAATTGAGTCCTGCTGGTGTCCCAGAGATGGAGGGAGGGAGATTTGGCACCGGTCCCTCCGTACTTCACATGATATTGTACACAGGTGTGTGTTTGGGCAGCCTGTATTTTATCTGATATTGTGAAAGTGTAAAGACATAAGCTACATATTTTAGAGGTTAGTAGGAATTATTTCTCTGGTCATGTGAATTCTATCCAATTCATATGTTATTTGAAATTTATTTTTAATCAGAAACAGGCTTTCATGTGAAGCTTTCCATACTTACAGTACTTAAAATATTTTGATAAGACCGTCATTTTTCAGTACATTGACAGGTGTAGTGGGGAGCTGCTCATTTCAGTTTTGCAGTCTCTGAAAACCTGAGCTGTCAGTTCCCACCTCAGGAAATAAAAATATTTTGTTTGTCATTAACTCAAACTTCATGTAAGCGTCTGTGTTGTGACACTGTGATTGTATGCATTTCCCAGCAATGTGGTTGCTTATTCTGTATGCAAATCTGAACAATTTGGTGGTCATAATAAAACATGTAAATGGCTGAGCTTGCAAATGTAACAGAAGAGCCTTCCTTGGTCCTTGAATATTCCTTCCTTTCTCCCGCAAGGCCTGTGGGGTTGGCAGAAAGAGGAAGCCAAGGTGGGCGGAAAAGACGCAAATCGGTGATTCTTAAGAGTTCCCATGATGCTTTTTCATACCAGTGATAATAAGTAATAAGGGTATTTTATGGTTAATACTGTGCCAGAGGACTCTGTTGCTGTCTTGACATTTACCCAGGAGTGAGCGTGTACCTCTTAAAAAGAACACAAAAACAGTATTAGAAACTCCTTCTGACATGAAACTATTTGAGGCTGATTGTCTCCTCAGAGAGAGCTCCTGCATTGCCACAGGAGGATCTTAAGAACGTGGAATTCACTGAAAGTTTTAAAAAAAAGAAATTAAGAATATAAAAACCTTTGGTTTTGAACTGTTGTGGTTTCATGAGCTGTTGTTTGTCTTAACTTACCTAAGTGGCACAGAGAAAAAGCAGTGAAGTAAAACTTCTGCCATTAAAGTAGAGTAACTTTAGTGTTACAAATTTAACATACTTTTCAATTACTTTGTTTACTGCCAGCTTGGAGACATTTACTGTCTGTGCTTGTATCCCCCCAGAACAATACACGTGCACCAAGCAGGCCTGGATGGAAGATTACTGTAAACAGGACAGAAAAGTGAATGTCATCAGTTCAGAAGACTGGATGGGCTCTTCGGTGGATCCGCCGTGCTTTGGGCAGAGTATGATACTCATTAATCACACTTTATTTGAAACAGTCCTGACATACACAGTCATCTGTCCAATGTATTGCAAACATAAGTATTTGGTCTTCACAGCATACAATGAGTTGTTAGAGATATTTGGCAAAAAAGAGAAAAATGCTATTTTCCATTCAATTCTATTCAGTTCTTTAAAAACAAAAACCTTTCTGGCTACTTAGCTTCGAGTGAGAACTTTGCACTGCTAGTTATGCTTCCCTTTTTTGTCACACTTTCTCAGTTAATGGGTGACTGTCCTGCCTAAGATGAAATAAGAGTGTTGAGTTCAGGGTTTGTGCAGTTCAGAGGTGACCTTTTTCTTTCTGTATGGCCAAAGACCTAAATGACTTGAGTTTCTGGAAAAAACTTGTTCCGTGTTATATTATGAGTATAATAATTATGTTATATGACTAATTTCCTGTTATATTAATGAAATAATTTTCTAAGTAATAGCTCTTGGTATGTGGCAGGTCCTTTCAGCTTCTTTTCTCCCAGTTATTTCTGCCAGAAATTTTAGCAATTCCAATACCGATTTAGAGTAAGCAGATGGGTAGATTGCATGATGCCCTGACTGCATGATGCCAACTGTCTGTATCATTCCTGGTGCATGATGGGGAAGAGTCTACCTGGTTTTGTGTGTTTTTTCTTACCTGCTAACTTTGTCTTTCCTGTCCGCCAGGCCTTCCTCTTGTCTACCTTAGAACTAGGAGCACAGCCAGTTTGACTAACCTAGAGCATCAGATCTATGCTAGAGGTACTGTATAGCACAGAGAGACAACAAGGGCTTTTTCTTCTTTGGAAGGCTTTTGTATATTAAATACTGTATCCTATGTGTGACTTGCACACTGATAAATATGTTGCCCCTGCAGAAAAGTTGCTGAATGGGAGGACAGAAAGGTTCTGTGAAACTGCATCTGTGGCCCCTTCAGACTGCCCTTTAGAAATATTTTCTCCGAGTGGTTGCAGACAGGTCATAGATGGGGTTTTTTTGTGAAAAAAATCAAACAAACAGCAAAAGCTCTTAATACTTATTGCTTGGCTGTTCATGGGTGTTGCAACTAAATTATTAAATGAATTGTGAAAAAAACCTTCTCGTAATGGTAGTCTGTATTTTCGGGCAGTAGTCTCAAAATGCAACTTTTACATGTTTTCTTTTGAAAATCTGGCCATAGTCCCAAAAAATTTTTCTTTAAAAGTCTCAAAAAATAAATTGGCAATAGATTAAGTGCCAGACTAAATGTTCATTTGGCTTCTGGTCTGTTATTTTGCAGAACCTGGACTAGCCAAAAAATTGTATAAAGCCAAGTTCAACACTAAAAAGATCATTTTATTTGCAGTTGGCAAAAATCAAGAGTTTTTAATTTTCAAGAATTTAATCTTCTTTTATTTGGAAAGAGCTTTCTGTGTAAGCTTTAGAGAGACCAGATTTAATCTCTACTGACAACGTAAGGTACATAGGAATTAGTTGTCATAGATTAGAAGAAAGCTGCATGTGATCTCTAACTCCCTCAGAACCTTCCCTGCCCACCCCGCGTTGCCCCTTCCTGCCCCTGTGCTTAAGTTCCTCTTGGTCAGACACTCGTTGGGGTGGGATGAACGGGACTCAGAACGTGAAGTCCTTGAATGTGGAGTGACTGCAGAGAAATGCTATGGAATAGATTTCATTTCTGTGTTACCTTTTCTTTAAGCAGCTGATTTATTGTGTGCACCTTCTTTCTTCTACTCTTGTGCTAAAAGATGCATGTATTTAGGGAGCAGCCATTTATCTTCCTTATTAAGTAAGTTACTGGAATTTGACAGGGTTTTTTTCCTGTCCAAACACAGTAAGTATTTTCACAGATACAGTGTCCTGCAGTATGGAAAATGAGAGTAACACTTGTGTGCTTGGCTGTACTGCAGGCTTGAGAAAAGTCAAACGTAGATGAAGTTTCTCCTTCTGGGGTTTTGCTGTCCCAGCATTTTCACAAAACCAGATTACCTTTGGTTACGTGCAAATTCTTTTTCATACTTTGTTTTAGTAGGCTTTAGTCTGTATAGGAAAATATTTCTGCTTGTTCAGTCTTTGAGGATAAAAGTCCCCCTTTAAAGGGGTTACTGGATAATCCTGTATTCATCACATTAAATAGAGCATAAATCTTAATTATAAGTGAATATGTGTTTAATACTTCATGAGCATTTGGATGTACATGAAAAGTTACAGATTATGATTGGGTTTTTAGTTGGGTTTTCTACATGTTAGTCATAACTGGAGGCCTAATATTTTATAACACTTGATATGAAGAAACAAAAGAACATGTAGATTAAGCTCAGTTCCTGGACAGGATGATGTAGATGAAGACTTTGTATCATTTCTGTAATAGTCACTAATTTTTTAAATGTTTTAGTAATCTGTTTTTCTTTTCTTTGATCTGGTTTTCTTTAGTTATTGGAGGTTGTGGTTCTCCAGCTGTTGTTTCTCATCCCGTATTAGCATCTGATGAGTGAGTGCTTTTCTCACAAGCATTTAGACAAATCTTTATGCTTTTTTTTATAGCTGAAATGAAGACTCCAAAACGTAGGCAGCCATTTGTCCCCTTTGCTCTAAGAAACCATACTGGATGCACTCTGTGGTTTGCTACCCTCACTACGACACCCACCCGGTAAGAACCTGTTGTGGGATCCCTTTGACAATATTTCTCTGGCTTCTCTAACATTCACCCAAACCTGATTGTTTTCTTGCAGAGAAATGTAGCAACTCCCAGCCTTTCTTAGTCAAGAGCTTTTTCTTTCACAGTGGGATAGTTATTACTAAAAGATAGAGGCCCAAGAGAATTTGAAAGCTGGTCAGATTCATTCATGATGTATATTTGTTTACTGCAGGACTTCTAGGACTGGGGCAAACTAAAGAGCACTTGTTACTTGAATTAGTGGCGTTGTGGGTTTGTAAAAGGCTGTGGTTCTCCTCACAGGGCTGCGCTGTCTCACAGTGGGAGTCCAGGTGTGGTTCCTGAGGAAAATGGGACGTTGCTGGATGATGCCCATAACATCAGTGAATGGCAAGAAGTGATCGCTGGGGAAGAGATTCCGTTTGAATTTGAAGCCAGAGGGAAACTCAGACACAGGTGAAGGGACCAGGCTGGGAGATGGGTTTTGACACACTCGTGTCTAACACACAGGATCGTAGTTGTGAGGGCAGTAGCGGATATTTTTTTAAGTCTCCTGTCCTAATGCTTTGGTTTTAAACATTTCCAACTTGGGGATAGACTGAAATTATCAGAAATTATTTAGTAAGCAGCATATGTTGCAATTAGTGCGAGCTGTTCCTAGGTGTGAGTTGGATCATTTTAAGCTTTTGGAAAGACTTAGGGGCCTCAATTAGAAATCACATGTTCTTTATTCTAAAGGACTGGGGTGGGCCTTGGTTGTTGAGCATAAGTATTATCAGTGTTAAGAACTAGAAGACTTTGTTAACAAACATGTAGCATGCTTTTATTTTTACTTATATGACATAGTTGTATGTCTGTATGTTCATTAGGGAAAGTGGAACAATCAAAGAGATATAAAATCAGGTCTATCTTTGTCTGTGAAATGGAAAAACTCTGGAGACCTGACTTTTTTTAAACACTTCAGTGAGATTCTTTATTCAGAATCCAGAGGATGTTCTTGGTTTGAAGTGTTCGGTGTTTGCACTGTATAATAATGCTTAATAGTAATTTTACTTGATCTAACCTGGTAGGAACACGCACGATCTAAGGATTCATCAGTTGCAAGTGAGGGTGAATGGCTGGGAAGAAGTCAGTCCCGTGTCTGTAGACAAAGTTGGAACATATTTCCGATACGCTGCGCCGGATAAGAACTCGTCCTCTTCTACTGTAAGTTCTGATTTTGAGTATTAGTTTTAATAGAATATATCATTTGAGAGTAATGATGTCTCCAAGCTTTTGATCTTAAAGCAGCTGCTGCATGAGATTGTCCTCTTTCCAGTTAGCTTGGATTGGGAGAGTTGGGAGGTGCTGGGTTCCGAACTGGCAGTTTCGTGCATAACAAAACCACAAACCTGGTAACGAGCAGTTCGTCTCTGCGGGGCAGCCAGAGCTTCCAGTGACAGAACTGACACATCAGTGACACTGTCATGGGCTCGTGGAGATGGAGCTTTAAATCAGCACAGCATTTCAGCAGCTATTTTTATTTCTTCTATTGCAGAAATGCTTTTCATGTGTTTAATTTACTTAAAGTAAACAACACTGGCAATTTCCTGTAAGTCTAGAGATTGTTGAAATATGTGGCTGCTCAGACAAAATATACTTGTCATGAAGGAAAAATGCAATTGTCGTAATCAGCAGGTTGGCACTTGGGGGTTGGGGCTCAGTGGTGAAAAGGATCTTGTGGATTTCGAAACTAGTTAAATTTTTGAGGCTGGCTACTGAAGATTATCGAGCACTGGAGACAGTGGAAGTTGAGATCTTTTTGATCTTCTTCCTTCAGGTTAATTTCTTTTTAAAGCAATATTACAAACAGGTTTTGCTAATACAGTTCTCATGTATTTTCCAAGCTCTGTTGAAGATGAGAAACACAAAGGGATGAAGTATTTAGTTTATTCTTCCATAGCAATGCTCTGCATTACAACTGAGAGTAATATCTTAAAAGTTTAACAACTTTGACTTTCTTGTTTACTTTTCTCCCAGCTTGGAAGCCCAATAAGTAGAACAAATATAATACATCCACAAGTCTATGTGAGTATATATTTTCATTTCTTCCATCCTTTTAGAACCTTTCCAATAGAAAGGATGCAAAAGTCAAGCAAACAAAAAACCTTTCAAATCAGAGCAAGTATTTAACATGACTTTCTGTTCCTCATCAGTGTAAATAGTTGGTTGAAGAATGGGTCTGAAATTCCAGCATGTGAGCCCATACAAAATGTGTTTTTTAGGATCGAATTGACAATGATTTTGTGTAATGTGGGAGATAAAACACCACTGTAGAAGGGCAGCTAAGAGTGAAGAAAATATGAATATTTTAAGAAAGCTCCACGTTATTTTTTTTTAGTTTTGACAGATAGAAATGATGAGTGGCTAATTATATGAGACTTGTAATTCAAACTTCATGAATGTTACAGTGATGCAACAGTGAGACAGTGTGTAAGTGTTCTTTTAGGATCTGTATTGCTCTTATTTGAACTTGCATCATTTTGAGAAAGATAATGGAGTTAGTAATGTTTAGAATTGCTTTTTTATGGTTAATTTTATTGTGTTTTGAGGAGAAGGTACAGAATTATAAATCATTATTATGAAACTCTACATACCTTAGGTGTTGCACGTGGTTGGACTCAGTTGGCAAGCTTTTACTCCAGTGGTTACTGCTTCAAAATTGGGGTGTCCCTCTTCTAGACATAATCATTACCTGAGCTTTTTAATGCTTTTAAATATCTTCCAGTTTTCTTCGTTGCCTCCAGTTCGTGTGGTATTTGAAGTGACCATGGAAGGCAGCGCTCGGAAGGTGATAACGGTGCGCTCAGCCTTGATTGTGAAGAACAAGCTGGAGACCCCAATGGAACTGAGACTGGATAGTCCTTCTGCTCCTGACAGTAAGTGCTGTGTGTTCCTTCTGTGCTGTGGGAATTGTTAGCTTCTCCCCAAGGAGATCCACCATGGACTGTAACGGTTGACAGCAAAGTAGACCTCCCTGGAGAGAAATGGGTGATGTGGGGAAAAAAATGATCAGCAAGGGAAGCTGGAGAACCCGGCAGGATTTGTGCTTACTGTTCGGGTCAGTGGGGAAAGCTGAGGCTCTGTAAAGGCTGAGTCATTTCTGTATGTAGCGTGTTGTATCTTTTAGGAATAGTCTAGGAGGTTTCAGGTGTTAGCGTGCAAAGGTGCAGTCTAGGAATGTAGTGGTATACTGATAATATACCCAAAATGCAGTGAATGAGATCTTTCTGAAATAAGCATTTTCACTAAAGCATCCACAGAAAAAGAATTTGAATTCCATCAAGTTTTTAGCCTGCTTCCAGTTTCAGATTTACACACCTACATTTGTCTGCTGCCAGATTGTTAATAGGGCTTAAAGCAACAGGTTGGTGTTTGAAACATAGATAAAATAGCTTGCGTTTTATGTTGAAACAAAACATGTTGCTTTAAAAATTTGAGACTTCCTATTTGAAAAAGCATATGTGTTTCAGTAAAGAGGCCTGTTTTGATAAGTCCGTTTTCTTCTCTGGTTGCAGAACCTGTAGTTCTTCCAGCAGTGATGCCAGGAGATTCCTTTGCTGTTCCGTTACACCTGACATCTTGGCGTTTGCAAGCCAGGCCAAAAGGAATGGGAGTCTTTTTCTGTAAAGCTCCAATTCATTGGACGAATGTTCAGAAGACAGCAGAGGTCTGCAGCAGCAAGCGAGAGTGTCATTCCATGGACTCGGAAAATAGCCGATTTTTCAGGTGATTAAGACCTAATTATTTTTCTGTAAGCTGTGTTTTTCTTCTGATAAATGAAATACCATGAAAGTAAGTAACAGGAAAGAAAATACTTAGAAAGAAAAGCTTCCGCAGTTCAATGGGATGATTTGTTTGGTCTCTTGAATAATGAGAAAGCGTTGACGTGTAACTGCTGTATTTCTGCCCCTTTGGCAGTACCTATTAGCAAATGTCTGAGCATAAGCACACTGTTAATAGAGAGTAAGCAACTGAGACTAAGCACACTATTAATATTTATTGTAAAAAAAGGAAAGGTTAGAAAGTAGGACATGGACTTAAATTATCTAGTCTGTCTCACTGAGAATAATGAGTGGTTTGCTGTAGTGTGTTCATAAATATTCTCTGTTCTGGCTGTCCTGTTCTCTGTTCTAAGCCCCAAAATGTTGCTGCTTAGTGAGGACTTAATGGAATTTTGTAGTTAACTGATATGGTGGATTTAGGGATGCTTGCAATTTAGGAAATGCTAGAATAGAGACTATGGAATTTCTTTCAGGAAATGACCTTTTCATACTATATATTTCCTGCTCTGTGCCAGTTCCATAGTTAATTTCTTAATATGCTGGTTTTGGATGTATCACAGGGAGGAAAAAAAAAAAAAAAATTAAAATGAAGTTTTACTTACTCAATTTTTTACCTTAACTAAAGTGTCAGGTGGCCAAAGGAAGGATACATCTACTGGGAAGAAGGAAACATTCAGCATTTATGTTTTAAAAACATAACTATAGTTTATTGTAGTAGTTAAAATCTCTTTTTAGTAATAGTTGATAACATGTTTCTGCGAGTTTATGGAAGTTGGTTTTAAAGTTGCTAATCTGTAAAAGCAATTTTCTGTTAGGTCTCTGAACAGACAGGGTTTTTTGAATGACTAAATTAATTCTTTAATCAAAGTCAGGAAACTCCTGTTGTCTTAATGTTAGTCATAACTACAAAATACCGTATAATCAAACTCTGAAGTGATTATGTGGAGAACAATTCTAAATGCTGTTTATCAGTCCTGAAGTTACAGCATGTTGTGGGATTTAGTGTGGTAAACAAAGACAGGGTTGAATTATTCCGTCAAGTTCATTGACTTCTTCTCACACACATCTGCCTTCACAGGTTTTGTGTGGCTATAAAGAAAGAAAACTACCCGGATTACATGCCTTCCAGCATATTCTCTGACAGCGCTAAACAGATTTTCAGGCAGCCTGGGCATACGATTTATCTCCTGCCAACAGTGGTAATCTGCAACTTGCTGCCTTGTGAACTTGAGTTCTATGTTAAAGGAATGCCAATTAGCGGGACGTTAAAACCTGGCAAAGAGGCAGCGTTGTACACAGCTGATACGTCCCAGAACATTGAGCTGGGTAAGGTTACATGGACTTAAATTATCTAGTCTGTCTCACTGAGAATAATGAGTGGTTTGCTGTAGTGTGTTCATAAATATTCTCTGTTCTGGCTGTCCTGTTCTCTGTTCTAAGCCCCAAAATGTTGCTGCTTAGTGAGGACTTAATGGAATTTTGTAGTTAACTGATATGGTGGATTTAGGGATGCTTGCAATTTAGGAAATGCTAGAATAGAGACTATGGAATTTCTTTCAGGAAATGACCTTTTCATACTATATATTTCCTGCTCTGTGCCAGTTCCATAGTTAATTTCTTAATATGCTGGTTTTGGATGTATCACAGGGAGGAAAAAAAAAAAAAAAATTAAAATGAAGTTTTACTTACTCAATTTTTTACCTTAACTAAAGTGTCAGGTGGCCAAAGGAAGGATACATCTACTGGGAAGAAGGAAACATTCAGCATTTATGTTTTAAAAACATAACTATAGTTTATTGTAGTAGTTAAAATCTCTTTTTAGTAATAGTTGATAACATGTTTCTGCGAGTTTATGGAAGTTGGTTTTAAAGTTGCTAATCTGTAAAAGCAATTTTCTGTTAGGTCTCTGAACAGACAGGGTTTTTTGAATGACTAAATTAATTCTTTAATCAAAGTCAGGAAACTCCTGTTGTCTTAATGTTAGTCATAACTACAAAATACCGTATAATCAAACTCTGAAGTGATTATGTGGAGAACAATTCTAAATGCTGTTTATCAGTCCTGAAGTTACAGCATGTTGTGGGATTTAGTGTGGTAAACAAAGACAGGGTTGAATTATTCCGTCAAGTTCATTGACTTCTTCTCACACACATCTGCCTTCACAGGTTTTGTGTGGCTATAAAGAAAGAAAACTACCCGGATTACATGCCTTCCAGCATATTCTCTGACAGCGCTAAACAGATTTTCAGGCAGCCTGGGCATACGATTTATCTCCTGCCAACAGTGGTAATCTGCAACTTGCTGCCTTGTGAACTTGAGTTCTATGTTAAAGGAATGCCAATTAGCGGGACGTTAAAACCTGGCAAAGAGGCAGCGTTGTACACAGCTGATACGTCCCAGAACATTGAGCTGGGTAAGGTTCTTTCTCAAATACCGCTTTCTGGAACTTCTCGAGGAGTAAGTACCTCAACAGAACTGTTCCTTGTGCAAGGACCTATGGCTCATGAATGGAAAAGAGCTTCTTATAGTTATTAATGAAGTGCACGCATCCAAATAAACACTAATATTGCTGTCACTCCCCCAGATCTGTCAGCTCTCTTGGGTCTGTTCCTTATTTGGCTCTTTTCTCATTTTCCTGAGAGTGGAAACGGTAGAAACTGGAGAGAGCAGTGATAAAGGAGGGAATAAATCATAAAAGTTCCCAGTGTTTTGGGTGGGTTTGCTGTTTTCTTTCTGACAGACAAAGTTGATGTCCAAAGTATGTATGGAATTATTCAACACTGGTGGGACTTCTGATGCCTAAAGCAGTAATAACCCTAAGCAGGGTTTTTTAACAACATTTTTTGCTGCTTGTGACTTAAACTGAGGCATTTCTTTATGAGGTCACAGGTTACTGCCTGGACAGATTTAAAAATTTATGTGGGTAAGGTATATGAAATGTTCAGCAAAATCAAGCCATGTGAAAGCCCAACCTATGTGCTTGTCAGAAACCAATGTTTCTGTGGGGGTGACGTTTGGTTTTATTTCATTTGTTTGTTTGTTTTTGTAGGGATATTACTAGAAAACTTCCCGACGTGTAAAGAGCTGTTGATTCCTCCTGGGACACAAAACTATATGGTGCGGATGCGGTTGTATGATGTCAACAAACGGCAGCTAAATCTGACCATAAGGATTGTATGTCGTGCTGAAGGTTCTTTAAAAATACTAATTTTAGCACCATATTGGTTAATCAACAAAACAGGTAAGTTTACAGTATTTTCTTTCATAGCTGTAATCATGAACTGGGAAATAAAGATTTCATGCAGTGTTTTGATTTGCTGTCTGGCCAAAGAGAGCTTTTAAACACTATTTAAGAGGAATTAAAGTTGCAGGATTTGTTAAAAAAATTTTTTTATAGTGCCAACAGCTATTGGTTGATGAACGTTACAGCAGATAACGTAGGCATCTTAGTTGCTGTGTTTCAAACACGAGCTATTGTACCTCTGAATAAATCAACATAGATTAGATCACTGTTAAAATTGTGGTTTTTAAAGACTGAAATGCCTTGAGAAAGCAACAGGGCTACGTTGCAGTTATTCTACATTAACATCCACGGGCACTTACAGAGCAACAGGAACTTGTTTTCTGCTTGAACCCGACTAATGACTGATACTACAACTGAAATATTTTGGGTTGTTCCTTGAATTGAGTTAGTTTTTTACCCTTCTAATTTTAGTTTGTGCAAAGGTGAAGTGTAGTTGGACACACCGTTTTTTGTGTTTATTTAAAGGATTACCACTTATCTTCAGACAAGATAACGCAAAAACAGATGCTGCGGGTCAGCTTGAAGAGCACGAGCTCGCGAGAAGCCTCAGCCCACTTCTGTTCTGTTACGCTGATAAAGAGCAGCCAAACCTGTAAGTAATACCCCAGGAAGAGCCTTACAAAGTATGAAAGTCATTTGCAGAGGGTTGGTAGTGATATATTAGTATGAATATCATCTAGGAAGAGTCTTTCCCTATTAAGATGACCTGTTAAGTTATTAGGTTTTTAAATACTAAAATAAGCATATTGGATCTTTAGACGTTTCATTCTGAAAACTCCTTGGTTGGCTAATCCTTTGTGTCTACAGGCAGCTTTGGTTTGACTTTGCATGTTTTGAACTTGTACATCTTTGGTAAGAAAGTCAAAAACCTTTTTGAAGAGACTTACCGAGTTGTATAAATGACTTTGTTACCACTAAAAAAAAATCCCACTCCAAACCTCTAATCCTAAATTGTGAGTGTTAGTAGAGAAGCAGCAGCAGTCACTCAGCAGGAAGTCCTCATGCCGCAGAGCTGTTGCGATTCCAATGTAAAAGGAAATGGCAGGATTTTGGAAAGGAAATTTTTCAGCTACTTTAACTGGCATCAAGTAGAGAACATGCTTTTCCCATGAAAATTAGAAATAAGAATGTTATTTAAAATAACTTATCTGAAACGTTCTGGGATTTTTGCTCAAATGAACAACAGTTACATTTATCACAAAAATTTATTCCAATGGTTTTTTTAATTTTTCTTTTAGAGAAAAAAGACACACAAATGTTCTTGTGGTTAATCAGTCTGAAAACTACCAAGCCCTTTACAAAAAATGGTCACTGAATCTTGACCAGTATGTTAAAAGCCCTTATGGCAGAAATGCAGAATGAATTACTCAAGAAGAGACTTATCGTGGCTTCTAATGCTTTTATATTAAAACACAGGTGGTTTTTTTTGTGTCTGGGTATGTGTTTGACTATCAGCACCGTGTTGATATCTGAGCCTTCACTTAAAGGAGTAAATCTTTGTGTTTTCCATGCTGTAGATGTACGATGCGGGTTGGAAGAGGAATCCATCCCGAAGGAATGCCGGGCTGGTGCCAGGGCTTCTCCCTGGATGGTGGAAGTGGTGTCAGAGCCCTTAAGGTGATCCAGCACGGAAACCGGCCAGGCCTCATTTATAACATCGGTATGTGTCCATAGGAACATTTGAGAAATACCATAGAATGGTCTCTAAATTGTACTTGAGAAACAGAGGGTAACAGATGACATAAAATTGTATTTACTGTTTAAAACAATGGTTCGAATCTACTCAGTGGTATGGCAGAAACAGCACATCTCAGGAACCCGAGAAAAAGAACTTCTGTTATGTGAAATATGTTGTGGCAGATGTCTTTTGTTTTCTTTTGTAAATAATAGCTTTGTTTTTAACTTGTTTTTATTGCTAGGTATTGATGTTAAGAAAGGCAGAGGCCGTTACGTTGACACGTGCATGGTGACGTTTGCCCCCCGGTACCTGTTGGACAACAGATCCACCCACAAGCTGGCCTTTGTTCAGCGGGAATTCGCCAGAGGCCGGGTAAGATGCTTCCTTTTTGTTACTTGTTACTGCAATACCTGTAGATAGTTACAGCATCTTCTAACCAAAAAGAGCATAAAAATTAGACTTGAAAGTATTGTTGGCTGGTTATGAGATCTTTTGCATTACTCTAATACCAGCATCCACCTAACAATAATTCCTGTGTTCGTATTGGAGAGGTATATAGATAAATACTGTATTTCCCAGTACCTATAGGATATGTATTTAGCAATTTCTATTCCTAGGGAGCGTCCAACCCCGATGGCTACATCTCCACGCTCCCTGGTTCCAGCGTCGTGTTCCACTGGCCACGGAACGACTACGATCAGCTGTTGTGTGTGAGACTCATGGATGTCCCGAACTGCATTTGGTCTGGGGGCTTTGAGGTCAACAAAAATAACTCATTCCATATTAATATGAGGTAGTTATTGTATATAATCTTCTGTAGCAACTGTTTAACACTGTGGGTAACGCAGATGAGAAACCTCTTCCGCTCATTTGTTCTCATTCAGGGACACTCTGGGAAAATGTTACTTCTTAAGAGTAGAAATTACTCTTCAGGGAGCCACGTACCACATCGCCTTCAGTGACACAGACCAGCTACCGCCACCTTTCCGCATAGACAACTTCTCCAAGGTAAAAGAGCAAAACGGCACTTTTTATTTTTTAGTGAAAAAAAGAAAAGTAGGATTTCTTTTATATATATTACAAGAGGGAGCTGATTCTCTTGTGTAATGAAATAAAATGGAAGTGTGTGTAGCAGGACATGTTTGTATATGATAATTGTAATTTTCTGAAGTTCTAGTAAAAATCGGTAGTACTGAACTACTTCATCTTGGTCAAGTAACTGAACTAAATCCTCTTTCATGACTGTTACAGGTCCCAGTGGTTTTCAATCAGCACGGCGTGGTGGAGCCAAGGCTGTACACCGAGGTGAAGCCCATGACCTCTCTGGATTACGCGTGGGATGAACCTGCTCTGCCGCCCTTCATAACGCTGACGGTCAAAGGGGCAGGCTCCTCCGAAATCACCTGTAGCATGAACGACCTGCAGGACAGCAAGCAGCTCTACTATGAGAACTTCATTTATATTGCTGCTACATACACTTTCTCAGGGTAACTCTTTATATATTAGATGAAAATATTTTGAATGTTCGTGCTGTTCTTTAGGCTTTACGTTAATATATAATTTTAATGGCTAAAGCTTTTTCAAATGCAGCTTAACTTCTGTCAGCATTGTACTAGCAGAGGAAATGCCAGGACTCGGAAGCTGAGGGTGGCAGTCAGTAAGCTGTGTGTCTTACCCTGTTTGGTCGTGGTCACCTGGCTATATACGTGCAGAATGCCATTCTTTATTTTGTCACATAGTGAGAAAGATTTAGCATGTAACATCTGCTGTGACCCCACTGTCTGATCTTAGAAGATCTGGCAGGTTTAAGGTCACACCTCGGGGCTCAAGAATTTTGTGGATTAAGAAAACTTGATGACAGGACGTACGTATTTATGACGTGCCTGTGAATTTTAGACTTGCACCGGTTTATATGCTGTTGAAATCAGCTATGGGAGATTGGTACATGCTTTGTTACTTTCCTCAATATAAGATGGAGAATTTTCTTTGGAACTCATCTGCTTTGTCTGTGAGGTTCCTAGTCCCAGTGAGAAATCAAAGACCCTTTTAAGAACGCGCTCAAATTAGCACCTTAAACTGGTAATTCCAAAAATAACAATAGGGGAATAAACCCAATGTGTATTTTTGTCTGGTTGGCAATATTGGTTGCATAAGTTTCCTTGACTGGATTTCGGTACAGATCTGATTTGGTTTACAGAAAAAGCAGCTACTCTGAATAAACACGATGATGTTTTCTTGGTGTTGCAGTTCACAGGAGCCAAGTGCAAGACCAGTTGCTTCGAACAAGGATGTAGCATATGCAGAGCTTGTCCTTGATGTTTCTCCAAAGACTCAGCGAGTTATACTGAAAAAGAAGGTACCAAGACACATTTGGTTTTATTAAAATGCTGTTGCTTTGTGCTGAAGTGAAATCTCATGCTGGGAGAAGGAAAAAATAAAACCGGTTTCATGGTAACTTCTAAAGGGTGGAGACAGACTCCATTGAAAGCAACAGGTTATTGCAGTTCAGGTTGCTTGAATTCTGTCACTTTTATGGGGGTGACAGGAAAGGGAATTGGAGTAAAAGTAGTACAGAGCCTTGTAAACACTTCTAAGACAACCAAGTGCTGTAGTTGTACATTGGGTGTTCTCATGAAGTTACAAGGCAGGGCATACAAACTGGTTTACAATTCATGGAGCTCTAAAGTTAAATATATACAAGTCATTCCAAGGATTATAATTCAAAGCATCTGATAGTAAACCAGAACAGAAATACTTGCTTTGTACTGCCATGTTCATTTAAATGTTGAATTTTTGTGCAACAGGAGCCAGGAAAGCGATCCCAACTTTGGAGGATGACAGGCACAGGAATGCTTTGCCATGAAGGTTCTTCAGTTCCTCACAACCCCCAAAAACCTTCTCCTCGCTCTGCGGACTCGTGTATGATTTTAGATATTGCAGGCCTGGCAGCTGTCACAGATAACAGGTATTGACATACAATTTCTGGGGAAACTGATGTAGATTCTAAGCGTGACTTTGAAAGCATCTGAACATGATGTTCTCTGAATAAGGAAAGAAATTACTCTGAGGGCATGTGGAAGAGCTAGATTTTAGCCGTCTCCGTGAACAGACCTCACAATCACTTTTGTGACTTAGAAATATTTTTAAAAGCATGGCTGATGTGTTCTCAGCAGCAGGTTGTCAAAAGAGCACTTCAGAAGTGAGATTAGGAAAGCGGACTTGAACAAAATTAGAGTAGATGTTTGCCATTAACCCTTCCCAAGAGCAAAGCTGAGAAGTTGGCATCCTCTGAGCGTTGGGTACGTGCCCATTCTGTTGCAGGTACGAGCCCCTGATGCTGAGAAAGCCCGACCGACGGCGCAGCACCACCCAGACGTGGAGCTTCCGTGACGGCAAGTTGACCTGTGGCATCCTTGGACTGGTTGTCCAGGTCAGAACTGGTTGTGTGTTGAACTTGTTTTGCCTGTTGCTGACATAGATGACAGAGTCATTTGGGCTTAGTGTTGAAGTGAACTAAAAGCTTTGAGGCCAAAGTTCAGAAAACAGAGGAAACCAGACTTGTGCAAACAGTGTGTGTGGTTTAAATTAGTGTTTGAATGTTCTTATCAATTTCAAATAATTAAACCACTAATTCAAAAGTAAATAGTTAGAAAATGAGCAGTACATCATTGTTAAAATGTACAGTATAGTGGTAAACAGGGCCTTGATATTCTCTCACACACCAAATATGACAGTGCTGGAGATTGTGTCAATTAGGATCACTGATGAAAGTCAAGATTTGTGTATAACCCTTCCCACAGCCCTTCCCACAATCATGGTCCTAACATTTTAGTAGTAAGATTTTTAAAAGCATTTTGAAGCGTTTGCTTTCTTTGTGTTCCAGGAAATCTGACCTGCAGACAGCTCACACTTGCAAACTATTTGATAATTCTGCCTGCTGATGTTAGAATTTGCAGGCACAGAAATATGGATTGCTTTCACAAATTCTAGAATTAAATGTCAAAAGAATTTTTATGCTCTTTGTTGTTTGTTTTTTGGGTTTTTTTGAAGTGTTTCAACCATATTTATCCATTGCTTACAAACAAATTTAAGTAATCCAGCATTTTGTTGAAATAACAAAGTATATTTGTAATAAATATGGATATTATTTCTAATGTTTTATTACTCAGTCCCATGATGTCACATTGATCATTCCATGATCCAATTACAGTAGCTTTGTGAGTTACTACTTGTCAGTTTGAAGCCACCAAAAAGCCCTTTGTGACTGTTTTAAGATGTTGACTCAGTAAGGATTTACATTCTCACCTGCAGAGGCAGAACGTGGCTTTTAGAAAGCTTTCTGTCATTTTGAAAGTATTTCCAGGAAGGACTTCCCATGTTCAATCCTGATGGGATAGCTTCGGGTTCCTAAGATGCAGTGGGAATACAGAATTACTGATCTTGGCTGTTTCCTCTCACTGCCAAGCTGATTAAACATGAGTTACCAGAAGCTTTAGTAATACTGAGTAAAAAGCTGCTGCACTGCTTTTCTTTTAGTTCTGAAGAGTAAGAAATGTGTTCATTTCCCTCACACCCAGATTACTCAGTCTGGGCTGGAGTCTCAGATGACTTTCTTCTTCAGCTGTGTAAAAAGAGGAAAGTAAAATACTACAAAATTCTATTTTTTTTAAATTAATGTATATAAATAGTTATCTGAAACCTTTACCTATTATTAATATTTCTTTTCCTTACTCTTATTTCTTTCTCCAGGCAAAGGGAGGGGTACTAGGTCTTCATGATGGAGCAGAAGTTGTTCTTGGTCCTGATACTTCACTCGAATTTCTGGGGCCGGTTCCACCTGAGCAGCAGTTCATGAACCAGAAGATGAGGCCTGGCTCGGGGATGCTGGCTGTCAGAGTCATCACCGATGGGCCAACCAGAGTTCTGCAGGTGAAGCTCCTTCATTAACTACAGTCTGGTTTCGTTACTTGCTGGTACTTGCAATGCCTTTTTCTGTGTTGCATCTCTACGCTCCTACAAAAAGGTGACTTCGTCATGGTATGAGGGGGGAGGGGAATATCATAAAAGAGAAATAATTGACACAAAAGTTATCATTGTACTTTATAAAATTATTTTTGTAAAAAAATAAGGTACGACAATATAGCTGTTATTATAAATAGGAAAGTGATCACTGTAGTAATTTATTTGTTTATCAGATAACAGATTCTAACCACCGTAGAAATGATCGCTTATCCAGTGAAGGAGACGAACTTCCAGTTACGGAACAAGATCTACGCAAGTTTAAAAATCCAGATACAGAGCAGGAATTAGAAGTAAGATACTACAACTAGTATCTCTCTATTTTACATATTATTTTCCTTTCTAGATTTTAGAGAGGGGCTTGAGGAGGGTTGTTTGTTAGCTTTTCCTCATGATGACCTCTTGTTACGAACTTGTAGATTTTCCTGCTAAAACTTATTCTTAGAAGTTGGGTTTATATGTCTTAAGACCTCTTGTAAAAAACCTCAGTTGTAAATGAACCATTCGGCCTCTCTGGAGATGGGTCTAAAAAAGTAACTTATTTGCAGAAGTATGTGTTTGGTATCACAGGGTTTTTCAGTGTTGGTTTGTTAGTGGAGGGGTTTTTTCCAGCTTCAGGTACTCTTTTTTTCAGGTGCTTGTGAAACTGGAAGGTGGAATAGGATTGTCTTTGGTCAACAAAGTTCCTGAAGAGCTGGTATTTGTGTGCCTCACAGGAATTAATGTCCACTACACACATCTCTCAGCAAGTCAGGTGTTAGAGCTCAGAGTGCAAGACATACAGGTATTTCCCATTTTGGAACAAATGTATTTGTTCATGGGTCTTCTGTGGTTTTTGTTGTCATTATAGATTTGAAAAACGTTTTGAGCTGTTACTAAGATTTTGATTCCTAAATATAGAAGTTTCTATTAGCATCAGTGTTTCCCTTTTTCATTGTTCTCTATTTTGAAATAGTTGAGACAATGATATGTTGTATTTCATGCCTTTGATTTCTGTTAGGCAAGTTAGAATCTTTTCTATTTTGAAAACAGGTCAGCTCAAGATTTTTCTCCCTTCCTGGTTCTTGGTGCTTTGTCATTATGTAATGAAAAAGCAGCCATTGAGAGCAGGAGTCCTAATGTTGGTAGTACTGCAGTATAAACCATAGAATCATAGGCAAATAAGACAAATATAAACCTCTTGTATTTTTTTTTTCCAACTGGATTTTGGGTTTGACTTTGCAGAGTTTTGCCTTAACCTTTGTTTTCAGTTCAGTCTTTACAATTCAGAATTCACAAGTTTAACTGGAAGGGGGAATTGTGGATACTGGTGTGGATTATGTGAGATAAATGGCTACTTCTGTGCAATGGTCAAACGTCAGTGCTGGAGCAGCTTGTCTCTGCTGTTTAATGTTTTTGGCGGTATTTTTTGAAAAAAGAAAAAACCCACAGAGAACATAGCAGTTTTGTTACAGGTTTTGTTTGTTGGTAGCTATAACCATTTTTTTTTTTAAATGAAGGATATTTCTGAATGTTTTTTTGGTACAGTCTCAGTGGTGGTCACTAACCAGGTCTATTTAGTATCTCCCAGACGCAGGGACAATGTGTTTCTGAAAGCTTTTAAGTCCTCGGTTAGAGAGCATCAATTTTGCTATTTATTGTCACCTATTCAGATTTTGTTGCCTGTCTTGTCTGTTCTGTAGGTGGACAACCAGCTAATTGGCACCACGCGGCCTTTTATGCTCTTCCTGACCCCTAAGATGAATGAAAATGAGCCCGTGGAGACCAGTCCTGCCGTGCAAGTAAACGCAATGAAATTTCCCAGTAAAAGTGCACTGACAGATATCTACAAGGTAAACCACAACTTTCTGATTGTGCCATGCCAGTATTGCCCTGTTTAAATGCCCTTTCCTGTTCCTCATTTTTACTAGTAATCTGAATTAAATAATTTGTGAAATACACTTTGTTGAATTAATGCTGAATTAAACAATGCTGTACCCACTTTCTCATGTTCATAGTGTCTAAAGTCACAGTACAGTGATGAACAGGATAATACGTTCAAAAATATAACAAATAAGGCCAGACCCCTGTTTGTTCATGTCTGTGACTTTACTTTTCAAGCTGATTATTCTCACCTCAAAACTGATAGGTAGTATCATAGTGTACTGACCCAAAATACCTATGCTGTGCTTTTCATCAGTTGTGTACGAGGTTATTACTTTTCTCTGATAAACAATCTTGTAGCTTAAATCCTCCATACTGTTGATGGAGTTTGCAAACTTACCCACCCACTGTGCTGTGTCTTGTGAGGGCAAAACCGAGTTGGTTGTCAAGACCTATTTTCTCACTTGGAATTTTCAACCATATATTTTGACGCTGTTTTGAAAAACAGCTGATTTGGTGTTGGGAAACAGCAAAACATCAGATTCTGAGTTGTTAGTACTGGGTAGTGAAGCACAATAGCTTCCAAAACATTGAAACAATCATCACTAGTTGGAGGTAACTTTAAGTGAAGAAAACTACCACAGGCACTTTGAAGGTGGGAATCCTACTACAAATCCATTCCAGTGAAAATATTCCGTTGAAGTAGAACACATTGTCCTATTTAATGGCTTACATGGATCATATTTCTAGTGTTAACACTGTAAACTGAGACTTATTTATCTTCATAGCATCTGATGATCACTGCTCGAAAGTTCACAGTTCAAATTGAGGAGAAACTACTTCTGAAGCTGTTCAGTTTCTTTGGCTACGATCAATCTGAAGCAGGTATAGTATCAAATGACAAAGACCAGGTTTACAGAATACAGAAGTATTGTGATCTTTGCATTTAAAATAAGTTCAAAACACTTAACAAGCTCTTGGCTGCTTGGAAGCTTCCACTGTTGAATGGAAAGCTGGAGACCTGATGTCTCAGTGGCCCCTGTAACACTGTTCAGGTAAATTGGGCTTGTTCCAGTAGTCAGGTAACGAGCCCCGTAACGAGCTGTTGTGCAGCACACGGCGCCAGAGCTGAGCCTCTGTGGGAAGGAGTTCAGTGTTCCTCTGAGTTCCTGAATCTGGATTCATCTAAATTGGAATAAAAGAAATTGTGTTATTACTTTAGCAAACCACTTTGTTTAGTAATGTTTGTTTATTTAAACCCAAGGCTAGAAATGGGATCTCTGCTCATTTGTTCCTTGGGCAGTTCCTCTTGCTTAACTGAAGGAAATTCTGGCTGCCTGACCTTTAGTGGTGGCATCCGTACCCCTGGCTTGAACTGTAACAGAAGTTTTCTTCTGTTCAGTGAGGCAAGACAGAGCTCTTGTATCTTCTCATCTCACAGATGTTGTTCTAATCCTTCCACTGCCGGGTTTTGTCTGTACTGTGGAAACTTTCTGAGGCGTCCGTATTGCAGTGGCAATTGAAAAAGTCACTTTTATTGTGCAGTAGTATGTGTAGGCTTATATAATAAAATAACTATGGCAGGAAAAAACTATTTTTGGCATAATTCAAAATGTGGGGGAGCCTACAAATGATGCTCAAGAGCACTGTATCTTGCTAATCCACAGTATCTTTTGAATTTTCTCTGAAAAAATACAAGTATTGCATTTCCCAGTTTCACAGAGGACTTTCACAGAGGACAAAAAAAAAAGATCTTGAATTTTGTTCTTAGCCTGTTTACCAGTCTGTCCTCCGTTTTGGTTTACTCTGATGCTTTTGCTGGTGTGTTTTTTCCTTACTGTACACTCTGTGTAGTTTATCCACTGATGCTGATGATGTCATCCAAGATTCAGACAAAAGTTATTTTGTCATTTGCATTCAACGTGTTTAATTGTTCAACCTGAGTTCATAAGACTTTGTCATCGTTCATCTTGCCCCCTGCCTTCTCCCACCACCGAGATCCTCTTATAAGTAACGTATGAACCTGTTAGTGCCAACCAGATTTGGATCGCTCTGTACATAAATTGATTTATTGAATGTCTTCCATGTGGGCATTTTGTCCAGTCTTTAGTGATCAATGAGAAGATTGTCAGCTTTGCTTGTTTGTACATTACTTTGATAGCTGAGTGTGTGAGGAAGTATAGAGAAAGGAGAGAGGAAAACATATTGCACGACCATGACTACACCGTAGGAAACGTTGCATAGTTATGTTCAGATCACCTTGTTTCTGTATGCTGACAAGATAAATTAGAAACAAGATTAAAAGCTCAAATAACTTAAACTATGAATTTAGACTTTTTTAATGTAGCTACAAATACATTCAGGTCTACCACATCTCTAAAACCTGAAAAAAAATGTTAAGCCTCAAAGGTCAACTTCATGTCACAAGGCATGAGTAATTTGCTGGCTACACTTGCGGTCACACATACTTTTTATTTGTACAGAGAAACTATTAACTCTTTACAGAATATGCATTCCTAACCCCATATTTATTTATATATCATCCTATATTCCTGTCTTTTGTCTGGATGCAGAGGTTGAAAAGTATGATGAAAACCTCCATGAAAAGGCCGTTGAACAAGGTGGAAGACAAAAGCGATACTACTTTGAAAATCTGAAAATTAGTGTGCCTCAAATAAAGTTGAGTGTCTTCACTTCCAACAAGCTGCCTTTGGATCTCCAGGTACGTTCACAGTGTGCTTCCGAGGGAAGAGATTCTGTTGTAAGAGGAAAAGGCAACAGAAGCTTTAGTTTACTACTATTAATTTCCATTTACTCTTACGTTATTTTAGTTACAAGCAATAGAAGTTCCAATTACTTCTGTTATTTAATTTGCATAAATCGCAGTCTCTTCTGTAATATTCTTTCTTTTTGTAGTTTCAGTGAAGCACAGCCAACTTCACCTGACAACACACTACTTGACAAAGGATCTTAGTTACATTAAGTGTAGTGTAAAGAGGCTTAAAGGGAATGACCATTGTATGGGAGGGCTGAGGTGTGAGGGTAAAGCTAAAATAAGAAGTTACTCAATTTAGGGAGCAAAAATACAGGACAACTCTGAGTGTTTTAATCCAAAAAAAAAAATGTTGTTTCATTGGCATCTCCTCCAGTGTTCCCAGCTTGTGTGTTGGGACCTTCCTGGGCATAAAAGTTGGCAACAACCAGCACTATTTAAGTTCCTCTGAGCTAATACACTGATTTCCTCCAAGATGGGAGAGTTGAAGCAGGAACCAGCCAACCAAACAACCCATAAAACCCTCTCCCCACTGTGAGGGAACAGAGCTGCTGCCTGTTCGACTTGTGTGTTCAGAAAATGAAATTGAGACCCTGACCAGGCTTGTTTGTGCCCTCAATACTATGGCCATTAAGATATGCAAGCTTTTAAAGAAGTTTGGTTTTGTGGAATGAGTGTGTATCATGGCATCCTGCCAAGATGACCCAGTATCATCAGTCCTGCATTCTTGTATTGCTTTTACCAAATCCTTGTGCAAAGGAGGACAGTTCAGTAGCCAGCGGCAATGTTCCTTACAGTGTCCTGAATGTGTCTGCGTTTTAGCTTCAACATGAAAATGCTTGTCATCTGATTATCTCAAATTTAGAGAGAGAAGGCAGTGTTAGTGGTGAGTGCCTTTAAGGAACGGGTCATGCGCCGTGTTCTGGTTGGATTCCTCCCACCTTTGGTATATGATTGCAGAGGGATGTCTTGGCAGCCGCCAGCGTTGTTCCCAAGAGAAAACTTGGTGTGTACATTTTTTCCCCTTAATGATAACAGTCACTGACTGTTCTGTGTCACAGACAGTTCCATTCAGTTCTGTAGCACAGGAGAGTTCGGGGTAGGAGGGAGAGAATAATCACAGTGGAGCCTTTGTAGACGTTTTTCTGACTACCTCTAATGTTTCTGGCTTGGTCATTGCTGTCTGGTAATTTGGTGTAGACAGATTATTTTTATTAGGTACCAGTATTAACAAAGTTGCCTTATATAATATCTGATAGTTAAACAGGAAATTACTTCCTACCCAAGTGAATAATGAGGACTACTCTAGTTAGTCAGCCATTTACTGAAAAAATAAATAGGTCCTTTCTTACTTGCACATCTACATTAGAGCTGTAATTTACCTCAATTGCCTGCAGAGGGCAGAAGAACTCCCATTACTCCCTGCCAAGGGTGCCGCAGTGATGATGGCAGGAGCCTGGTTCTGGTGGTGTGTCCTTTGCTTTCTCCACACTTCCTGATGTTGGTGGCTGTGCAGATGCCATTGTCAGGCCTGAACCAGAAGGGAGCTCTTTCTTTCTTATAAGACTAGTTTTCTTGTTAATCTTTCCAAAATTATTTGGTGTGTGTGTATATATAGATGTATAGATTGTCCACCTTAAATATGGTATTTTATGTATAGATTGTACAGGTTACAGATGAACCATGGCCTAACTACTGTCTTAGTTTTCTTCCTTTAAAATAATTGAAAAAGCTGGTTTAAGGAATTTCAGTCGACCACGTAATGTTGAGAAATGAGCCTCAGGCTTGCAGGAAATCATGTATGTTATTCCAGCTCATCCTGACACTTAGTCCATTCACAGAACCTCAGCAGGGTGGAAAACACCCAGTTACGTCTTCACTATGTATCAAGGAAATTCATTTCGGGTTCTTTTTAATTGTGTATTAGAGCAGTTACAGCAAAGTGCTAAGCGTGGAGTCTTAAACCTGTTTTGTTTTGAAATATTGGTATCAAGAGTAGGAAATGGATTGCATGAGGAAGAGTGTTTAATGACTTGTTATTGAAGAAACGCACTTCTAAAAATTGATCATTGTTTACAAGGAAAAGGTTTATCAAAGGTATATCAAAATGTCTACACGGCAGTGGGAAACTCCTCTGGCAGCTTCAGATAATTTTGGTTTGTTACCCATTTAAAGATGAATTCATTTGGGTGCTGTGAATGAGAAGCAGAGAGAAAAATTAAAGTAGAAATATCTTTTATTTAATTAGGCATTGAAAAGCACGTTGGGATTTCGTCTAATCCGATTTGAAGATGTTGTGATTAATCTGGATCCTTTCACCAGGGTCCATGCCTATGAAACTCAGGAGTTTATCATTAATGACATTCTGAAACACTTCCGAGAGGTGAGTGTCACACAGATTTTACTCTGGCAAAGGCCGAACTTCTCTTGATTGATGAGTTCTCTGCTGAGGGTGCAGGGATTCCTTCTCGAACGTTAAGTGTTAGTGCTGTATTCCTGCTTTGGTGTCCAGAGAAAGAGCATCACGTGCTCCTAAGGGTACACTGCATTTTAAGATTAAACTATTGTTGGTCTTACTGGTATTTGTGTGTTCATTTCTTTAGTAAAACTGTTCATTTCCTCAGTAAAACTATCTGGGTTTGTATATGATTTTTTTTCGGGTGGGACTTTTTTTAATGAACCTTGTTGGTGTTACGTGATCCGTAAGTGATATTTCATTCTTCATCTTGATTTTACAGGAGCTGATCCGTCGGGCAGCCAGGATTCTGGGTTCTGTGGATTTCCTTGGCAGCCCAGTGGGTCTGTTCAATGATGTTTCAGAAGGTGTTACTGGACTTCTAAAATACGGCAACGTTGGTGGCCTCATCAGAAACGTCACACACGGAGTATCGAACTCTGCTGCAAAGGTAATAATTACAATGTTAAAGTTTGCTAAAGCAATAAGCAAAAAATAGGCAGGAAACCAGAATAATTTGCCATCTCTAAATTGCTTTATTCCTGTTCATTTTGTAAAAATTGTGTTTGAGTGTAGATTTTTCTTTTTAAATGCTATATATATATATATATACACACACACTTCAGGGATGCCAGAAACTCCACCGAAGTCAATGAAACCACTCAACACCTTATTACTGATACACGTATATTTTGTGGATGGAAGGCAGTAGTTAACCAGAGCGAGAGCCCAAATGTTGCTTAAGTCTATATGAAAATGAACAAAGTTATACTTTATTTGGTATAGAATGGAGAGAGTGCATTACAGGAATTTGGAGTATTTAAGGGTTTATTTATTATAACAGGGGTTCTTAACTTTTCTTTTTGGAAAGTGATTACGTTGATGTGAATGTCAATAACTATGCTATTGCTTGAGGCTGTTTTATTCTATGCCACAGAGCAACAAAGTAAGGAATTCCTAGGTTGCTGTGCATTTTTCTTTAGTTTAATTCCGAAGTCTGCACAGTGAACGTTCTTCTGTTGTTCTGATGATGAGAGAATTCGATTATACTGGTCTTATCAGTGAAAATAACTCTCTCTAGTGCCTCTCTAGTGTCTGATGCATCAGCCAAAAATAGGCAGTGGTTTTGATCACAGTCAATACCGTGCTTGATACTCAGCAAACATGTTCACTTGGATAAAAAAAATCTTGACATATTTTTGATTACACACATTGTGTGTTGACACGTACTGTAAATGAACTCTGTGATCATGGGTAGAACTGGAATAGTGCTTTTGCCATATAAGGATGTGTTGTTAAAATTTGGTTTTGAGAAAATTCTTCACTTCCTCTTATTTGTATTTTCCTAATCTGGTAGGTTTGTACATGTATATTATCATGGTTCATCCTTTCACAACCTATTCCACTTGTAGGCAAGGAAATCTACTTTTTTCCCCACATTAATGGGAAAAGGTAATTCAGAAGATGAGAAAGGTGAAATGTAGAGTTTGCATAATTACAGATAGCTCAAGATTAACGTTTCCAAACCCAGTGAAAGCACAGGGATCCCCAGGCCATCACCGAGTGCTGTAGAGCTGTGAGCGTACCCAGCCCAGAGAGCTGAGCCATGAAAAATGACACACACCTTCTCTGCCATAACTGTCTGGTTCCCAGCATTAGTCTATTTTGGTCAATTCCAAGAAATTAAAACAAAATACCATGATATTTGTGTCTTAATCCCATAGAAGGTGATGCTGTGGCTCCCAGCGCTGCAGGCACCGGCCTGGCCAGGGCTGTGTGTGACTGGGGCAGTGTCCGTCTGTCCGTGCTTCCTACTCCTGCTTCCAGTCTCCTGTGACCCGTCCTCTCCACCCAATAGAGGATGTTTCTTTAGAGCTTCCTTTCTATAAAGTGTTGTTTCCTCATTGCAGTCACATCTGCAGCAACAGTCTCATAAATCTTTCTTTAAAAGGCACGAGCCTTCCTACGTTTCCCACAAGGGCAAGGTCATTCTTTGAACTTTGGAGTCATTTGTAACCAAGGGGGCTGTGAAGGAAGATTTTCAAAGGCAGGAGGGCGGCTGGATGCTGAGGTCCTTTCAAAATTCAACAGAAGCCGAGTGCCTGCTTCCCATTTATACCTTTGAAAATCACCCCAGGTACTATTTATCTGTCTTCCCAGGTTAATTTTTATTTTCTCCTTAATAGATGCAAAATGTCTGTGATGCAAGTCTCTCACAGTTCCCTTTTAAAAAAATTTTATATGGATTATGTATTTGTCCTTTCAGAACAAGGAGAGAATGATATCCTTTAGGAAGGCTTAATAGTACCTTGTGAAACTCTGTCCAAAGTTTGGATCTTAATTCTGCTACATAAAAGATGACAGTAAAAAAGGCTCAAATAATCAGGATGAATTCTTCCCTACATATTGCACTGCTTTTAGGCATCTGCATCTGCTAGAAAACTAAGCCAGGAATGTCCATACGATGAAAAAAAATGATGTTTCAAGTGCAATTTGTGAAGTGTTAAAGTGCACATGGTACTTTTATTCCTTTATACTTTACTATGTATATGCCTTATGAGCGTGTCCAGGACATGGGAAGTTTTGGTAAAGAAAAAAATGTGGGGGGGGGAAATAATTCCAATTATTTAAGAAAAACATGACTGAAACAATAGATCATTTTTATCTTGCTGGTGGTGCTCTGTGTAGGGAGAGAATTTTTAAGTATATTTTCACTGCATAAATTTTCACCTGATTCAGCTGTGCCACAGAGACCCTCCTCTTTGCAGCGTATTCTGTGGAGCTGGTAACTAATGCAGCTGAATCTGGAGAAGCAAATAAACCGGGGGCTGGAAAAAAATACCTGTTTGGGTTGGTTTTGGTGCTTTTAAAATATCCTAAATTAAACTCTCTCCTAGCTTTTCAGATGAGTTAGCTTTTAAGGTGTGAGTACATAGATAAACAAACTTTAATACTACAATCATCACTTAGAAGTAACACTGCTTGACTGAACCGGAAAGTACGCTCTCTGAGTTGTATCTGGTTTTGTCATTTTATTGCTTTTCTATTTTATAGTTCTGATGATTATCCCTGTAATGGCTTTTCCATGCATTTCAGAACGCGCAGTGGGTAATGCCTTCTTTCAAGTGGAGAGCTGCAGTGTATTTAAGTTGGCACAAAACCTTAGGTTAAATAAAGTTCACTACAGACACTTTTGTAGTTTTTATCCCTTGGAGACTCCGAGTTCTGTATTTTAAAAAGTTCTTTGATCCTAAATATAGACACCTGAGGGAATTTCATTCCCTCTGAATGGAGACTTCTATAGTTGCCATATGCGTAGAAATGTCTTACATTCTTGGCATCCATGCTTTTTTTTTTATTTCCCCCTTTAGGCATGATAGTACTAAATCCTTAATTCCTGTTTTAGAGGTGTTTCAATTAGAAATGAACATTGAACACTGAATTAGCATCTGAACAGAATGTTCTGTACCTCATGCTCTCCAAAGGGACAATGAAGCCTGGTTGTGTGTTACTGGCAAATGGGTGTTGTGCTGACAGTGAGATTCCTGGTGGTAAAGGATTGAAAAGATGAATCAGCTCATCAATACTGGATTTAACTTGTCTGATTCCTTCAACCCTTACAAGGAATTCCATTATCTTTTATGAATTACGAGCACATAGTAATGTGGTTGTTAGGACTCTGCAGCTAGGTTTAGTTTCTGGATATATACATCTATATATAGGATGGAAATAATTGTGTGTCCCTTCCTTCGGAAAAAAAAAAAAGTAATTTAACGAACTTCTTGAAAGAGCTGAATTTCATCATGAACTTTGAAGTTTGCAGTGAGAAATTTAATTAGGCTTCTTAAGGAAAGGCAAACACCAGGCACAGTTGTGTTCCCTTGTTAGGATTTAGTGCAGGCTTCCAGAGCTCAGGGAGGCAGGAGTCCTCCGACGCGGCAGTGGGCACACGGGATCCCTGACTTGTGGACAGAGCCCGGGATCCCTAAATTTATACACAGAGCCTGAGATCCCGAGCTTACACACATTGGAGCTGCAACAAAGAGTAGGGTGGGTATTTGTTTTATGGTTTAGGAGGAGGCACAAATGAACTGCTGCCCTGGGCTTTCATTCCATATATTTAGTTTAATTCAGTTCAGAGTGATAGCAGAGGTGTTTAAGTGATTAACAGCAATATGAAAAGAGGCAGGGTGTTGGAAATGTAAGAACATTTTAAGAGTAATAAGGATATGAATATTGCTCCAGGTGAGTGTTTGACCCAGAGGCATTTGTAGAAAAGGAGCATGAGAGCCACACGAAGGGAAATGGGAGTTTTGACCCTCCTTGTAAGATAAATCAAAGCAGAGTCTCAAGTGGTTGGCAGTGACAGAAAAATAAAGATAACTGAATGGAAAGTGAAGAGGAAGTAATAAAGGGGTTATTTAAAAACAAATCATGACCAAGTGTTTGACTTCTATAAATGTTAACTTTAACAAAACTGGCAATAAATAAGGTGAGGAGAGGATACAGCAGAGCACAGAAGGCAGGTACAATTTAAGCAGGTTCCAGCCAGGAACAGACAGGAGTGTTTCCAAAGCAGCCAAAGCTGATGGTTCCCTTTTGTTTAAAGCTGCTTAGTTCATGTGACCAATCACTCTTACTTGATACTATTCAGAAGCAACAACAGTGGCATTCTCACATCTTTGGTGACACTGTTGTTCAGTAGTTCTAGGAAAATTAGCTCAAAACGAAGTTCAAGGAGGTGAAAAAAATAAACCTATCTTGGTGACAGCTGATGTTGTAGAAAGATTGTGGTGGCATTTGGGTTCTGATTTTCCTGGCATTTTATATTTTAATGATTTTGTTTTAACTCCCTGCTCTTTCATTTAACTGTCACCATCAGAACGTGTACAGTCACTGCCAGTCTCACTGTGGATAGAAATGAGGAAGGCTGGAAAACACGTCGTCTTTCTGGGCAACTTTAGAGATTTGAATTGGGGTGCTGCTGTGGGAAAGCTGGTGGTTGTCCTTTACAAGGGCAGTGCAGGTATTGAAGTGGTGAGATTTGGCAGCAATTGCCATAAATAGTTTTTTCTATTCCTAGAAGTCATTTATACAGTTTGGGTTAAATGTAGCTTTCCTTTTGTTTTCTGAGTGTAACCTTAAGATTTTTCTCCTCGAGTCTTCCCCGGGACTGGCTGCTGCAGCTGGCTCAGGTGCTTTCACTCACATTCCCTTCAGACTGGCCGTACGCGGGTCTGTATGAAAATGTGCAGATTATGAGATGTAAAGTAATGGAAATTCCCAGGCAGAAGTTGTCAGTTCTGGGAGGAGCATTACAGATGAGGCCACGTACCCATTTCCTAGCAGTTTTAAAGGACAGCGAGCTTTATGGGCAATTAGTGACACTCAAAAGCCATGGAAAGTGTCGCTTTTTATGTGCAGAACATGTGGGTGTGGTGTCTTTGTGATGGGTGTCTTTGAAAGAAGTTTTGGGATAAAGGATCTTCTTTGAGAAGTTTGAAGCATTACTTTGTTCTTCCTGTTTCTCATTTGTACCCTGGGATGAAGCCCGTGTGCCGGCGTCTGGTTCAGAATTTTCTTTGCAATTCAGGTTAAATTCAGCCTTTCTCTTACAAAGCTGCTTGTACAAAGTGTTGGTGTACCTGCTTTGACTAGGAGAGATTTTTCTGTAGAGAAATGGACATGGGTAAGATCAAACAGTAACGGTGATTCTGTGGTAAGAACTTTGCTTTGTTTGGACTTGATGTGTTAAATGTGCACGTTCGGGATCAAACTGTGGCAGTGGGGGTAGCTCTGCATGAACCTTTTCTGGGAAAATCACTCCGTAGAGAATGTGAGTCCTGGGACGGTGCAACAACTGCAGACACAGAGCTGTGAGTGACCATCTTACAATTAGGAAAAGAAAAAAAAAGGTTAGAAAGCTGTAAGTTTTACACTTGCTTTGGAGCTTTATTTTGAAGGGGGTTACCAGCTGATTTTCTTGCAAAAGAGAAGACGGTGTTCCTGTTCTGCTGACTCATTGGGGAATTCAGTGAAAAAAGGAGAATTTAAAACGTGGTATGCAAAGTGTTGCCAAATCACAAACTGTGAAATTAGAAAGAAACATTTACCATAGAGATGAAACAAAATTTGAACTCAGCCTACATATTTTGAAGGGTTAGCATGTCATCAAAACAGGCACATACATCCCAAATGTCACAATTAGTATCTGAAGGAGAAAAAATGGGGTGTGGGTTTGAAATTAATGGCTTTGGTCTTGACAAAAGGCTAACTACACCTCCCCCACTCTATGTACGTAGTTATATGGAATAGCATAGTGTGTTAAATAGATTTAAACTTGAAATTCCTTGGTTGTGTATTGCTGAGGAGGGAAAACACTGTTTGTTATGCCCCTGGGTGATGGTCATGGTCCCCTGTGGAGCTGGAGCAATGGGTGCTTGGCCTCACCCGCACAGGCTGTCGCCTTGGCACCGAAAGTGGGACAAATTAAGGTGTTTGTGTCAGGTTTCATTCAAAAATCTCATGGAACACAGAAAACGTGGGGTTTTAAAGAGATCAGCTCCCAGGCCTGGTGTCAGGTGAGGGAACCTGGCTGGGAGGAGAGTGACTGCCGGGAGGGAATGGAAATAAAAAAGACGGGAAAGATGATGTTAAAACAGCAAACTTAATCTGCCGCCCTTGGAATATGTTGTTGTTGTGTATGAACTGGCCTAGACCTCCTCAGGGTTTCTCTCAGGTTTTCGGTGTACAGAGGGGTTTTTCAGGAGGGGGTGTAAAAGGGCAAATTATTCCATTCCCCGAAAATAAACAAACAGGAAGACCTTTCGGCTTTGCAAGAGCTAAACCTGGGGGAGGGGAATTATCTGTTAAGAGTATTAGTTGTTTAATAAGGCGCCGTGTCCTCCAGCTGAACCCGCCGGTGACTCATTCCAAGTTCAGGCCGCGGCTCCGCTGCCTCGTGCCCCGGGGAGCGCGGGCTCCCTCCCGCCGCGGGA
>NW_015090833.1:3738692-3774591 GCF_001431845.1 Calidris pugnax
CCCCACCCCGCGCGCCCGCCCCTCAGGGCCCGGGAGCTGAGGGAGGCCCCGCCGCCGCCGCCGCCGCGTCGAGCTCCGCCGCAGCCTTTGGTGGGTGGGAAGAGCCGTTGCCGCCTCCCGGTTGTCAGTAATTTAGAGGGGGTCAAAGTTGATGCGTCTCTTAAAATGAGAAGCTGATTATGGCGTTTTGCTGATTTAGGATTTTCTAAATTAAGACTCGGTCGGTTCTATTCATAGTTCCGTTACACGTTTCTCTCTGTGCAATTTGTCTGGGTTATAAATGCGTTTTGGGCTCGGCCTGAGCCATCCGTTCTGTTCAGGACTGTGTGTGACAGGATGTATTAACGCGTAAAAGTATATAGCATTTAGATTTGACTGAATTCACAGACCTTCCTGCATAAACACCTGAGTAATTCTTAAGAGACTGACAGGAGCCCTGCACAGGTGTTGTATGAACAGCTTCAGAGAGCTGGGGCTTTTAAATCTGACAAATAAAGACCTGCTGCTTTTTTAAATACTTACAGCATTTCAATTTTTAGCCGCAGTAGGATGTAGAGTTGTGAGGGAGGGGGGAGCTGTGCTGTCTCTCTGCTTACTGAGCTCCAGCATGTACAATTAAATACATAGTGCTTCCATTCCACAACAACGCGTGTATTGATTAGTAAAGAAGCTGCTCTAGAAGTTGTTTTTGTGGTAAATCACAGAAATGTATTAAATACCAACCTTGCGACATTGCAATAAAAGAAACTTAGGCTGAAGAGTTTACTGGACAACTTCATCTGCCCCCTGCACTACTCGGTATGTGCACCCAAGAATGCTACCTTTTTTCTTTTTACATTTTTCAAAGAATTAACACCAAGGTTTCAGGATGACCAACTGCTCTAAAACTTCTTTTTAACCATAACAAACCCCAGCAGCACCTGTGTGTGTGTGTGTGTCTGCTTCACCTACGACATGGGCACTGCGAAAGGGTTTGCCTCCATATAGAGAAATAAATGGGTAGTTTTGAACTGTTGTATTTAACTGTCAGAAGTCAGCGTAAAAATTGGCTTCCTCTAGAATACCTGTAACGGGTTGGAGAGATGTAGGAAATAAAGGTGATTTTTAGTGATACTGCTAGAGGTGAAGTAGCCACAGGGGATTGAACTTACAGGTATGTATGAAATGTTTATATGTAGCCCACTGTATTTACTATTTACTGCATATGTATTTATTAGGGTTTTACTGTTAGGTTCACAGTGTGCACTGACTTGAGGTATTTACTCCTTCCAAGCCGTCTGTGCTGCGAAGCCCGGGGCTTCTGTTGGCAGCACATCAGGAAGCAGGGAAATGTCAGGGAGCAGAGGGGAGGAGAATGAAGCTACAAACCCCACAGAACTCACATTCAGAAATCTGGTAATCGCTGTTCTTCTGTTACCTGTACAGCTCTTCTCTTTCAGGTGGACAGCTAATTATATTTAGGGGAGCTACTGTTGAAACTGTGGAATGACAATCATCATGGCTAGGGATTTTCCTGTTGTGGAAAATATAAGTGTGTGAGAACTGAGATGACATAATTCACAATTTACATTAGGGTTTCTAACTTAAATATGTTTTTAAATACTCTTTTCTACCTTGCTGGAATAGCATACTTATATTCATGCTTTGGTCTCCGAGAACCAGCTTTTGTTGTTGGAGATAGAAGTATGAACACCATCAAGGTGTGGTGTTCAACAGTTTTTTTGAAAGGTGGTTGAATGGAATTCAACAAATAGCTCCTTTCCAAAGGAGTTCTGCAGAGCAGAGAGCTGAGTAAACCCTGGGATTTCTAATGTAAAGGCACTTCATTGTGAGGTTTGCACAGAAGTTGGAACTGACCTATATTTAATTTCATCACTTTCTCCCTTAAAATTCCATGTTGGAATGTTCTGCTTTCCTCAGTCAGTAATATTTGTAAATGTACCATTCTCTGATGCTAGAATTACAATGGAATGTTTGGACTAAAGTCATAATTGTGTATTTATCCTTTTGGGATGTCCTTAGAGAACCAGGCGGTGCCAAGAGCTTAAAAAGACTTTAAAAGATTACTTAAAACTTATTTCTATGCTGTGTGCTTCATGCATCTGGCTTAGCGGGAACATGCAGTACAAAGTCTAGAATTAGTTTTCATTTGCTTTGAATTCTTTTTGTGCCCCATAAGCCTTATTGTTTGGCACCAGCTTTGATTCACAAACACTGTATATGGGTGTTTTTGTTTTTCTTCTGTTGCTTGAAGCAGCAAAGGATACATTGTCAGTCGTAAAAGGTTTTGTGGCAAAACTTCCTTAATTATTTGGCCTTTCAAAAGAAAAACAAAAACACACACTCCCAAAAAACACCCAGATTAGTTTCTTGTGCAGATAATATTTCAGCTGCTTTTGCAGCCCATGTTAGATAGTATTGATTGGTGACACCAGTCACAGAAAACAAGAAGTGATGAATCATCTGTTCGCCTGAGTCTCCGGAGGTGGCTGGGGCCAGTGTGTCCTGGGTGATGGAAGGGTAGGAACATTTCAATAACCATGAAGCGTTGAGAGCAGTTTACATGTTGTTCAAAGATAGTGCTCACAGTAGCAAAATGTCCCGCAATTTGGAGGGAAATGTGAAAATTGTTGTATTTCGCCCTCCTCAGGAGGATGGGTTTATGCCAGAGCACACAGGCCCAGGTGCAGAAGTGGAGCGGGTCACGTTGGCAGCTTGCAGGACATGTCCAGCTGGCCCCTTCACATCATACATGAACTGGTGTGGGATGAAAACCAGGGACTGAGTGTCTTTAGAATGTAGATCTGGAAGAAAATGTCCGTGTCCCTCCGTAAAGCAGAAATGCAGGAAGTGCCATCTGCTTCAGGGGCATGAAGAGCCAGAGGAGGAGGAGGGTGTCTGTGAATGAAGGTTGTCTGGAGCTTTTTTGGAGAGGTTCTCCTTCTTCTGTTCAGGCAGAATGGATAAGGCAAAGGATTAAACAGTGCATGTTAGCGATAATTTGCAATATTTTTAGTACCTGAAATGACAGGATTTTTAATTAGTAGCCTGGAAGACTCATGCTTTCTTTCCTTTGGAGGTTATACTGAGCTGAGACTGAGGTGTTGTGTGGCAATTCTGCTTCAAGGAAAAGGGGGAAAAATGGGGAGATAAAAGACCAAGTTAGTAATTTCTTTTTTTCATCTGCAAGTAGACAAAGAACTTGTTATGGTAATGAGGATGGAGAAGGAGGGGGACTGGTTTTTAGAAGTCCCTTGATTAGTTTAATGTTTGTTCCACAGGCTGTTGTATTTAGTTCTGTTGGCATTTACACGGGTCTTAAGTAGGCTTTGAAGTTATCAGGTCACACGTTATTAACAGAAGCTAAGGAAGACAGGGTGGATCACACTTTTGTTGTCACCTGTGTTTATCTGGAGAGTATTTTCTGCCTGACCGGGTTCACAGCTCGGTGAGCCACCAGCACTGCTCTTCCTCAAGTCCTGGGGTCTGGATCCCAGGATCTAATACTGCACTTCTCAAAGGAGGATCTAAAAGTGAGACCTTCTGGGGAAAAAGGCAACTGCTTTTGTGCTTTAACTTGTTCAAATCTCCCTTCAAAGTTTAAGCTGGACTTAAACTGCTTAAATTTGCGATGTTTCCTCAGGTTTCCGATCCTGAAATAACTCGCCACGGCTGAGTAACTTCTTAATACAGTGATTATAATCTCTGCAGACTGAGGACAAAGTGGGGGGGGGTTGTGGGTGGGTGGGCCTTTTTATGTTAGAAATCTTTATTTTTCCTTTTTAGTTAGGTAGGTACAATCCTGTTTGCCGAAACAGGCTTCAGAAACCGTGTCAGGGAGAGTATTTCTGAGGTGCACAGAAAAGGATGGTTAGAAATGTTGGCTGCCCAGCAGTTACATCACTCCCGTGGTACTACCTGAGTGGTGACGGGGGTCTGGTTGGTTCCCGAGTCAGGGTAGGGGACGCTCCCCTCAGAATCCCTACTACGAGCACGAGCCCAAACGTCCCAGCAGAAGATGGTGGGTGGCTCACGGGCCCAGCAGAGCTCAGCGGGACTTGCCAAGGCCTGTGAAATGTCTCTGGTTTATCTTGGCTGGCGTTTTGCCTTGATCAGGTTACGTTCTGTCCCTCGGAGCAGGGAAGGTGCTGCCACCGTCCCCAGCTGGGAGCTGCTCCCAAGGGGCCCTTGCACTGGGGTCACCCGCTGGTTGAGGTACAAATGGTGCTGCTGGGAACGGGTTTGGCTTCAGGCTTTGTTATGAGGCCAGAAAACAAACAGCAGCTGGGGAGGGGGAGTGGAGGGTGTCAAAAGTCATTCAACATGAAGTTCACGTTCAGTAATTGATGTGTGTTTAGATTTTGTCACCTGAATCAGGGCAAAATGGAAACATTTCATGGTACATTTGGTACATGAGAATCCTTAAATTGTTCTATTTACAGCCGTAATTCAGTGTTATTTTCTAAATAGCACAAACAAATGTGTCCCCATTTCACTTTGATTTTACAGTTAATAGACTGTGACTTTTAAACTGTGTACATGTGATGTTTTTCCTCCTTACTAAGAGACTAATTTACTATTACATTAAAATTCTATCTGTACACTAAACCAGAATTGTTAGTGACTGGTAGGTGTGAGGTTCTGCTTCACAGAGGAAGGGAAATCTGAGGCAAGAATGGCCTGTGTTTCCCGGCAGAGCCGGTGTCGTGGAGCAGTCAGTTCCCACTGGGGGTGGGGGACCAAAGCTGTGAGGAGAGTTCACTGATTTTGATCAATATTAATAAGTTGGTTTCTTCCTGCCGTCTGGTTGTTCAATCACACACTGATGTAACTTTCAAAATGTGTTCCTGAAAAATCATTTTCAGGCCTTGACAGATTCCTTAATGAGGTTTGAATTGTAAAGGCCTATTGAGCCTTTTAATTTTTATAGCAACTACTTTAATCCTCTTAAAGCAAAGTGTTTGTCCAGAAAAAAAAAAGCCCAACCTTAAACAGGATTAATAGACAGCTTCAGGTTGGTTTGTATTTCTAGGCTAATTTAGAAAAAGGAAAAAAAGAATCTACATTAAGTTCACCAAGAGGTCAGGAGTAATTCAGTCAGTGATCACTATGCTCTGTTTAGTGTCCCTGTGATCAAGTCACAAGAAGGGTCATGGGATTTAATTTTCATTCATGTTGTTAAAGTCCACTTGTTCAGATAATTGGAGCCACTGGAGTAGTTTGTCTGTGGCTGGAAAGAAGTATCTAAAATTAGGAAATCATGTTGTTAGTAAAAAAGAAATGCAGCCTTGGAAAAAATGACAGAAAAAGGAAGGGAAGTTGGTCATTGCATCACTGTTTGTCTGTTTCTTTTTTCATCTTTAGTGTATTAGAATCTGAATTTCACACCAGGTTTTAGTTGTCTTCTGGTGCAACACCTTAATCACGGGGGTTTTTAGCATAACTAATATGGATGCAAAGGAGAGAGCAGATGCACCAAAGTGGAGCTGAGCAGTGGACAGGGCAGTGTCCTTACCCAGTTCATACCCAGTGGGGTACTGGTCGTGGAGGAGCTGTGATCAGGTGTTACTAAAAAGAATTTAATTTAGTCTTGCAGATGTTTTAGTTTCATGTCAGGTGTATTTGCCTTGAAGCTTTTCACATACCTTTGCAGAAGAAAAGCTTTCTATCTAAATAACACTCTGTGAGGTTTTGCAAGGCTCCAGCTGGGTCACTGCCACTTCTTGTGGTACGTCCTTCACAGACTTCAGTTACTGTGGCCTGACCCACAGCCGGGTTTGTCTGTTCCCTCAGGTGCAGCGATGGGAAGCTCGGGGTAACGTGCTTCAGAGCTTGCTTCACGGCACAAAAGCTGGAGCTACTGTGCACGTGGAACAAATTGAGTTGGATAAATCTGTATTTCACAACTAGAATCTAGGAATTTTCCTCAGTACTTCTCCATAATAGAAACACCTCTTGTTCTTTTAATAACAGAAAAGGTTGTTCTCTTGCAGTTCGCTGGGACCCTGTCAGATGGTTTGGGGAAGACGATGGATAACAGACATCAAACAGAACGCGAGTACATTCGCTACCACGCTGCAACCAGCGGAGAGCATCTTGTAGCTGGAATCCATGGACTTGCACATGGTAACCTTTTGCTGTCTTTTAAACTCATTTCTCTCTTAAAAGAGATGATCAGATTGAAAAGAACAGTTTGTATTAGTATTGGTATTTGAAGCCAGGGAAGGGGAGCTGCTGTACGTTTTATATTTGTGAATGCTGGGGAGGGGGGGAGGGAGGGACTGTTCACTTTGGAAGTTGACAGAAACTACATTTAAGAATCAGGTCTTTTCACATGTAACTGTAAGTAAAAGCTTTTTTTCAAATTAAAATGAAATTTCAAAGAAAGTTCATTCAAAACTTTACTTTCTTTGTTGGGTCATAAAATACCCATGCACACAGGCTTTTTGAGGGCCAGAAGTTAAAATAAAAATTAGAATGGTTGGACTGTAGCTTGCTTATGTTTGCTTTCACTTCCCGAAACCAGAGTTTCCTCAGAATCAGGACATCAGTTTAAAGTAGCATTTCATCAGTTGGGTTATTTTGTGGTTTTGCTTGGTTGTTGGTTTTTTGTTGGTTTGTTTTTTTACAGTCTACTAAGAACTAGAGAAATGAATTTGTGTAAGAGGCGGTGGACTAGTCTTAATTTGGCCAGAATCTCACATCAATTTAGCTCATGATTTATCTGTTCAAGAAAGTTAAATCAATACAAGCCAAGTTTAAATCAAATATTTATATTTTGCATCATCTTGACTCAGTTTGTTTAAATGTCAGTCTTTTAGTGCAACTGTTGCAGCCTGTGTAAAGACAATCTGGCTTTCACCAAACGGGCAATTTTTTCCATGCTGAGCAAAGGGCTTTTTGCTGGGCTTCTGTCAGAAAGAGACGCTGCAGGTATTTAAATGGATGGTGAGCGGTTTCTCTCCACCAGTGTGCTGTGAAGTCTGATTTCTTCAGTGTTCAGATTTCCAGCAATGGAAACAAGCACAGAAACGTCTTTTGGCAGCGTCACAGTTAAAATCACACAATGCCATTTTAGAATGACTGACTTTTTTCAGTGGAGAAATGCACTTTTCTGTCTCAAATTGTATAAGCTTTTGTGGTAATACAGTTTTGTCACACTGTAAGTAACCGCTTCATCTCAGAAATGGATGAGGACTCTTTGTGTAAATACAGCTGGGAAATCAGTACAGAACTACTTAGAAATACACATATTGAATAATGAATTAAACCTTTTTCTGTGGGATATTACTGTCTGTGCCTGTATATACTACATATAGGAAGTGTGAAGTTATTATGTAACTGATCAGCTGTGAAACAGGTTTTGTACTGCATTAAATGCCCAGTCCATTTCTGTCAGCTGGGCAGTAAATCGCTCGGGCATCAGCTGTGACAAGGCTCTTGCCATTTTTCAAGGCAGTGCTTCTGCCCTACTTTGCTGCTCTTGTCTTTTAAGGCATCATTGGGGGACTGACGAGTGTCATCACTTCAACGGTGGAAGGTGTGAAAACCGAAGGGGGTGTCAGCGGTTTCATATCGGGCCTGGGCAAAGGGCTGGTGGGCACCGTGACCAAACCCGTGGCGGGAGCGCTGGATTTCGCATCGGAAACGGCCCAGGCAGTGAGGGACACTGCGACCCTGAGTGGCCCCAGGTCAGTGAGCAGTTTGTATTTCCCATCAATAATACTGGAAAAATGCATATTGATACCTTCTGCAATTTCTGATCTGATTATCTTTCCTTCCCCAAAGAAACAATAATTTAATCACATTTACTACAAGCTATTTTTAGGGACGTAGCTCATTTCATTCAATTTGCTTTTTCTTTAATAGATGGCATTTGTTGATCCTGTAACGAGTGAAATTTGCATAGAAAAAGTCTGCAACATAAAATAGGAATTACTAAGCTATAGTATTAGATTAAAGCAGAATTTTGAAAAGGCTCTATGTAATGAGATTAGATTTCCATCATGGAATCCTTATGCAGAGTTGAAATGGAAGAGCTCTCCCTGCTCTACCCCCAGCTCCCATTGAGCTGTGTAGGAACAGTTCTTCAAAGGTTTGAAGAGTTCTGGCATCAATGTAGTGTCGTTATCTTCTAATTTTCATTTTGAACAATAGTTCTCACTTACAGAAAGTGTGGATAGAAGCCCGTACGCCCACATGCTTATCTGTTTCCCCACAGATCTGTGTGTGTGTGTAGATCACCACAGGTGCTTTGCTTGGCTTCCTCTGTTCAGTTACTACCTTAAGATGCTCCCTACAAAACAGGATGATTATGTTTAAAGTAAATGAGTGTTCATTAGCACTGACTGTGAATGTGGAAGAGGGGAAGGGCTAAGTTCTAAAAAGGCTGCTCTGAGAGATTCTTTTTACTCTTTGTGGCCAAAGTTTCTAAGGTAGCGCTATGCCAAGAAGTCCTGGGGGGGGTGTATGTGAGACCCTGTGTGCTGAAGAAATGAAAGAAAATCCTAAGTAAATTTCTTGGTAGAAAACTTAGAGAAAAATGTCTGCAAAATGTTGGGTTTTCTGGTTGTTTTGTTCTTCCCATTTGGCTTTTCCGTTTCCTGTGTTCTATTGTGCCATGCTTGGAGTCCTGAACTGTACCATCAGTGGTTCAGTAAAGAACAATATGCTTGATGAAGTGTGAGTGAGGTGCAGGAAACTCTGAAGAGTGAATGTAGGTGTACTTTGTTGTGAAAATGGAAGTGTTTACATGTATGTCTGAAGTATTTGGTAATTGGCTTGATTTGTGAAAACAAGAGGCTGGGGATTACAGTTTGATAAGTACATTTGCATACATAAAATTACATAAGAAATCTTAAGTGCATCCCTGAGAAAACACATCTACCACTTTGCTTGTACAGGTCTTAATTTTGTGTCTGTACAGATTGATTTATTTAAAGGTGGGGAGAAACACACCTGGCTGTACCTTTAGTTGAGCTGTGTTTTTATTACTGTTTCTTTCAAGATACATATTTAAAATTCACACTTTGCCATACTTGTATGAGGTCCAGCCTGTGCACAGTAGCGATGATGTTAT
This sequence comes from Calidris pugnax, assembly GCF_001431845.1. Classification (NCBI taxonomy): domain Eukaryota; kingdom Metazoa; phylum Chordata; class Aves; order Charadriiformes; family Scolopacidae; genus Calidris; species Calidris pugnax. The sequence continues at coordinate 3,747,772 of NW_015090833.1, forward strand.
CAGCAGACAGCAACTGGGAAGGGAAGGGCCCCCAACCAGCCTTATCTCTAGCTTGTGTTTTCCTGTGGGACATACTTCCCTTTAACTTGTTAACTGTCAATTAAGCGATGAGGTTAAGACAGATGAGCTGAACCACATTTTTGCTTCCACTAGATTCTGAAATACTGTTGTCACAGAGGAGCACTGTGCAATGATTTTAGTGTTTACACACACTCTGCAAAAAGCTTCTGACCCAACAACCTTCTACAAGGAAAAAAAAACAAACCCCAAACAAAAAGAAAAACCTTTCTCACTCACTACACTTCAGCAGTCTACAAAATCTGATCAGAACTTATTTTAAATAAAAAATGTACTTAAGAACATGTAGATAATGTAGAAGGGGAAAAAAACCCCCACAAAGCCACCCCACCAGCTCTCAGCAACTCTGCACTCAGGTTTTGTTTCATAAGGGTTTGGGTTTTTATGTGCTTATATAATGAAGCAACCAAACTGTTCTTTCGGGTGTATAAAAAAAAGAAACAACAAAGGATTTGTACATTTTCAGACTGTTGTGTACCAGTATCCCCCTGCCGCATTTGTTAACTGTTCAAATATGTGTGGTTTGGAATCAAAATAGAGGAGCGTTCCAAAGCCAAGGAGCTGGCTCCAGTTGGACACTGGGTTTAAGCGTGCTGGGCCGGGTGGGCTCTTCCAGGCTCAGTGCACACACAGGGCTCACCCCCACCAGCACGAGCTTATGGCAGTAACGGAGCTGAAACGGGATTCTGAACAATTGAAGAATGTGAGTTAATAACGTGGTAAGGGCCATCTTGACCTTATCTTGAGACTGACGGCACGTGTGCAAGGTTCCGGTACCGGTGCACAGTTGAGTCAACCAGTTAATTACAGCTGCATTTAAATAGCATGATACATAACCAAAAATTACAGGCCCCTTGCAATTCTCTAATTACATGGTTGAATTTTTAAAAAGCCCTACATTTAATCTGCTTGGCTTTACCCATTGGATCAGTTCTGAGTGAGATGAAGAATTTTAATCGAGGTTGTAGGGTTTCCTATCAGGCGGGTTCAAATTCCACTGAGGACGAGTCCTTAGCTTGTGTCCCCCTCAACAGGCCGTGGGGACAGGTCTCTCTTTTGTCTTCAGAGGCACTGGTTTGTACTGGGACTCATGCAGCGAGCACAAACCCTGTGTTTGGAACAGGGAGCTGAACCAGTAGGGCTGAGATGCAGACGAGGGTTTATAGCTTATGGTAGTAGTTTAAACGGCGATGTATTTATAAGTACAAGAAAACATTTTTTAAAATCTGACTTTAGGCTGCACTTTTTCAAGGCTAATCTTAAAACCTATTATGTAATCATATAATTTATTATTTATGTTTGTTATTTATTAATAAAGCTGCCTGAATACTTTTAAATTTGAATACAGAAGAAAACATAAAATAGTTGTTGACAATGCAGCATGCATCTCATTTATAAACAGTTAATGCCTGTGTCTTTATACCTTTTTTTGAGTGGGTTTTATGTGTTCCAAGTACTCTAGTGTCACATACAAGAGTTCTGATTATTTCCATATTTGTCATATACTGCCAAAAGTCTTAAAGACCAGTTCAGAACAGGAAAGCTGTTATGTCTCTAGATATGCTTGGAAAGCTCTCTCCAAGAAACGTGTTTCAAGTCCTAGTGCAGCACAAGTAAAGAACATTTATATTTAGATGTGTCTCTAACTTAACAAGTAGTGCAGGAAACTGCCATTACGGCTTTCTCTCAGGCTTCTGCCAGGTCAGTGCGAGTGCAAGATTATTCCTGAACTGTTGTTGCAAGGGTTTGCGTTCTTTCCTGATAGTCACAATGTGAAACTCAGAAATGAGGAGATAGAATTCATTAGAATTGGGTAGGTCATGAAGTTATCAGGGAACTCGGCCGTATTAGTTAAGAATAGTCTGAGATTGGCAAGCCATTAATGGTCACAGAAAAGGCTCGTGTCAATATTTGATTCTTTTAAATGTACTTCACCTGGAAAGAAGCAGCCTGCACTCGGTGATCTTTTGTTCACTACTGCATGTACTCGGAACCGTGCACTGAGGTTGCACAGTTTGAGACAATGTCAACAGCAGGTGATGATTGGTTTTTCCTGTGTGCATCCGCCTCTGTTAGCTACAGTTTCAACTGTAAGGTCAAAAGCAGGAGATTTGAGAGCACGAGTATCAGTGACACTGAAAAGAAGTAGAAAACACTGTATGAACACCAACTCCGCCAACAGACTGCAAAGAGGATGTTCTCAAGGCTCTCAAGTTTTAAAGCTAAATATTGCTTGAACCTTAACACCCCTGTACGTGTCCCAGATTCCGTCCTGACCTTGGACTTGATCTAGATCTGACATCAGGAGTCTCTGCAGAAATGTCAGTCATGTGTGGGCCACCACTCTGGTGAACCAGACATCATTCTTCTGGTAAGCCCTTCCTAAGATTTTCCTAGAAGCCAGAGAGACGATATATTCATCGGCTCGTGTGTTGCAGAAACCTGGAAATGCTGCGTACGGGCAGTTTAGCTGATTTATCAGTCTAATCTATAAATGACCTGGGCAGTGTGATTTCCTTCATATCCCCTTTCCTCTTTTTGTCCCAGTGGGATAACAGGTCTTTATAATGAACTGTTTTCTCAATTGATCTGTTTTCCAAGTTTTTCTATTTCACTCCTGTGTCACCCTGTTAAATGGCTGCAGACATTGGCTTTTCCTCAGCGTTAGCCCTACCTCCCATCTTCAGCCACTGCTGAACTGGATTTTATGGGTTTACATTCTTCTGTCATTACTCTGTCCAGATTCTTCCATTGCTGTTGTCGAGTGCCTTTGAAATCCCCCCAGTCTGTAAGTTCCCATCACTGCTGTGTGAAAAGGGACCGTCGTATCCCCGGCCTGTGACAAGCTGTGCTCTGCAAGTCATCCAAAATTGTCTTGGCTGGTTTTACTGCCATATCACATTGCAAATTGATATCCAGTTTTGTGCTTGCTATTTTCCCCCAAGAGGGTTTGTTTTTTATGTTTTGTTTTATTTCACTGCTTTGCAAATATCTCCTCGTCATTTAATATTTGTCTTCTGGATTATTTTTCCCCAGATGAACCAGGTTGCAATTTTGTAGGTTGAATCCCATTTCATTTCCTGCCATATTTCTGACCTCTTTGGGTTCTTTAGTACTTCACTGTCCTCACTGGAGTTTTAAACGCCTCTTAGTTTGTCCTCTCCAAATCTAATTTTACATGCTGCTTTTACTAGATCCTTGAAGTTAAGCGAGGCTGGTTTTGTGCCCACGCGTTTTGCAGCACCTCAGCAGAGACTTCTCCCCACTTCAGTCCCTTTCCGTTACCCGCCTCACCTGCTCAGTCTTCTTCTGAGACATAACTGGTCTCTAAATAAATGAAGCTACCCTTAAGAATGAACAGAAAATGGTTCTCTGTTCCTTTTGCCTATTGAAAGAGCACTGCTTACTGCCATGAGATGCTTCTGGATTGTAGTTGTGACTATGGATTTCTTTTCTACAGCTTGGTGTAAGAATGATTTATTATTTTTTGCTTGCCTTTACTCTGAATTATTTTCCAAAGGAATGACTCAGGTCAGAAAGAAGGGCAGTCTTCCCTAGACTACACAGAAATAAGTCTCATGTGCTGTACATCAGGCTTTTTGTCAGAAAAGTCTCAAGTACTGATGATATCTGACTGTGAGTGGAATCCTGTCGGGATCGCTGTGTCTGTCTCCTTCCCCGTCCGGCTCTGCAGAGGGAACTGCAGCGGGTGAGCCCTGGGGTTACTCTTCTGGAGGGGCCACAATCCTCAGAACTGCTGCCGGCCCACACTTCCCTGCACTTCCCAATCTCTACATTCTCACACAGTGACTAATCCTAAATTAGTCAGTTTTTAGTTAATCAAACTTATTCTTTCAAGAAATAGAAATACAATTTTTGAAGTGAAAATTAGAAGTGACTTCAGAAATAAAGGAAATAAATGATTGTAGACTTAAGCCCAAGAACTTCTGTGTGTGAGAAGGGGAGGGGGGCAGCTTTTTTCCGCACTCCCCTCCAGGACTGATGGGCACCTCACAAGTTTCTCCCTGTGCCCCTCTAGGACAGAGCTGAAGGACGATGAAGTGGGAGCACAGCCCCTGTTCTTCACAGGAAAGCAGAATTTGCAATGCAGGGTTTGTTCCTAATTGTTCACTGTAGTGCTGCTGAGCACCCAACAGGCACCCGGGTGGTTTGGGGAATCAAAACTGCACTAACATATCCCTCTCCCTTTCTTTTTTAGAAGGTTGAATGGACATTAATTGGTCTCTGCTGTAAAACCAAACTATAATACTTTTCTATGCACTACTGCAATTACCTTGCTTTTTCTCTGAATAATGTTCCCAGGAGGTTATTGCTAGGTGTCTGCAGTACTAGATACCATGTATGTTTGGAATATTTGGGAAATCAATTGTCTTTACAGTTGGTTGTCTTTTGTCCCCATTTTTGACCTTGACTCAATTTAAGTGTTTGGAAGGAGTGGAAAAACCAGTGTTTGGACCTACATCCGCGACATAATATTCATTAACATTGTATGGGTGAGATTACTTTCACCTCTGCTGTCTATCAATGGTTATAAGGAATAGGAGGTTTAGAAATATTTAATCATACAGTTCTTACATTTTATATATATTAAATCTGATTAGCCTTTGGAGCTTATGAACTAGACTTTGAGACTGCCCTAGCAGTGTCTGGTATAGGAAAATTTGAAAACTAACACCTTACTTATGTTTAAAAAGCTGCTTTTTTGAGCCCAAGGGTCAAAGTTGCTGAGGCTCTTCATTAGAGCTCCCCTTTGCATTTTACTTTCTGGGGGTTTATGCACCCTACGATTAGCAAAGAGGTTCTAGATGGTTTAAATCCATTTAGTTACAACTTGTGTGACTTAGTTTAAAGCCTTTTTGCATTGCCATGACAGCGTATCCTACCAGTCGCACCGAGCCGGAGCCTGGCTTAAAGCTGTGGGCACTGGGTTTCACCATCAGGAACGTGTCTGTTAACACGGAGAAGGGAGACTTCATGAGACTGAAGTGTCATTCTAAATATTCAAATTATTTTATTTTGTAAGTAAAGAGGATTTTCCACTAAAACATCAGTGTTTAACTTGACATCTGTCCTGTGTTGAGGGCAGAAAGACACCCTGGATGCATTCAGACTGTTGGTTAAGGGACAGAAAGGGACGGGGCACTGGAAGGGGACATTGCGAGGGGAGGACACATGAGTGAAAAAGGAAAACATTAAAGTGAACAATGGTGAGTAGTCAGCCAAGCATGAAACATGAAATGATGTTTTTCTTTAGATGTCCATTCATTGTTAGCAACAAATACTTGCAAAAAAATGAATGAATGGAGTTCTTGCTGTGGTAATCTCCACAAAACCAAAATATTTACTAGTGCCTTGGTAAGTTACAACTAGAGGCAAGTGTGTTTCTGTCACTGCAGGGAGGGAAACTTGCACAGCTTTTGCATCACCAAAGACTGCTGGGTTCTGAACAGGAACCAGATTAACCTTGACTTCATCGCTTACAGTAACTGGTTTGGAACCACACGGGTTGGTGAGGAAAGGGCGTTGTGTTGTGTTGGGCCAGTCTGGTACCACAGGAGAGGTGGCAGAAGATGGACAGCACGGGTCCACCCTTGCGCACGTCCAAATGCGACGCTTCCAAAGACCTGGGGAAGCTGCTGCTTCTCAGGACAGGCAGAGTTTGCAGCACGTAACTCATGTTTTCCAGGTAGGTTAAACCCAAGGCGCTGCCACGTAGGCCTGACCTAGTCCTTCAGTCCATTAAACCATTATGAACTTTCCTCTGAAAGGAGCTGATAAATCCTTTGTTGGATTTACCACAGATTTATTCTACTTACGCTTTAACTGACAGTTGAGAGGACTGCATTTACTCTGCAAATGGAATTCTTACGCGGTGTGCCCACTTCACAGCACTCAGCTATTAACTAAAAGAAATGCATCTAGACAGGGAGAAAAATTTATTTCCTTAGAAAATACTTGTATCTCTAGAGCCTGCATATTTTATCTAATGATCTTAGATTTCACAGAATCACAGAATCTTCTAGGTTGGAAGGGACCTTAAAGATCATCTTGTCCAACCATCAACTTAACTTTGACAAAAATAGACACCCCCACAACAAACAAAAAGCAACACCATCACTAAACCATATCTCCCAGCAGAAAGCATTTCAGCAAAAGCTTTTTGACACCAAGGCCAGAAGTAAAAAGGAACACCTTTTACCAAAAAGGCCAGAAGTAAAAAGGAACACCTTTTACTGTGTTGTATGTTTGCTATTTTCTGACATTCATGGTTTTTTCAGTCCTTCCTTATTCAGAAAGTGCTCTGTTAATTGATGCTGCTGTTTTGGTGTAGTCTATGTAGTAATTTTTTGAGCTTGCAACAGTTACGGAGAGCTACTGATTGAGCTAGTCTGCAATGGTATCTCCTAGAATGGCATTGGAGAGACTTAGAAAAAGAAAAAAATGATACGCGTTAGCATCAGTGGAACAAAATAAAAACTCATCAAAGACCAGGCAATAAAGTATTCACAATTTCCATTCACAAATCTACTTGCACAGAATTAGGTGGGATAAGCTGAAGGCGTACGCACACCAGAAAGGAACAAAAGCTTTATTCAAAACAGACGTGTCTGTTGGAATGTGGCAGAACAAACCAGCAGACTGCATTCAACCAGTCGGACTCGATCCCCAGAATTGAAAAAAATTTAATACGCATTCTGTGGGTTTTTATAATATCTTTTGGCCCTCTTAGTAGTATTTTCAGTTCATAAAAATAGTAGGAAAGATGAAACTGGTGTAATGCAATAGGAATATAGCATTTGTTTATTTACTTGTTTCTAAAGCGCAAATGGCACGAAGCGCTCGCCAGGGCAGTGGCTGCGTGACCCCATGTCCTGAAATACCTGCGTCTTGTGCCAGAGGGGTGAAGTCTGGTACAGTCGGTCTGGGGCAGCTTTCTGGGAATAAGTTTTACTAGTCCTATACTGGGGAAGGTAAGCACAGATACTTCCTGTGCCGAATAGATACACGGGTACCTCGTGTTACGTGCGTGATCAGTAAGAGCCCTTGTGGGTTTCCCTGTATTTGTTTCTCCTGCGTTTATTTGGAATACCGTCTTTCAAGTTGTCTTTCCATTTGGTTCCACTCCAGATGCTTTTGCTTTGAGATGACATTAGAGGTTTTTTTACATCCTTAATTTTGTGACCTGCATCAAGAAGCGGCCTTTAATTCCCACAGTAAAACGCTTTGAGTAGAGTGTCTGAGCACACCCAACGGTGGGCTTCTTCCATTCTGAGACCGAATACAAAGATGTGGAAAATGCTTGTTATATACTATATGAAAATCTCTTCTCCCCACACTGTATTTCCAGTAGTTTTGTGTCTTACTAGAATCACTTGCTACATCCTCCTCCCAAGACCAAACACGTCAGGTTCTCTGAGGTTACTCCGCATGTTTAAAATGGTGGAAATACTAAACTGTGCAGCTGGACAGGTACTACTGTTTGTAGTACTGTTTGTACTGACAGGTTTTCTTTTCAAATGAAAAGATACAGCATTGCTGTAAAACTAATACCACTTCTAAGCAGTATTTTAAGCCAGATTAGTTGAGGTGCATATTTATGTAGTAATTACAGGTTTACTTGAAAGCAAGGGGCCTTGCGGCAAGGTATGTGCCAACGCGCTGTGAGGCTGTTTACCTGTTACTAGAGAGACTTTTTCCTTTGTCATTAACGGGGAGGTTTTCTGTTCAGCCCTAGTCCAGAGTCGGTAGATGGGAGCCCAGGGCCTGCTGGGATGGGGTTTTACACTTGTGCTGTCCTTTTGCCCTTCCACTGAACTCTTTTCATTTCAGTCATGAGCAAACAGTCAGTGCCTGAACTAACAACCCTGCAATCCTCCAAAGCACGCCTCGCTTACAGTACCAAACAAAGGGAGGCCCGCGTGGGCCGGCCCAAGCCAAGGAATGCAGCTTCGGGGTTCTGCTCCATAAATTTAACCAGCACGACAAAAAGGAGATAATATGAGCCTTCGTGATGATCTGAAAGGGGGAGGTTTGTGTCCCATTGATTGCGGTCTGGCCTATTGCCAGGCCCCAAGCCTGACCGACAGTTGAACCATATCGTTAAGGCGTGTAATACAGCTCAAGTCTTGTACAGCAGCCAATGAGTACATATCCAGAGGGCAAAAGTTTATAAAGAGTTGAGGCTGTCCTGTTTAACCCTCTCACACTGCATGTAATATATACTGCTGCCATTCAGAAATAGTCACATTGCTATTAAAAATGTAAACCTTCAACTTTCTTTACTTGGAAAAAATACATGTGTGTCTGATTTCTAATGTGCAGCAGATTTATAAAGTGATCGGAGAAAAATATGTAAAACTGGTCTTTTTTTATTTATTTTTTTAGCAAAAAAAAAAATTCAACGCACTTTTTTTTCCATACTACTTTATTCATAGTTACTTTTTTCTTCAGAGATGTCTTCTGGGTTGTTCTACAAACTCTTTGATACAGATGGAGCTATTTATTGCCTTGATGTCACCTCATTTAGCATGTGGCTGGTATTTTTATAGATAATTTTTTCACCTAATGTTGCTGTTAACATGTGGAGCGCTCTTTATCAGTTCTGTAAGTACAGCCAGCTGATTTGAATTGTTCCCGTGACTCCTAACTTTAAAGATGAAAACAAACTTTCTGAGTATCTTTTTGTTAGGTGAAGTTTGTGCAGGACTTTGCTGTGCCTGCTGCAGCCCTGGCTGTACTGACTACCCCTCGCAGTGAGTGTCCTGGTGCTGGGCAGGGGCTCCTGCTTTGCTTTTTACCCCAAGGAGAGGATTTGCTTTCCCAGAAAGGTAGGACTACAACAGGGAAACATTTCTGTGACACTCCAGTACGTTATGCTCGCAGTGAACCGACTCTGCCGTTAGGAAGAGGCGCTGCGTGGCCAGCACTGATGGGCTTTGATGGGATGTTATAAGCATGAACACGGACATAAGACTAATGCTCCATCTGCTGCATTGCCCCCCTGTCAGCAGCCTGTGTTCGCTGTGCCCTGAGACCTCGGTCTCCTGAGGCAGAGGAACGTTATGGCTCTGGGCAACTCAATCTTCACTAAGGCACGTTCAGCTCAGGTTTTTTCAGACAATTGTTTGCAAGAAATCCCCGCTAAGAACCATTATCTTTTACATTGAATCAGAAGGTGAATGGGCACATTTTTCAACAGGTCTGTGAGACTTTAAGGTGACAACTCCAGTCATCACTCTCATCAGTGCAGGAAGGGTCTGGGAGAAATTGGAAACCAAGGTGGCAGTGTTACATTTTTCTTAACTTAAGTTCGATGATACCAATGTGCTTGAAAAGGCATTCCTTTGCTGCCCAGCTGTTGGTCAGAAGTGGAGCAAGTGCCCAAGGGCTGGCTGATGCGCAGGGTATGGCTGGTGTAAGTGCCACACAGGTGTCCAGCACACGAGCACACACAGATCTCACGTTTGTAATATGAACGTCGTAAGAACGTGCCCTTCAGGCGAGTACATCTGCTGCTCTGCTGCTTTTAAAGAAGTGGTGCTTGATGTCTTCATTAAGCTCTTAGCCTGCTTTTGAACTTGGAGCCTGACGAGGTGAGACACAATCATAAACCCAATGAATAGTTTTCAAGTTTGTTTTGATCTTGTATACGAAAGGCAGGGGACGGGAGAAGAGCTACATCTCTAAGAAGTTGGCAGGAATGACCTACATGATAAACAGTTGCTTCTTCAGCATGCTCTAGTTCTCCTAGAAGTGTACTGGGTCAGATAAAGGTCTTCAGCATCTGAGCTGGTAGATCCCTCAAAAGAGGAGGGATTTGACTGTAAGTGGGAGGTTTTAACCCTAGGCACCATTTATTTGCGTGTTTCTGCCTCAAACTAGCATTTTGGGAACACATTTAACAAGCACAATATATTCCATGCATTTGCTGGAATAAACGGTGCATATAAGCTTCCTCAGATATGCAGTCAGCAGGGAGCTGTCTGGCTCATGATTTTACACATTCTTGCATCTAACTGAGACATTCTAATGCCAAATCCAACACTTGGACTGACTGCACTGCGTGTAGATTTTTTCACACACCTTAAAAGCATCTGTGTGTCTGAATCAGTGAACGAATTCTGTCACAGAGCTGTGCCAAATCGCTGGGTTCAGGCATCAAGTCTTCAAGAAATGATCTGCCTGTTGGGAATTGCACCCCCAAAGCCCTGGGAAGGAGGCAACTGTACTTACCCTTTGAAATACAGCGTTATGTCTGCCCGAGGAGTCGCAACGGAACATGAAATCCCGATTGCCATGGCCCTTTCTGAAATGGGCCCAAGTCATTTAATGTTCTCAGACGCAGAGAATTAGCACATAAAAACTAATGCTGGCTGTCTCTTATGCTCAGTAAATGCAGGGGACACTCCTGCATATCTGGATTTTTTAGGTTAATTTTTAAGGTATGTGTTGTTTAGCATTTAATTGACTCTGGCACTTCTGAGTATGCTTTACACTGTGTTCTCCTTACCCATCCCTTACTGTCTTCGTGTTGTGGGGGTTGTGTGGATGTGACAGTGATAGAGATGGCTGCAGGTGCAGTTTGCTGTTGAACTCGAGCAACTGTAGCAGGTATTTGTCATGTATTTAATGATAGATGTAAGGCTGTTCCTCCTTTCACTTATCAGATTAAGTCCCTTCTTAATGTCTGAAATGCACTAAAGCCTCCTTAGACAAAGCACTCCCTGTATTTATGAAGCAGACTTTTTCCAGAGCCAAGAAAGTAACAGGTTTGGTATTATTTCTCCAGAATACCAGCAGCAATTGAATTGTTTCATAGGCTTATATTACCTGCCAATTTTCCTTTGTTTGAACTAAGGTTGTTTTATAATTATTTCAAGGGGATAAAAATTGTTCCCAGGCTGAAAGTCAGTATGCCAAGTTACAGCCCAGAGCAGGCTTTTTTCAATAAATTTTATGCAAAGCTGAGAAAAACAAGTTTATAATGGAAACACTGACAGAATTTGAGCTATACCAGAACCAGTAAGTTACTGCTTTAAATGGGTTGGAATGATGAGGTTGTTAAACTGGAACACCTTTATGAATGCGACACATTGATGACAGTTGCTGGAAGTTTTGGCAGCAAGAAGTGCGTTCAGCTGAAGAAAATTATTACGGGGGGGGGGTGGGGGTGTGGGGTGGGGCTGTGGCCGGAGAGCTCTCTCTGGAGGGTTCACAGCCGTGATTCACACCCCAGTTGGTCAGCTGGAATGGCTGTGGGTTGGTGACGGGCAGTGCAGCAGGGGAAGTCTCTCTGAAGAGCCTTTTCCATTATACACTGGTCTCACGTGCCAGAACTGCATCTCCTTGCACTTAGAGACGGTGTTTATGCAGGATTTGGGGTGTCCTTGCACTTCCACTTATGGATCAAAATCTGTGTAAATGCTCAGGTTGGGCTTTGTGAAGAGATCTGGCGTTGCCAGTGCTGTGCTCTTGCCCCGACGACAGATTAGAAATTCCACAGATACACAGTTTAAATGAGAAGTTGTAGTGACTGCTGTTTCGGTCATAGGGTTTTCCCTTGTTGCTTTTTTCTCAGAAGTTGCTAAATTTCCTGAAGTTGTTTTACTCTGAGTAATAATTCTGAGTGGGATACTAAGGAAACTGAAAGATGTACACACACTTTTGTTTATAACCTTCAATTGCAATGTTTTGTTTTCACAGACTATCATCTGTTCATATACAAAATGTGATACCTTCTGAGGTTTATTGTTTTAATGTCAAAGCAATCTGGGTACACTTTAAGGAAATTTTCTAGGTCCGAAGGACACTCAAAGATGAGAAACAGTTACTGTTCTCAAAAACATTGTGTATTTACGCACCTCAGCAAGAATCGCATCTACGTACCTGATAGTGTAAACCTGACAGGGGTGAAGGTGCAGTGAAGGAACAAGGTTAAAAGGAATTCTGTAAAACATGCGATGTCTCTTGTAAGAGGCTTTTTTAATCCAAGTTGGTAAATAATTATCATTGCTAATACCTGAACAGCATCGATGGGTGAGTGTTCTGCTCTATTGCAAAACTTCTGGCTTAAAACTGGTCAACTGAATCACAAGAATTCTGTGAACTGTTAAGCAAAAGCCAACCAATTAACACTGTTAACTGTTTTTAGTGTTGCATGCAGCCATCTGAAATGAGATTCTCCAGTGTTCAGCTTTGTCTGAACAGCGAGGAACTGGAGTGTGTGCCTCAACCTTGTGACACCATTTCCAATCTCTTTGTGTCTCCATTCAGCAGCACTCTTCCCTGCTGTGACTAGTAGACGTGAGGGCATTTCTGTCTTGTGTTGCCTTTGTGTGCTTATTAAAAAAGAATCAGCAAATCTGTTGAGTGCATGTTTAATGTAACACAGATGTGGGCACACCACCGTTCATTCTGCTTTACAAATCTTCAGCTTTTTGCATTTCATCAGTGTTGCTTATTATTTACAGAACATAACTTGAGACAGTAGAACAAATTTTTAGATTAAAAAAATCAAGTCGTGTGGAATGTTTTTAGCTGTCCAGACCAAACAGACCAGTTTGCCAAGGGGCTGATGGACTACATCAATGCAATTTATGCTAGTTCTAGTGGCACTTAGTTGAAAAGCAGCTGACCTTCTTATCACTAAGATGAGAATGAGGATGAATGTTTTAGCGTGGAGGAGCAGTGGGGACAATAAGCACTGTACTCTTAAGTACATTTCTCTTCCATTTAAAAACAAAAACAAAACCTAAAAATAACTCGCAACCAACCCAACTCAGAAACTGCCAAGCCCTCCAGAAATTCACTCTGGTGCCTAGTACTTCTGTAGTACTTGTCCTTTCTATCTGACCTGCTCCTAAGGCAGATGTTAGAAACCGATGTTCACTGATGGTCTGGTTTCTACAGATTAGGTCTGATTAAAAGGCCCTATTCTTTCCTCATTTTTACAGTTAGCCTTGCTTGCAAAATTTCAGATACCTGTTCTCGCTGTACTACAGCAGGAGATAGTACAGATGAATGTTTATCTGAAAGATGGTTAATGTAAAAACCATTATGCAGCATTGGGTTGGTTATCTAACCTTCCTGAGTGCATAATAGGGCAGTGTCTAAGTAAAAAGTTATTGATTGGCCAATAGTTAGTTAAAAACTACATGATGCTTCAGATGTTCACTCTTTAAACTTGGCAACAGAAGCTACAGGTGCTGTAGAGAGGTTTAACAGCCAATGGGGGGTGTCTTGGATAAGTGAAATTTTGTCATTTTACTGCTTTTGAAAGTTAGAAAGTAGGACAAACAGCAAGGTGTGAACTACACTGGTTGGAACTCTTTAATTTCTTTGGAACTTTCCCTCAACATTCTGTGTTTCATGGAGGCAAATGCATACCTTTATTTATTAATCTGTGAGAGTCTAATACGTAAAAACAGACACTTGTTCACCTCTGGTGTAAGTTCAGAAAGGTGACAGTACTGTCATGTAACTGCACCTGGCACAGCTGAATCCTGTTTATACCTAAAAAAAATGTAAGGGGCAGGAGAGGTGACTTGGTCTAGAGTCATAATACTTAACAGTGAAGTTATAACCACTGCATACAGCTGTTTTTCTGTGGAATAATTTTAAGCTGTACACAGGTTGTGGAAGTCATCTATTTACCTAATCTTTAGGTTATTCTGATTCAGAGAAATGGTACCACTGGAAGACTATAGTTCTAAGACATTGCACTTTTTGCAAATGAGGAAAACTAAATACCTTCATGCAGCAAATGGCAATTGTCATACTGGCATTTTTTAGCTTGGATGCATAATGCTGTAATTAACTAATGAACATCTAACCAAAACCAAAGCAGTGCAGCAGGACAGGTAAAGCAGTGAGAACATCTGTCAGCAGAGGTAAAACTGAAAATTTAACTGGTAACATTTTACCAGCACTGTTAATGACAATGTTTGTTACTGTTCTTAATCCCCTGCTCTGTTTCTCATTCTTTTAGTTGGAGAATTTCCACTCTTCATTTCATCCTCCCTGCTGACAAACTGACTTTCCATTTTAGCATACCCGTAGTTCAGCTGCAGTGAAGTCAACAGTTTTTTGTCTCTCCTGAAGTTTCTCTCAGAAAGGACTGGTGATAAGCCCTACTTCCGAGACACTGTAATTTGTTACACAGGTCAGGGATGTAATAATCTCATTAGCAAAATCAGAACTAACCAGATAGTCATAATGTATTAGTAATTTAAATTGGCTGATGTTTTTCTCTGCTGTGCTGGAAAGCCAGTGTCTTTGGCTTCTCTACCTTGTTTGCAAAATACATTGTTGATAGCAGCCAGAGCAATGGCAGCCAAAAGACACGGAGAGGCCACTCACCCAGTGGGGAGCAGCAAAGATGATACTAAGTCATGACCGACACGTAAGAGATTCTGTTCCAGTAACACTCACTGCAGCCAAGGAGGGAAGGGGCACAAAATAACGTCTGTCACCATGAAAAGGCAAAGGTGTCAAAGACTCAAAGGAAAACAAATTTTTAAAGAGCGCATGGGGTGCAAGTCTGGGACAGGACTGCTGAAAGGGAAAGGTAACAAAGAAACAAGGCTCCAGAGAAAACATCTGCATAAAGCAAAGCTTAGAAGGCAAGTCCTCCTGTGTGCTATTGCCAAGCAGCTTAAAAAGAAAACGCATTGTTACATGGGATTTTTTTCCTGTCTTTTGATCAAAAAGGATAGAAGCAGGTCATTGTACAGGATCTTCACAAAGCATCAAGATGAGAAGTAGAGAGCACTGATCAAAAGTGGTGCATTTGGCTTGGAAAATTACTAACAGCAGTAGTCTGAAAGAGATATGAGAGAGCATGCGGCAGACCAGAGTGATGGTGCTGGGAAAGAACAGAATAAAGCAGGGCTAGGCAGCCTGAAACACAATTCTTCAGGGGTAGGGCGTTCCAAAAGCTTAAAGGAATTCAGAATATTATTTTTTAACAAAATACTGCTAAGGGAGGAACCTAGCTTGCAGTTCTTTAACATTGTGGCCAGTACCAACCTCTGATGTCTGTTAGGCCACATGTGTGTGTCTTTTATTATTGTCAATTTTTAATAGACAGTGAAGAAAGGTAAAGTATGCTAAACCCTACTACAGAGACTCTAATGAACTGTGGATTTTTCTTTTGTCTTAACTGCATGTGCCTATTTCCATAACCCTTCAATTTTCAAACTACTGACACTACCCATCAATGTGAGCTCTCTCTAGGTTGATCCACTCTTGTTTTCTGTAGAGAGAACAGTCAAATCAGTAAAACTCTGCTGATAAATGATTCCAAAATCTGCAGACAGTACAGTCAGTTTAGGTTGCTCTTCCTCTTATTAATTTAGTACACTGCCTCTTAATTGCAGAGGAAAACTTGAGACGTTTCTTTGAAATGTGTAACTTCCAGATGAAGTATTACAGAATCTACGTGCAGTATTTGTGAAGACCGTGTATTTTTAAAGGGGTTGTCACACCTCATATTTCAAAATAAAGACAACCTTGTATGCTGACAGGTTTAAGTGGAAGGAAAAGCGCTGCTGCTGCACTAAGTCATGTCTCTGCATCTGTTTTGCACGTAGGACACAAGCGGAGAGAGTGAGAAAGCCGCGCTGCTGTAGAGGACCTCAAGGGCTCTTGCCCCACTATTCAGAAAGTCAAGCAGAAGGACAAGAACAGCTGTTCAAACTGACTGACAACATCCAGGATGAGTTGTAAGTACTGACTTACACAGCTACTTTAAGTAGTTCTGTTTGCTGCCGTTCTATCTTCATGTCCTGGGGAAGGAAGAGGGACTAAAACTGCTTCACACGTACACACAGGCACATACAAGTTGGTTGTTTTCTCTTGGTGCTAATTAGCAGCAGAGCATGAGCATGAGTGGCCTGTCCCCCGGCTGTGTACAAACATCACTGCAGGTGCCACAGGGCTCCTTTGGTTCCCTTGTTGCTAATTGCCATTCATTTCGTGTCACATACAGACTGGAGAGGAACTGGAGTTTGTTGGCTCCTGCTCCTATTAATGCCCCTGGTCCCCTTCTATCATTACAACAGATGAAATCTCATTAAGTTTCTAACTAATCATTAGTCCCTTTATCATGCATAATACATGTCCAACCTCACATGCACTGATAAAACGGGCGTGTTTTAACCCTGTACTCTTCTTCCTCTGTAACACCCGTACAGGCAGAAAAAGTACCTCCTCCCTTACCTGGCCCTTACCACCTGTTTCTCACAGCCCAAAGCCTGGCAGGGGGCAGAGATTCCATGACAGCACGGCCTGCACAGGGAGCACTCAGCGGGGCTGCTTTAGCTGTGAGAGGAGCTAAACTGGATGCCCATGGTACATGTTATTCCTAAAATACAGCTGAAAGCCATGTGCCACTCTAGATTCTGCCTTCAGCTGCCTGTGAGGAAGTTTGTCATGTGCCACTTGCTTGTGGCCCTGTGATCTTACATTCTCATCACCCTGTTTTCATCTCATTTAAGGGTCTTCATGCATATACAGTCTGGCTTTTAGGTAGGGAGCATGGGAAGAGAGAAATTTGTGACTGAAAAAAGTGAACTTTTTGCAGGAGTACCTCATAAGCAGATCAGTGCACTTTTTTCATCGAGTCACACTGTTCATTCACTGTGACTTTCACCATTAGGAACATCATTCAGCAAGAGAACGGTGTTTCTTGTCATGGAAAATAAGTACAAAATTATGCCTCTGACTTTTATCCTAGTATCATAATCAGAAACACATTTAAAGACCTGATTATTTGCATATTTTCCCTCAGAGTTAAATCCATAAAAGGGGGTTTAATACCTTGCTCTACTGTTCTAACTAAATGTTTCCACATTTTTTTCCAGTTAGGCTCACTGTTTCACTTCTGGAAAATATTGTGTAATTACTTCCTGATGTTGTTAAAAAACCCACAAATTCTCCAGAGATCTGGTTGCTTCTACTTTGTTCTACTGGATCATGTTTCATTTGATTTTTCATTTTATTAATTTGAGATCTTTTTAATAGTGTAGAAGTATGAGTTAAAAAAAAAAAAAAAAGTGCTATCTTGAAGTAGTATCTTAAAAGGTTAAATACCTGTTTTGTGAACTAGACACAGAGAAGAAAGTAACAGTTGGCAAGAGAAAATGGGTAATGATGCATGACTCAAACTTAGAACAAAATGTAGAGCCTGAACTACAAATTAGCTAATGTTTCTGTGCTTCACCATTAAATCATTGACCTCTGTTTCCATTCCTCAAAATATATACATGACACCAGTAAAAATCCTGTATGGAAAATTAGATCTATGATCTGTTATTCTTATGGAGGAAATACAAACCATGGTCTGATTACCCAGTTGTTTCCATTGAACTTTATAGTAGCTTTTAGCAGGTCAGTTATCTCTGTGGATGTCCCCCATAGAGTGGGCTGGAGCACTATCCATCGGGGAAACGGCTCCTCTGCTCTTGGGGGTACACAAAACCTTCTCAGGTTTCTCAACTTTGCTGTGACAATTGCTAAGGACAGGGATACGGCATTAGGGACCACCTCTTTATCTTCTGGCCTTGCTGGAAAAGAAGCAAAGAAGCCAATGTGGCAGCAAGTTTCCTCTGGTTCTGCTTCTAGTGGAAGTCTGACCCAAGACAAAACCAGAATCTCTGAAATACTGTACTTGTTTTATGTGCCTCTCCGAAGGAGCAAGACTCTTATTCTGCAGTCTATACTGCTACTCTATTTTAAAATTAAGTTTTCTATGACACTTCATAAAAATATCAGCCATCCTACTTAATTTACTTGAAAGGCAAAACCTTACCCCAAAGTGTTTGAACTCTGATGGAAAACTGAGGGACAATTGCTAGTTTCACCAACTGTGTTAAGATTGTCTTTAACCTTTTTTTAGCAGAAATAATATACATTTTTTTGGTTTTGGGTTGTTTTACTTAAAGGAACACAATTAAATTATTCTATCCTGTAGTTTAATCCATACAGTATGTTACAGGCCTTTTTTTTTATTGGGATGGCTGCTCTTCTCAGCACTTCAATGAAAATCTAAGCTGTGCGTCTGCTTTGTCCAAGTTTGTGGAGACAAGGGCATTTGTCAGCTGTCAGGGCTAGGAGGCAGAGAGCAGGGAAAAGCCAACTTCAGTGCAGAATACCATCTTTCAGAGGACTATTAACAGAAAATTACTAGAATTATTCCTTTATATCACAAAAAGAAATCGTGATCGACCTCCTGAAATACTTTTGGCTATTCAAATTCCATGTATAGCTATGGGTTTATTTGGATATAGCTCAGAGTAATTTGTGCAAAGTGTTACTTAAACTGTAGAGCCGACAGTAATTTTGGAGATGGTAAGCTTTTCTGATCGACCAAAAACTCTTAGTACCAACAGTCTTCATTGATTTTTTAAAAACAGTGGCATCTTTTGCAGAATGTATTAGGACAACAGCAAACAGATCTGTACAAGCAACAGGTCAGAAAATAGTATTTTTGAAGCTACCTGACATCATGAGGATCTTATTTTACAGATATGCTTCAACTGCTGTGGGTTGTTGACAGAGCATTATTACGCTATTTAGCATTCTTAGTTACGATTTCATACTTAATTTGCTGAATTTTTCAGCATTTTAAAAAACACGCTAATGAGATTCATTTCAGTAGTAAATCAGAGTGGAGAAGTGGGTTTGCATTGCTTACTATTTTTTTTTTTCACACATCAACCTTTTCAGCCATCATATTTCTCAATATTCTTAACTCTTTTCTACCTCTACTATTCATCACTCGGACTAATCTCTCTGGGGAAACCTGCTCGCTGCTTAACCTTTCACCCCAGTGCTAAACAGCTAATTTCTCTTTTCTAGCTACTGATCCAGGCAGCAGGTTAAACTTGTTTTTTGTTTTTAAAGGCAAGAGAGGTGTGTGGTAGAAGGAAGCACAGTAGGTTTACAATGTGTAGAAGGATAATGCT
This sequence comes from Calidris pugnax, assembly GCF_001431845.1. Classification (NCBI taxonomy): domain Eukaryota; kingdom Metazoa; phylum Chordata; class Aves; order Charadriiformes; family Scolopacidae; genus Calidris; species Calidris pugnax. The sequence goes on from NW_015090833.1 coordinate 3,766,836, forward strand.
CTTGTCATAAATGTCTGCAAACCTTTCACGTATCAACAATGGAACTAAAGTTAGTTACAGTTAAACTTCAGTATTAGGACTTGGAGTGTTCCAGTACAAGGAAATTACTCATCTCAACCCTTGTTAAAGGATATTTTTATATGCCCTTTTAATGTCCAAAGCTAGAAACCAGGCATTTAGTGCTAATATTTGATTTACAGCATGATCTTTTTAACTGGGTGAGAGGGTACTTCATCAGCTTAATTTTTTTAGAACAGTTTAAATTAAATACAGATGAATTGTACGTGTTATGCTATTAGCTTTTCTGAAAGACTTCTAAAGGTCACTGAAAACATAACAGGTGAGGACATTTGTTAGTTTACTATTTTTAGCCTCGAGTGAATATTTTTTTTTCTGTTTTTCTTCTTTCCAGCTTCATAGCAGTGGAGAACATAGACAGCTATTGTGTTCTCATTTCATGTAAAGCTGTTTATTTCCTGAAGAGCAGCGATTACACAGACCGTGACGCCATCTTCCTAGAAGTCAAGTACGACGATCTCTACCACTGCCTGGTTTCTAAAGACCACGGGAACGTGTACATACAGCTGACGAAGAAAGCTGTTAATACAAGCAGCGGTGTGGCAATGCCAGGCCCATCCCAACACAAACCAATGGTAAGGACCCAGCACCTATTGCTTCATTCACGCAGGGGTTTCTTTTCCCCTTTATGCTGAAAGTGTTTGTGGTCATTAGTGTTTGGTTTCCTGTGCTGCATAACAATGAAAACTTTGTTCTGTCAGCAGTGAAAACAGCTGCTGCTGAAAAGGTTGAGGTGACAACGGGACTGCTCCCTAAACTCCTAAGAAAAGTTGAAAGCAAAATCTAAAATATTCCTACAGGCAGAAATGTTACAGTAGGAAATGTATATTTACCTGAGAAAGGCTTTTAACTTTAATTTATGTATATGAAACTTAAGTACTTTGCTGTCTATTTACTCTAGTCTTCTCCTCTTATACGTAGTAATTTTTTTTACTGCAAAATGTCTGAGATTGGAAAGAGTGTTTATGTCATGCCTGTACAAGTTAATCGGAACTCTCACTTCTAAAACCCATTACAGGGTTTTTTTCTTCATTACAGTAGTTGCTCAGGGGTCTGTTTTACAGGCAAGGTTACAGGCTCACCCCTGACCCGTCAGTTTACATTCCAAACAGACAAGCCAGATAAAAGGTAGGAGGGGAAGCAAAGGAAATAACTTCAAATATTGCAAGATGTTTCTGCGCTCATCCTAAAATACCTATCTCTATTTACCTGTCTCTCCCTCCCGCACTCCTTCATTACTTCAGCCTCAATACTGAGAAGGAATCTCCACTGAAACATTTCTGTTCCTTACAAGGGACTTCAAACCTAACCCCTTCAGTTACTGAAGTAATAAAAAAATAAATATATTCTGCTTTAGATGACAGTAGTACCACATTAAGAAAAATCACGTTTCTCTTTGCAGGTGAAAGTGAAATCTGAAGATATTGCAGTAAAGCTATCTCAAGAAATAAACTATGCAAAGAGCCTTTATTACGAACAACAGCTTATGTTAAGACTCAATGAAAATCAAGAACAATTAGAGCTGGACTCTTAAAACCTCTTTCTTACTGCCAGCGTGAACTGCAAGAATCAGTCTGGAGCCGGGGTGTTCTGTGACTGCAAAAAATACTACATGGGAAGGAAAATGTATGATTTTAGTATTTAGCTAAATGGAATCATTGTGCATAAGAAAACAAGTGAGGTGGGCTTTTTTTTTTTTTTAAGCATTAGTTGTATAACAAAGATATAGTTGAAATGCATTTGGTTCTGGGAGAAGCCCTGTATTTTGCTAACATGTATATATGTAAAAGTGTTTCATGTAAATAAGAAAGTACAGACCAGGGTGTTGGTACAGAAGTCTGTTTACTGTGTAAAGAAATTAAAGGAGCTATACTGAGTCTTACTGCACTACCTGAAAATAGCTATTCTCTCTCTTTTTTTCTTCAGAAAACTAATTTTTCACAGTGCAGGAATGTAGATAAACATTAAAAAAATAAAAATTAAAAGTTAATTGCAGCTGTTGAAGCACAGGTGTCCTGCAGTTTGGAGCTTTAACACTGTGATTAGGGTGCATTGTTTGGGGTTGGTTGTTGGGTATTTTGGGTTTTTTTTTCTTAAATCACAAGTACCGCTACATGCACATATTCCTAGTGTTCCCCTGAAATTTCATCCTTGCTTTTAACCAAAAAAGAAAAAAAAAAAAAGAATTTTGTTAAATACTGCAGTGAGGACTCACTAATTCACCTTTTCAATAAGCTAGAAAGCTGATTCTGTTTTGAATACAGCACTCAAACTTAGCAAAGTCTGCACCTCTGAAGACCCCTGCTTCTAAGTTGTTTTTAAAAGAGTTCAAGTGAGCAGTCTTGGAAATCAAAGCTTTAACTTCACTTTTTTTCCTCCACTGGGACTGAGTAAGTGTATATAGTTGGCCGGTTTGTGTGCAATTCTGTTAGCCTTGGCAATGCCAGGTGGGGGGAGAAGAAATCATCACATCATTTGTTTTCATCACAACCTCTTCAAAATTAAACTTTTTGGAATAATAAAAATAACATGTTTTCTCAAATGTTGTACATTAAATCAGCATTTGTCTCATCAACTTTAACCAAACTGAAGACTGAGGAGTGAGTGTACTCACTTACCTTCATTCACGGCGACGAGGAACTCTCCTCCACCGCGCTGAACGCTGCATGCACGATGGCACTTTGCTGTGCAAGGTTCAAGTGTGAATATACACCTTTCCTAAAAGTGCTGAGTAACCTAAATGCTAGAAGTGTTATTTCATAAACCTTTGACTCCAAGGAAGGAGCCCACTAAAGCTTTATTTTCAACTTAGTTTACCTTTTAATATCTTTTCATAAAGGCATACAGGAATATTTTTAAACAGAAGGTTAGAATTAAACCGATTCTCAACTGCTGTACAGCAAAAGGCAAAGGGTTATTGTATAAGGAGAAAATGTGGCATCAGTAGATGTGTGTATGGTCTCTGACTGGAAATCAAAATCCACAGAGGTCCATTACGCAAATGAAACTGATTTAATGCATCGCTTTTGTATATTTCTCTGTATAATTTTTAAGTAAAATAAGGAATTCAACAAGTGCATCGGCTCAACGGTGCTTTAACACGTCAGTCCTGTTGGACTCTGCTGCTGAGACTCCCTGCTGCTCTCCTCTGTAAAATCCTGTTTTAATGCAGCAAATATCTAGCTGCTAAAGATGGTAAGTAGATGGGGAAGGGAAATAAAAAGTAGTTCACAGCTCTGTGTTGAGAATTTACACGACAGTGGCCTGAATACTTAAGTTTTGTAACCATTATATAAGCAGCTGACACGGAAACATCTAAAAAGTAGTCTGAGTTACCTGAACTCCGGGAGCTAGAGTAAATAATTACTCTAATTTGTGTATTTTTAAATTTCTTTTGGACTGTGCCTAACCTGTTTCTTTGACTGTCAATAATGATTAACCAGAACATTGTTTAAACCTTTGAAAAGTGTAGCTACTAGCCTAGATGGAGCATAACTGGCTTAGGTTATTCCAGTGTGCTGCACTACTCTTCCCAATACAGTGCTCCTCCTCAGCCTGGCGGCTGGAACTGCTCGCTCCTCTAGAGATGAGGCGAAGTTTTTCTCCTAAGGGTACCCCCAGAGTGCTGATTACAAGGAGTGATGTACACACACAGCTGAAAGAAGCATATTGCCTCATTTAGCATTCCAAACCAAATTGAATCAGAACTTTGTGTTTGTAAAAGTGCAAATGATGTTATTTATTGCTGTAACCCAACTATTTTTATAGAATTTCAGAACTCGTACTGTGGACTTCCTATTGCTATTGGCACTACTAACATTATTACTCAGTGAATAAATATAACTTTCAGATTCCAGGAGCTGTACTCAAAAGTAGTTTTCAGAGGATGTGGAGTGTAAGTGCAAGTCTCCAGCTTTCACTCAAATTCTTAAGAACTGAAACACAAGCTGTTAGCAGACAAGACAACTTAATAGTTCCATTTACCAAATTCTGCAGTGTTCTTCAGATTTTGAGCCTTATGAAGACAGTGTGCTTACCAGCCTTAGCCTGGTTTCATGGGAGGAGGTACAACCGCTGCAGCAATGAAAGCAGATTCAGAATCTTCAAATTTCAGAAGCTGGGAAGGAGAAAATTCACTGATGAGAGACAGTAACAGCTTTCTCCCACTGTCTTTAGCACACAGCCAGTATAATTCAGGGAAGACTGCTTTTTCATGCCTCTTGGATCAAGTCTGTATAGAAAGCTATAGTTCAACTTCACACTCTAATAAAGATTAAATAACCCATCAACAATGCAGGCAGTATTTCAAAAGCCCTATAACCCATGCAGAGGTATGCTGAGGTAGGAATACTTCACTTCAGCCTGTTAGCTTTGATTTTAACTATATTTGCTGAGAACTTGTTCTCTGCATACTCTGACCAACTTTGTTTTCTTGCTGGAGTTGCTGTTGAAGAAACATAAAATAAAGATTATTGACATAAGAGATATTTCACCATCATTCTGGAGAAGTGTAATAAATTGATTCCACCCACACTCTTCATGTGCCCTTGCTGGCAAAACTATTAATTATGTGCAGGAACAGAAAATTACTGTAGAGGACAGGAATGAATAGTTCTCTTAGACACATGCCTCTTGAGTGGCAGAACAGCTCTCAAGAGTGTTTGAGGTAAAACCTGGACAGCTGCCTGGAGTGCTGGTTGTCACTGCAGGTCAAACACACACTTACACTGCATTTCTCTGACTTGGATTCTCAGATAATCTGCATTTCAGATGGTCTAATTTTCCAAAAGTCATTTAAGAGTGGGAAATCTAAATGCCAAGCTATTTAAACCTCAAAATAAAAAAGCACATATTTTATAATAAAATTCAGACAGCTTTCTTACACGACTGGATGACCAGCACAGCTGATAAATGCTTTTCTGCTACAGTAATGCCTCACAGTACGTCACCTACCCGAGCTATACAATGCCAGAGTTCAGTCAAGCAATATACTTTAAAAAAAAAAATACTGCACTTCCGGTATTAATATATCTTTATGTGGAAAAAAAATGTATCCTAATATTTCTAACACTTATCCAGACCCATGTGTTCTGCTGTCACTAAAATAAGACAGACTTGTGACTGCATTAGGTAAGCAAGTTTTTAATGTGCAAGATATGCAGAAGAACACAGATGGCAATGTCATTTTAGTCTAGAAGCAATTCTGGACAACCAGAACTACAAAAGTCCTTTCTGTTCTGACCTAAATCCACAGCTGTGGCTGCAAACTTCCATTTTGCTGCCCTGTATCTGACAAAGCAATCAAAACATGGAGAATTTTTGGTTTTTTTGATCATATTGTTTTAAGCTCTATGATATAGGTAACAGGAATGTGACAAGGCCACTAAGAAACCCTTTTTTCTTTTCTTTTTTCCCTGAGGAAACAGTATTACTGGTAAACAACCTGGTAACACAAAAGATACAGGGAAAGTGCATAATATGGCTGCTAAAAGAGGCAAACCCCACACCCCTCACCAATACATGACTTTGTAACCACCTGCAATTCCTAGAGACAGTCCTCAGCTGGTAGCAAGATCTAGCACAGGTTGGAGGAGCAGGTAAGGTAAGGCTGTCACTGGAAGGAGGAAAATTAATCACCTTCTGAAGTCATAGAATAAACTGGGGAAAAAAAATTAGTAACTGTTAGACAGTACTCAAACATACACTTACGCATCTTACTATGGTATGATCAGGCTGAAGCAGGCTTCTTGTTACAGTCATTACTGGATCATAAACAATTCTGTTACCTACTTAATCATAGCCATTTATAAATAAAGTCTAAGCAGTGAAACAGGAAATACAAAATGAGGTATGCCTGAAACGAGGTACAGTGTGAAAGATGTGAACAACATCCTTCCCTTTCTTCTGCTCCTCAACAAATTTCCAATAAATCAGCTAGATGGTACTATCGGAACAGCTTACATTGTGAATGCTGTTTACCAAAAAAAGTGCAGTGCTTACATTTTTGTGGAGAGACTATAAGTAGCTAAATGGTCCCCATCTAAAAACAGGACAATAATCATAACATTTCCTTATGACAAGGAGGCTTTGATCTGTTTGCTACCCTGTATCCTAGACTCCATGATGGTTTTCAGCATTTATCTGTTTTTCTCATCAATAGAATACTTACTATCTAGAATACGAGGCCAACTATATATATTTTTAACTTTTTTTTTTCTCTGTAACACAACGTAGCACTGACCTGTTTCCTACAGTGCACACATCACTAGATGACTCCTCCTCTAGGAATAACCTTGCTTGCTCTGCTTCTCTTCTTAGAAGAACATTCCTCTATTTGCTAATCAGAATGATTTCACCTCTGGCACCTGGGTCTGAAAAAGCAGGTTTCAAGGAGTATACTCGCTTCAGGTTACAGGCTGCTGCAAAGATAGTAACAAACAAACAAAATAACACCCACATCAAAACACATTTTAATTAAGTCAGCAGTTGCTCAAAATCCACTTATACAGCTTGGTTTCTTACAAAGAATAACACTCTCTGTGTGTGCTTATATACTTCTTTAATACCCACCCCACCCCAAATGTATGTATATACATCCGTACTCCTACTTTTTTTTATTTTTAAACTTATCTTGAAGAGTGATGGCCATATTCCAAATTATTCTTAAGAGGATAGTTGTTAACAAAGAAGGAACACAGTCTTATTTTTCCTGGGGTGGGGGGGAAGACACACAATAAAACCATGCCCAGAGCTTTGGATTCCAGCCTGGAGTTCTGTAAAATTCAGCCTTGATAGTAGGCTCTTAACCAGTTATGACACTTAGTTTTATCAAATGTAGGGCTAGGACCAACACACTTCCAATTCCCCACTTGTATCATTAGTTCAACTTTATTACAGCCTATTTATTACAGCCTACTGGTAGTTGGTCCAATGCTCTGTCAGCCTTAAAAAGGGAACTGGGACAGCACAAAGCCATCTGCCTCAATAATAACCATAAAGTTACCTAGCTGAGAAAATGTTTCATTAACAGAGGACACGGATCAGTTTGACTGAACTGTATGCTGTTCATAGCTCTCTATCAGCAGATTTTCTGAAGTGGGAGAATGTGAAGAAAAAACCCAGCACCAGATGTGTATATAAGGCTGGGTTCTTGCACTGTGACTGGCTTCGCACGTGTCTCATAGATGCAAGAGTCCAGTCTTAATCACATGAAAGAACACTTGCCAAAAGGGAAAAAAAAAAAAAAAAAAAAGGTAAAAAAAAAAAACCACTACAAGACAGGAGATTCCTGGAAAAATATTTCCTTTGGAAACAAGCGGAGAAATCCTTCACAATAACAAATAAAATGTTTGGTGCTATTTCTTGGGTCTTCTCTTCAGAATATTATAACTCAAACACAATAAATACTGCCTTACAAAAGCCTACTGCGAGGCTTCTGAAGCTGCCTAAAATCTTCCAGCTTTATTTCTGTTAACTTAGCTAGGCACCAGTCCAAGTATAATAGCTACTGAAAAATAAACATTAAACCATCAGTAAATGTCTCCACAATTGTACTGTGTTGCTATGCTGTTCATATCCAGGATTTCAGTGCCTAATCTGGTTTCATTCACTGTAAACTAACCCAGTGTCAAATCTTACGATTCACAGGCTCTCTGTCTGCTACGGTATTCTCCATTAG
>NW_015090833.1:3774601-3783391 GCF_001431845.1 Calidris pugnax
ATATTAATCATAAGTTCCCTATACCGTTGTTTTTATAGAACTCTAGTATTTAATGATAAAGATTTTTAGAGGGAAAAAAAAAAAAAAAAAAAGGTTACTCATTAACCACTGACAAATATTGGGGGAGAAAAAAAAAATTTTTTTGCTATGTTCGTCAGTAGAACTACAGCACATTCTAGTAGAGAAATAAAAATAATCTTGGAGCGAAATGCAGTTACATAAGAGACGCATGCCTACTGCATTATATCAATTCTATTAATGCCTGTTGTACAGTTAAGTTGCCTCAATGTAATCAGACTCCAGAATCACAAGGGTTTTTTGGTTGGGGGTTTTGGTGGTGGTTTTGTTTCTGTAGCTGACAGGCTATTGCCCAAGCAATGTGCCCAGCACAAAGAGTTCTCTCGCTGGATAAGAATAACCTTGCACCTCAGGCCTACTCTGGTCTGACTCAAAAGTACTAAAAGGCCACGAGAGAAGTAAACAGCTTTCATGTGCATTTACATTTTGGATAAATGGATGGGTCACACAAAGGACAAGGACTGTGTATGGGAGCTACAGAACAATTGTTTCTGCACACTGAAAATGCCAGCAAAAAAAGGTCCCCTGGATGCTGCAGCTGTAGAGAATTTTTAACAAATAAAAATCTGTCATACCAACTGTCCCTCAACCCACAGCAACAGCAAACATTTGCTTTGATCTGGGAGGTAACTCACCGTACCTAATGACTGTTTCTTCAAGGCCCTTAGCAAACAATCGACAATCAGCACTACAAACCACTGGATATCAGAATAATGTAGCAAAAAAATGGTGCCTGCATATGGCGGGGGGGAGAGGGGGGGAGCGGAGAGCAAACAACCTTTTGCAGGACAAGACACCCCTCCACTTTCACCCCCCCAGCCTGATTTTGGTAAGGCCAAGCCCCTGACGCAGCAACTCAGACACCAGGCAGAATACCACCAGAGATGTTTGCCCTCTGCCAGTGTGCAGTTCTAGGCCCTTTGAATAATCCTTCCCGTGCCAACACATTTTTCAGGATTTCTTTTAATCTCAAAGTATGGAGGGAACAGTATTTGAGGTCAACATCCCAGAAATGTGAAGATTATATTTAGCACTATCTTCTGTGCTACAATATGCCTCTCTATTTGTGGTATAACAGCAGTTGCACTATGACCCTTCAGAGGATTCTTACACCCTGAGTTCAGACAGGTATATGTACAATACAAGAACACGATACTGTATATAAACGGATAAAATTATTCTTTCTGACCTAGTCTGGTATAAAGCTGATCTCCAATCATGCATTTTACTTGCTACCTGTATTAATTTCCTCTAATGCTTCTTAAGGGCTTCTCTAATCTGTACCAGCCTCAGTATGCAATGGCATGTCAACTGGAAATTTGACCACCTTGTTAGTTTCATGACAGGAGAATCCATTACTCACAGTGAAGCTAGTTACTATTTGTACATTTTTGTTCACTGACACTAATTCCAACCCATTAAAAAAATATTTTAAACCAAACCAATATCCACCTGGAGAAACTGCCTGCTGACAAAAGGTTGTGAGCAAAAATAAACAGCTGCCAAGTTCATAATCACAGCAAGATCACACCAAGAGCTGACATTTATAAGCAGGTTTAAGAGCTAACTCCCCAGCTTCGAGCTTCCTGATTGCAAATGCTAAATCCACATAACACATAGACTTTCACCCACCTTTCTTTCTTTTCAGCAGCTACCTTTTGCCTTCTCCTCCCAGCACACACCAGAGGGAAGCTGACGTGCAGAAGAACATGTATTTATACACCAGAAACCAAAAATACATCACAGGACATGCAGAGATTCCCACAGCATCAGCAGTGTTGGATATACTCAGAATTTGAAAGACAAACATCCATTATCAAAGCAGCGGTTACATGCCTATTTGAAATATTAACCATCAAAGCTAGGCAGCTTAGCACTGCATGTATGCCTGAGCCTTAGCTGTACATTCACCCAAGATTATGGCATTACCACGGGGCCTATTTGCTGTGGGTTCCTGTGGGAGTTTGAAATAACCCACACACAGCACAAGAATCCACTTTTGCACCTTGCACACACAAGATGCCTTCTAGAGGCAGTTGGTAACTGGACTGCTATGGGGGAAAAGCAAGGTTCTGCATCTTTCATGCACAAACGTTGAAATACGAGCAATTTGTGACAGAAACCATACCACTGACCGACTGATGATCAGTGCAAGCACAGCACAGTGCCTGCATATTCCACAGAACCTGCACCCTTTCTGGTTGCATTCGGCAACAACTCTTCCCACTACCTGCATTGAACAAGCACAGTAGGCAACAGGTTTCCACCGCAAGCAAGACACCCAAAAGAGCCTCAGGACTTGCTCTCACAGAGACAAGCAGAGAGGAAGGTATTTCTGGAGGTCTGGCTCCTATTCAGAAGAGAAATGTTTCCCTTGGCTTGTGAAAGTTGCTCAGACTGAGAGCGGTAACAGGCTGAAGAAGCCAGCTTTCCATTCCCTGTTCCATTACTCTTTTTGATTGGCACTTTAATGAGGGCGCTAGGGGTCGACCCCCTGCCAGGGGGCCGGTTCATGCCCCGTTTATCTCACAGTCCATGTAAGACTAAAATAACACGCCAGGCTGAGTTTCACTGGCTTGTGATCCAACAGCCCACCATGATGGATTGAGTGACTGCAGCAAGTTGGCAGCTAAAGTGTGTTGTAACAGTATCTTTCTGTCAGCACAACACAATGGATTTGCTGATTCCCTGGTTTTCCCAGTGTTCACCGTTACCATCGGCTCAGAATTTTCTAAAGTTCATTTTCCAGGGGGCTGCAAAGTGATAATAAATAACATACCAAAGGTTACGCCAAGCTTTTCTTCCCCTCAACTGTCCTACTGCTGACAAAGTAGGGGTTGTGGTGCCAGCTTTACTACATACACAAGAACAGCCGTAAATTCACTCGCTTTTCCAGAAAGGAAGAAAGGGGGCAGCTATATTGCTCTTTTCGTGTGAGCTCATTCTGCTAGGCCAACACATGCTGCACAGGACTTTTCACCCCTGAACAGAACAGTGAATACAATCCAACACCAGAGAAGGTTGCTATGTAAAGCAGCTCTGTCCAGAAGAGCTGTCGGTTTATTTGGGGGCTAAGTTCACAAGCTGCAGAAACACAGCTAACAATCCACAGTCCTTGTGATTATCTCACTGATTTGCATGGCTTAGAACCATCAAAATAACTCAAAAGTAAGCTAGTAAATCCAAGAATCCTGTGCAAGGGATGGATTATGCCTTAGATCCCTTTCTTTAGTATTAGATCCTCATATCTCCTCTATAGGAAAACCCCAGACAAGAGGGTTTGTTCCTTAAAAAAACTGGGGTATTAGGAAATTGACCTAATTTTTTATGTCCTCTTATTAACTAAGGCTGTGTCTCCGTGCCCTGTTTCCTCAATATATTTCTCATTCTCCTCACCACTGTCTGTGAAATGAACAGCTCACCTCAAATACTGGGGACAACATCCTTATTTTCGGCTGTTGTCTTCCCAACCCCTCCCAGCAAGAGTGACCAAGTGAGCTCCGTAACAGAAGTGGCTTTTCACATTCTGTATACAGATTTTTGACAGCACAAATTTCAACAAGCTCCCACCCCTCAAAATCAGATTAACACCCCACCCCCAGGGCTAATAAATAGAGTGAATGCTGTTTTCCTTGCTTAGGGGAGAACAGCTCTGTAGATCCATGTAACTGTATGTCTGCAGTTTTCCATTTCTTTCAGGCCTTGCAGAAGGCCCTGCACAAGACAGTCTAACACAGCCAAACCTATCTCTAAAACCAACTTCAGAACTTCAGCTCCTCTAATGTCAAGGTGTTCTGAAATGTCTCATTCTGGGCATCCAGAACTGATCCAGCTTCACCCTTTTCCTATTTCTGGGACTCTAGATCCATCTAACTCTGGGCAAAACCAAGTGTGTTCCTGTTAATGGAAGAAATGACTAAGAGACGGAATGAGCAAGGAAGGCAAAAGAAATGGGAATACACATGCGGAAGGGACTCAGGCAAGATCAAGGAAGAACACACAGAGATATGAAAAGAGAAGAACATGAAAGGCAAAAGGAGCCAGACTGAATAGCTGCTTGAATAAAACTGCTCTCAACAGCAGCTTACTGTTTACATTGACAATACGAATCACTGCACAATACAGATTGCAATTCACAGTGCTGGAGGAAAAAGCCTCGTAAATTGAAGACCTTTATTTGTGAAAGGGAAGAAACAATCATAACTACAAACTGGAAGAGCAGCAGCACACGGGGTCGCTACTGGTGCAAGTCGTTGCTAGTGCAGAGCATGTAATTAGTGTAATTCTTTGCAGAACTTCTCTAGACAATCCAGTTTGTAGTTCTGTGCACCCCAACACTGTAGCCTGCAGATACATTACTCATCTAGCTTTGAACCAGCTACCTCAGAGACTGCCAACACCACCACCACAGCAGGGTGAAGTAGATGCGGTGTGAATGTGGTTTGAAGTTTTGCTGAAGCTGCCAGTAGTCCATCCATCTACCTTGCTAGTTCAATTCCAGCTCCTATCTGCCTACACAAGTTGCTACAGCCGAGCCATTAACGTTCCTCTGGGGAGAGCGAGATGCTTACACCTCAGCAAAGGAACACAGAAGAGGGCAAACCGAGCGTACAGCCAGAAAGCCTGGGAATTATTAGAAAAAATGAGTGGGTGGGAGAGCTCAAGGGACCAGTGGGAGGATGCGGGAAATCAGTAACACTGATCTGAATAACTGGTAACAATTATTAGATCTTTTTTGGTATGAATCATCTCTCAGAGACTCATCATTTAAATAATGTCACTCAAGGGATAGTAAAAAATACAGTAGAAGAAACAAGCCTGCCATGACACGAGGGCTTTGAGCCACAAGGTGAATGATCAAACAGGTCTGGGAAACTTCACTGACACATCTAAAAGGGAGCAACTTTTGTGGAGAATATACACTCTGACAGGTCAGACAAGCAAATTTGTCTTTAGGAAGATTATGATGTTACTTAGAGCTCTGCTGAATCTGCTTAAACTGATAGAAAAGGAGTGGTCTTGCTTATCTGATGACCACTGAACTTGTCCTTGCCCCATCCCCTCCCCAGAGGGGATTTGAAAATATAGGTTGTAAAATTAGCCAGCCAGAACCTTCCCAAGGGAATAAAACAAACCCAGGACAACAAAACAAAAGCCCAAAACAAGCAAACAAAAAAAAAGTGACTTTGAGCAGAATCCATTCTCTGATTGGGCTCACCAAACCTACAAAAATGCTCCTGTCGTTGCAGGGGAAGGGGCAGCAGAGAGCAGTGCTGCCTTATGCAGATTTCAACTATTACTTTTATCTTCTTAACTGCATGAGAAGAAAAATGCTTTGATAACAACTAGTAGCATCAACAACAGGCAGCCTCATAAACTCAACAGCAACCACACTACAGTTCATACTGCCTTTCTCTACACCTTCTTCTCACACGCCCCCCCACCTTTCCCAATCTACAGAGCCACGGCCCTTTTCTGTCAACACAAATACCGAGCTTCTGCATCCAAACTGCATTTGTTTCTCACCTGATGGACAAAACACTGGAATGCTAAGAAAGCAAAATTATATTCTCGTCCTCTGGTACAAACTGCAAATGGTAGCAGTAAGCTCTACAACAGCCATGGCTATTCTTCCCCATACTTTCCCCCACAGCTTTTCTGTAACCAAGGGTGGCACCACTGGGACAGTTAAAGCCACTGTCCTACTGCAACGCAGGGCTGACCCGAATGCACATCTAGACAATGGGGTCATGTCAGTCTGAGCTCCTGGCCTTCCTCAGCACCCAGGAATTTGGGATCCCAAGGGAGATGCTGTCAGTACTACTCTGCAGCCAATCACCTAAGGCAAACCTTAGCAGCAGTGGCTATGGAGCTGTATGCAAACTGACATTCACAGGTAGTCTGAGAACTTGACCTCCTTCTCAGATCCAAAATGGGGGGTGCAAATCATCATTCTGCACTGAGCAGAGCAGGAGGCAAAAAACTGAAAATATTCACTGCTCCAGGAAGGCTCATAGCTTCCTGCAGTCAGAGATTATCTCTAGGTTTATACAATGCTCTTTCCTTTTTAGACACAGAGCTCCCGGCATTTACCATCTGAAAGTGCACTACCAGTAAAAGTTTCTTAAGGAGGGTCTGCAAGGACGCCCCTTTTATGGAATTTAGGCACTCACACATGAAAAATACAGTACTTAACTCCTGGAAATACTGTGCATTAGACAGCTTCTATTGGCTTCCTTACCTATGATGAGTGAAAAGGAAGATCAGAAGAGAACATAAGAGTCCCAATTTCAAACCAGTGATTTTAGTCTAAAAACTAGGTCGAAGTGCTTTACCAGATTATCTCTCTCCAACAAACCTGCCACACCATAAAAGAGAAAAATAGTCTAAGAAAGCGTATCAAAAACTTCCACACTGACTGTGCTGGAGCGACTACTTAAAAAACAGTAACTTTAATTTGCTTGGAGCTTTCTTGGGAGAAGAGAGAGGGAATGGAAGCAACAGGGACTTAGGAAAGGGTCAACAGAACAAATTCAGCTCCTGGTTCCATACCCCACTTCTGGAGCAAAGCCCATTACATAGAGGTGATGTGAGTAAGAGTTCAAGTATGCCATGACTAGTTATCAATATATATTATTAACTAAGAAAAAAATTGAGCTTAATGGCTAGCATAATGCTATATTTTTACAACATCTGTCAGCAATTATTTGTATTTACTTGCACTGCAAATGGAGAAGAAAAGTCAGAGAAATATAAACACCAGAATTCACTGAATTCCCACCAGTCCTGTATTTTCCCACAAAGAATCTCTAATCATCCCTGTTTACACACTGTCATTTGTTCCTTGCCCTCTCCAGTATGGAATTTCTTCCCAATTCTCTAAGACCAGAAATTATTGGTCCTCATTCTACAGTGGAGCAAATAATGACTAACCCCTCTGCAATTAGTGGTGTTAACTTCAGTGCTCTAAAGACAGCAATTAGAATTATAATACTTCTTGGACTCAAAACAGCAAATCAAACAAACCCCTTTCAGTTCCTGCTCTCCCCTTGGCCATGCTTACGCTACAGCAAAAAAAGGAGGCAGGGAGAGCAAGGTTTGTGCTCTACTTCAGTTGTACTCCACCTGTGCAATGCAGGGTGAGGAACAGGTTAGCTGGGTGAAAAGTTCACTGCAAGCTGAGCTGTCTGTTTCTCTTGCTTAATTTATCCGATATTTGGCTAACCTTGCTCTGAACCCAGCCCCCAAGACCCCCTTCCTCTCATCCCTCCCCAGCGGGTTCATGTCAGCCAAAGACACCGCCCCTTATTCCCTTCTCCCTGACCCTGCTGAACGGAGCGGGGGCTGGGACAGAGGGCCAAACACAGAGCGAGAGCCCTTGCTCTGGAGAGATAATAATTATTTATGCTCTAAACTTCAACAGGCCTCATCCTCAGGAGCAAACAGAAAAGTTCTGCAGTCAGCAACGTTGCCTGATAATTGTGTTCAAGCTTATCAGTGTTCCCAAGGCTGGATGGCACCCACCCTGCACCCCCACCTCCCTTGCACCCTGTCACTCTTCCGAGGATGCGGCACTTCCTAAGGTAACTACCCCCCTTTGGCAGCCCTGGCAAGGGGACTGTCACACAGCTCCTACTACTTCCACGATCTCCAAGACCCCGGTTAGCCCAGTATGTCCATTACCTCTTTTTTGCACCGCAAGATCCTCAAAAGGAACACAACAGACAAACTTAGAATATTGCAAAGGACAGAGCAGTAACCGCAGTAACACAGAGCATAAGCAGAAGACCCTAGATGTCTTCCCCCCTCAAATCCCATGGAGTCAGTGGAGGAAAGCCTGGGGTAGGGAGACATGCTACTGCTGCTCTTTGGAGAATAGGATTCCCTGATCCATGGACCTTTACACACCCGTAAGTTACTCATTCTGCACATTACAGAAGAGGTTCTGCTCAGAAACTGCTGAGCAGCTTCCTTTTCAGTGACAGTTTACAACTTTCCCACACATCCTCCCCCTGCACCCTAAAAAAGTGTTGATATGAACGCCCTGAAGTTACCCCTACTGTGCAGGGCACTGTTTTCACCTCCTAGAAAACATTCAATGCCACCTCTTGATTCAACACGTCAGAGCTCCACATCAGGTGATGCAAACTACTGCAAAAACTGCCCAAGAACATGCATTTCTGGCAGGCTTTCATTATTTTCCTGCTGTGCTCAGGACTGCTCCCAGCACTCTCCGGGGCAACACAAAGCGTATTTGATGGCCTTCTCAATAACTGGATACATCATCAGAAAACAGTGCACAAACCAAACCTGTCATGCTTTCACTGCTCGACTGAGCAGCTAGTACTTTCTTTCATGTTTAATCTTGGACTCCAAGAATCAACACGCTTTTGTACCCACCTGCTGGCACTCTGCCTCTATGAGATGGTGAGTAAGGATGTGACTAGACTCTGCTAATTGAGAACAACAAATGTTTCCTGTAAACCTTAAACTTCATTATACTCTTTGACCTGACAAAGGACCTTAAAGCTGTCCATGGCTTTGACACACATAACCTGCTTTAGCTCCAGTGGAAACTCTCACAAACAGATCATTATTACTATTATTACTATTATTATTAGTCTGTATCATCACAGTGCCCCAGTATCACTGTACACACAGAGAACAAAATTGCTGTCCCAACTGCTGATCTCGGGGGGGGGGGGGGGGGGG
>NW_015090833.1:3783536-3788832 GCF_001431845.1 Calidris pugnax
GGGGGGGGGGGGGGGGGGGCACACAGCCTGACAGCTTTACAGTAAGTGGAAATTCCTTGTGGTCTAAGAATAATATTAAACTGGCTTCCCAGGATCACCAGATGACCTTGCCTTGACACACGGCTTAATTTGTCTGGAAGCAGTGCAGACCAGAGTATTTCTGATGTGGTCACTAATTTAGTGCCACCATTCATTTCAAACTTCACCACTCCCACACCAATGTAGCAAAGGACCAGTCTGCAACAAAGAGTCCTTGTTATTAAAGGAATCCTGGGCCTTATCAAAAAACATGATCCAGCATCCCCCACCTAACCCCTGCATATTTTCAAGGCATTAAAATTGCTAAGGAGAGCCAAGCAAGGTTGTCAGGAAAACATTAAACTGCTACATAAGAAAACACAGGATACACACCAAACCCTTGGCCCACATTGCATAACTTACCCAGTATCTGTATTTCTCAACAGCAGGACCAACGCAGATACTCACCTACCATTGCATCAGGATAATTAAACTATTAAAATAACAGACAACAGTAATTTCCATACAAGGAGTAATTTGTGCAAACTTTCAAAGCCTTTGTTAAGACATTGTAACACCTCTTCAAAACTGCTGAAACTATTCACAGACGGGTAAAAAGGCATAACATCAATACAGTAGATGTCAAAGATGATGCATAAAATCAATCGCAGAGTTCAAGTGCCACATATCCCAGTTCTTTGCTCCTTCCATCCACCACACAGAAAATTACTTCAAAAGATACCATACCGGCATGGGAAAATTAAACGCAAGCTGAAATGCAGCTCAAAATCGATTACCACTTCCGGTTTAAGAATCACCTCATTAAAAAAAAAAGAACAAAAGCACAAACAAACAAACAAAAAAAAAACCAAAACTTGACAGGGCGATTTTAATCATTCTGGCCTATGCCCCGAAAAACAGTGTTTGTTAACAACAGAAAAGAGCTCGTGAAAATCCAGCCGTTCAGAAATAGCTCTCACTTTAGAAATGACAACATACAGAAAGACAATTAACAGGTCAAGCTTTAGAGGAAACCAACGTCACCTTTTCAATGTATCCAACTTAAAAGGCTTCTGCAGTTCGGGGGGGAGGAGGGGGCAAGACCAAAAAAAACCAAAAACAACCAAACAAACCAACAAACAAAAACCCCAAAAGCCCCTCCGTCCTCTCCTTCTCAAAAACCCGCACATTATGAAAAGGGCAGCAATCGGAAACTCGGCATTTCTGTCTCTTTGGCAGGTTCTTTTGTTCTTGCCGATTCCACAAATCGGAGGAAATCTCTTTCCCCTGCGATGGCAGACAGACCTTCACAAACATAAATCCTCCACTTCCACATACTTAGGCTTCAATGCACTTCCACTTGTTGCTTCTGTCATGAACGCAGACCTGGATTAACTCTGACAGCGGACCCTCATGCTTAAGGGGCCGGCTAATTACTGCCAACTTTAGATACTATGTTTAAAGCGAAACGAAATTACATGAAGGACAACGACATGAAAATCACCCCATCTGTGGACAATGGGGAAAACCCTTCCACAAGCCAGGCCTGTCTCCGGAGGGCATGTCGCGGCTCCGGAGGGTCGCCAGCCCCCACCCGCAGCTATCGGGGCTGTGTATCGCGACACTGATGCTCCTTCACGACCCGCTAACGACTCCCTGACAGCAAGGGCCGCCAGGCTGCCTTCCCAGCCACCAATATCCGCCGCCATTTCACGCTCCTTTGCGCCCTACAGCCTCCCCTCCCTCTCTGCGGGCACTCCCCTCACGTTTTTTCGGTTCGGGGTAGAACTTTTTTCCTCAAAAAAAATTTAAAAAACAAATAAAAATCCCCTTTTTCGGCTTACCTCAAAAGCGCGCCGCCGCCCTGGCCTCGCCTCTCTGGAAGGTTCTGTGAGGGCGCGAGCGGGTGCGGCTCGAGCGCGCCCCCTGCCTTCCAACGGCTCCAACGGTCACCAACGGCCCCCAACGGCCCCCTCACGGGGCCGTTGGGGGCCGGTGGTGACCGTTGGAGCCGTTGTCCCTCCTGGTGACACCTCAGGCCACTGCAGGAAATGGCGGGAGTTAATTCCTCCCCTCACAACAAGGTGACATCCAAGGTCTCGGGGCCGAGGGCCGAGCGGTCCCCACAGGCGGGGTTGCTACCTGCCGAGCAACCAAAATATTTCCAAAAAAAAAAAAAAAAAAAAAAAAAATTTGCTAACATGTGGAATCTATTAGGATGTTTCGAAGGAATTCGCGTTCATTGTTTCGCTTGAAATATAAAGGTTATAAAACTTAATGGCCGCATGACAGGGAAACTATATGAAACACTCGGAGATTTACAGAGCAACTGTTATGCTCTTTAGGCATGTGGGCTGAAAATTGCTTTACAATAGGCAACGCAACCTGTGGTTTGAGCGCTGAGGTTTTCTGGCAGGTTTTTTTTTTTTTTTTTTTTTTTGACCTTGCAGACTGGTATTCAGTTACCACAGCAGCTCCAAAGTAAAACAGAAACACAGCTTGTATCTTCTTTCAAGTATTTATTTCTTTTGTCCTGTTAACATCAAATAATGAAAGGAATTGTAAGGATTTTGAAGGGGGAGTAAAGAGAATGAAAGCAGGAGAAAGGGGAAAAAAAATACCGACATAATGGCTTATTTCTCACAGCATGTGCAGCGCAAATGAACAGTAAACACATACCACAGAAAAATGCAAACAAAGGCTATGTTTGCTAAAAGTTCCAAGAAATAAACCCATCATGAGTGCCCCCAAGCAAACATTTCTGTGATTAAATCCTCAGAGCCTTCCCATTTCTAGGCCAGTTTAGCCCAGCAGATACCTTCCTCCAAAACACACCTCGCCAAGCTGGCCAGGAGGAGCCAGAGGGCCAGCTTTTCAAGCCTTGTTTTAGTTTAAGGCATGGAAATGTCGCAATTACGACATTAAGAGGAAGCTCTAATCTAATCTAAAAGGTCAAGTACAAGTGTGAAAACCCAATTACAAATTTGCCGGTAGGGTTTGTCTATACAGAGTGACATAAGTAAGCAACAGTCCATGGGCAAATACTGCATTTTGCTGTGCTTGTCAAACCTGGATCTTGCCTCCGAACCGTCGGCTGGGACTTACCACCTAGGCTACTATCGCACAACGGCTTTAGGGTGACCCTAAGGGTTATACCATCAGGGCAATCAAATATGGTCTCAATCTGCGACACCATGCAAGACTGTGCAAATATGCAATTATGAACACGGGGTGAATTGAATTACGCTCAGCAGCAAGCACAACCTTTTGGCTAATGCACTTGCATTCTCAGTGCATTCAGACAGCCTGCTCTTTTTCTACATTTGCCCGCTTTCCAAATTTAAGTGGCAGTACAGCCTTATTCCACTTGTGGTTTTATTTTTGTAAATGAACTAGGGGTGAGTATGCAGCAAAGTAATTCCCAAAGAATTATAATGCCATTCCCCTCATATGGAAATTTGCCATGCCCTGATGTCAGGAGGTCACTGTTATGTTAATTAAGTATTTCCAGGATAGCAGAGTCTGGGTTTTTTTTCCCCTGATGTCAGAGAGAGAGGTGAATCCAGTGAAAGAAACAAAACCCAACTGTGAATATTTGCTGCTATAAGTAAAGGCAAATGCTCTTTTGACAGTATCCCAAGTTAGTGGTTTTTTCCCTTGAAAACGTCTATAAAGCACGTTTTTGATCGCAAGATTGGAATATGTCATGAGAATGCATTCAAGTATACATTTGCATTAATATTGTTGCCAGAAGCCATCTCACAGTCATCATCAGACATACTGGAGCCCCTAGAAAGCTTTCTGTGGGATTGGAAGGCATCCAGCCAGGGGAAAGCAAAGCCACCATGTGATTTGGATGGCCAGTTCCACAGGAAAGCTATACATTAATGGATGGCAAGCACTCAAAGTGGTAGTTATGGTGAATAGCTTGTGAGCATATCGTTGGCCGAGAACCATTAAGTATATAACATATTTGATAAATGAAATTTTGAAAGAAGTCTATTTAAAAATAATCCAGTGAAAGAAAACAGGCTAATTTTACAGCAAGAATCGCCCACGTTAAACAGCATTGCTAGCTGTAATGATGATCACTAGAATATGAGTTGCCCATCCAGCCTTAGAGTGTATCCAACATGATAGGTACTTTCTACTGCAAAAGGACACTTTTAGGTATCATTAGAACAGTCTATTTTAATATCTCTGAATGTTAATTTATCAGAAGAAATCAAACACCAGTGCTGGATACCTGGCAATTCAGGGCTTGCACCATATTGCCATTATTCAGACAAACAGACAGGGTTCATGTGCTTTACTGGCTGTTTATTCCCTACTTCCGTAATGATCTAAGAACACCACTAGATCTAAAGTTCAGTTCTTTGTCCCAGAAAGTGGGAATGTTGCATGTAAACCTACTGTTTGCACTCTGGACTTTTCACGCATATACTGCCCATTTCAGTAAATTTTCCTTCTTTCACAAACTTCTAGTTTGTGATTCTTCCTTTAACAATAACATGATGTTGTGGCCAGTCACAGTCCTTCCCAGTTCCAATTCAAATCCACTAAGTATTAGAAAGAATATGTAGTTATTACTCGTTAGGCAGAAGTAATGCTGGCTCTCTGGACTTTTGGTAATTTAGTACTTTAAAGGAAGTTAATCTCAAAGATTTAGGGCAGTTTGCATTAACAAGAAGGTGTGGACACAGGTATACACAGGTGAGAGACTGCCTGAAGGGAAGGCGCAGAGATGAATAATCTGTACGCACAGCATTCTGGCTCAGAAACTCTCAAAACACAGTCCTCCCCAAGAGGAACAATTGGAAAAGACAGACAAAATGATGAAAAATGAAGGGATCAGCAAAAATCAGACCTAATATAAACCCAACTAAAATAAACTCAGCATGGCTCCTGTGGCTCATTCAAAAGAAGGTCTCTGTGAGAGTTCATTTGCAAGAATTCAGTTCACAGAAGAATAAAGATAGAATCTAACTTCCTCTATTGTGTGCCATTAGGAGCCACTGGCAAATCTGGCTGACAACATGAAGAGGTTTTTAAAGAGAAAGACTGAAGATTGCAATAGTACCTACCAGACTGCATCACAGGAATCGTGACATCTCCAGCCAGAAGTGTCAGTGTGCCTAAATACTGGGCTCAAGGGTTTGAGAGAATTAAGATTATTTTTTCAATTGAAGTAGGGAACGAGAGCTCTGAGGAGTACTTGTCTGAATTAAAAAAAAAAAAAAAAAAAAAAAAAAAAAAAAAAGCCGGGTTTTTAAAAAAA
>NW_015090833.1:3788853-3871897 GCF_001431845.1 Calidris pugnax
AATCGCACCTTGCTCCTCCTGCCCCTCCATTTATTACTGGAGATAATAACACCCCTTCTCTGAAGGAGTTGGGAGGAGGAATCAGTTGGCTATTTTAAGGTAACCAGGTCCCATTATGCCATATCTGGAGGAAATTGTTTTAAAAAAAAAAAAAAAAAAAAAAAGAAAAAAAAAAGACAAGCCGAGTTTTTACATAAGAAAACTTACAATTTGTAATTTCTTTGAACAGAGGGGACATGTATCAGGAAACCTATTTTTAAAACTGGAATGAAGATGCATTGACTCTGTGTGTTTAAAATTATCAAAATGAGGTCAGAAGGCTCAATGCTATAACCCTGTATTGGTGGAAGCAGAGCATGCTATTGTATTGAATGCTTAATCATAGCTGTTTGTACCTGATTTCTTTGTTTTTTAACATATGTAGCAACTTTTGCTGGAGGACATCAACAATTTATTTTTTTTTATATTATTTTTCTGTGTTGGCATCAGATCCCTCCTAAAGAAATTCAGGGCTATATTTCACTTGAACAACATGTTTGTTAAACCTCAGCTATCTCAACAGGACAACAGAGAAGATGAATGTGTTTTAGTGTTCAAAAGTATTATAATAATTGATGTGGGTGAAGGGGTTTTTTTTTGCAATAGCAGACAAAGACAGTTGAGAAATGTCAGATTACTAACACAGAATACTAGAATATTGAAAGTGACAGACTATTCAGGCACCAAAGCACACACAATACTGCTTTTTGGTGTCTCTCCGCTGTCTTTTACGTAGCCCTTAGAATAGGAACAAAATATTGCCTAGCTCTGCAAGTATGCTCCATGAATTTGTAGCCCTGATGGGAGCCCAGAAGAGACCACAAGGTATTTTATTGCTAGGGAAAACAAAGCCAAGCAATAGCTCACAAACCGATTTGTGATCATGTTTAGTCCTATTGCTGCTTTGAGTCAATGATTTTCTTCCCAGTTTATTTATTACTAAAAAGGGGGAATATGGCCTGAGACCTCAAGGAATTACCTAGGAGATGCTGTGGCTTCTCTTTTGGTACCTGAGAGAGTCTTCTCCATTATATCAGGCTGACACTGAACCAAAGAATTGCTTTGTTCTCTAATCGATAGATACCTTTTTTTAAAAGCACTTCTTTTTCTACATTCAACAGTTGAGAGAGCAGAGACAATGAGCTTGTCACTTCCACTATTACTTGTAATAGGCAAAGTTGCAGGGGGTATAACGACCATGCGAGTGAACTGACTTCACTATGGCATGTCTGCATGAAATCAGCATTCCCACCAGGCTCCAGGAAGAGGAACTGTGTGTTTGGGTATCACTTGTTTCCCATTATGACCATTTCCATCTTCTGTTAACATTCTTCTGAGATGAGCCCTTATTATAATAAACCCTTATTCCATATGACAGCATTTTTCATATAGCCAAAATATTCCAGAAACCGTTATCAGCCCTGCATTTATTTCAGCCCTCTCTCTAGTTGACTTCCCTGGAAAAGATAGCAATGGCTTCCCTCCTTTTCTTACAGCTAATGCCACTACTGTAATGTGCCAGAAGAGCGTCTGGGAACACTCATCAGATCAATAGCAATGCCCAAAGCAGGAGCAGCAGCTGGTGGCTATGTCCTAAGTGCCTAATGCTAAAAAGGGAAGAAGCCTTTCAGTTAATGCACTCACAATGCCCGGTGTTCGCACATGGTGGTTCAAGGGAAGGAACCAGTCAGGGGTCAAATCTGAGGCAGGACTTCTGGGAGTCATGTCGGCTGCTCTCAGGCACCGAAAGGCAACTACAGACCTCACTGCAGTACTTTGTTTTGGACTGGCTATCATGTATCATCTCATTCTTTAATCTATTTTTTTTAAAGTGTCTTGTGGCACCACAATTTTAAATCAATTTGTGCAGTGATTATAGGTACCTCGGCTTTCCGTGCAGTCTTCCTGTGTACTAGCACACTGTAATAGTGATTTGCTCAGGTGACCAATCTCTATGGCAAACTGCCTCAGAAAGCACGTAGGAAGTCAATTTTAGAAGCCAGGGTCATTTTCATACAGAAGCCTATATGAATCTCTGAAGCAGGCTTCAGAGATTACTAGATTTAAGGCATTGATATTCCAACACTGTTCCTCTACATTAATTCCACATTGCCTGGGGAAGAAGATGCTTGGGGAAGATGTCAAACAGTAACTTTTCACTTTCTATTAGTTTCATGCTGATTTCATTAACATAGACAGGAAATTTCATGCCTAGGATGCCTGTCTGTGAAAGCCTGTACAATACAGAGGCAACTCTTTCAGATCAGTAAAATTCAAATTAAAAAAAATAGTTTTGTGTAAGAAACAAACAGGAAACTGACCCCATCTACCTAGTAGCACTAGGTCAGCATTACTAACACAAGCTAGAGAACCACATGTCCTTGTAATACCCAGGCATGATGGATAACCTTTGCAGCTGGCTAGGAAAAAGTGAGTCAAACTAACCCTTCCTTTTTTTACATATATGGGTTGTTTTCCCTGCCTCAAAAAAACAAGAGACAGCAAACAATAACTGGCGTATTGGGGTGTTCTGACCCAGCAAACTACAAATTTAATGAACTGGTTTTTAGGGCATGGTGACCCATAGGAATTAGCAGGAGTAACAACATGCTGCTTCTTCTACAAAGACTTTGGATGGAAATCACATGCCTCTGTTATTATATAACTTGAATATAATGTGCTGTCTCACCTCTGTCTGTTTAGGGCCACTACACTCCCCCTAAAGTTGCATCTATCCTCTGTTTTGTTTTCACAGACTCACAGAATGACATGGGGTTGGAAGGGACCTCTGGAGATCATCCAGTCCAACCCCCTGCCAAAGCAGGTCCACCCAGAGCAGGTTGCACAGGAACGTGTCCAGGGGGGTTTTGAATGTCTCCAGAGACACAGACTCCACCACCTCCCTGGGCAGCCTGTTCCACGGCTCTGCCACCCTCAAAGTAAAGAAGTTCCTCCTCATGTTTAGGTGGAATTTCTTATGTTCACATTTCTCATATACTTACTCTTCAGTCCCTCTCAAGCTCAAATTAGACTGCTTTCTTCCGTCATTTAAAAAGGAACTGTTCTTTCTAGCTTTATGCAGAAAAATTAGCATATACACTTGCCTTGATTTTTTTCCCGTGTTAGTATCTCATAATGCCCATAGCAAAGGTGAGCAGAAGGAACTAATAGGTTTGGACTCTTGGTTTGGGAAGCTGTGAAGCTATAAAATGTCTCCTCAGAAGTCTATTCTTTTCAATTGTATCCAGTGCACACAGGCCGGATCAGTACGTGTTTCTGCTGAAACATCCACTTGAGGGATCTGTTACAGAAACAGAAGAGGATGTTATGTTTCAAGAAAAGAGGACAGGAGCAGGGGGAACTCACTACCTTCTATGGTACTAGCAACATTCAAGTTGTGTCCTGTGTCTTCCACCTCTACAGGCTGGGGTACCTCAGCCCCATCAAAGGAGAGTCTGGTCTCTCCCTAACACATTACCTTGCTGATCTGACTCCCCTCAAGGATGCCTTGATGCTCCCCTCAAGGTGTCTGCCACTATTCACATGTCGAAATCTCCTTCAGAAAAGCACTCTGACAAAGAGGATTCTGTTCACTAGAGAATGTAACCGACAGGTTTCGCTCCATCTTCAAACTCCAGCAGGCTGAGAAGAAATATCTATCCTGTTGAAGGATCTTAGCACCGGGGGGGTGAAAGCTACAAAGACAGTGCAGAATATTCTGATTCTCAGGGCTGTTAGTTGTTTGGCAAAAAATGCAAAAGATTACATTTGGCATAATCTTGGTTCACCCCCAAACTTATGAACAAAGGCTATCAAGAAAGTGGCTGTCACCCAGATTAAGTTTATTAAAGCCACATGAAGAAATGAAAACAAAATAGGTGATCTAAGGTCATCCTGTATTCTTGTCTCAACAGTTGCATTTCAGCTAGAGGAAAACAGTGGGCCAAATCAATGTCTGCTACAAACAGATGTGTGCTCTGCGAAATAAATGCACCCACTTATGCTCTGCCTGCATTAAGTCTGTTACTGGGTTTTTATGAGATTTGGCAAGTGCAGTGCTATCTGTTAATATCTGAAGGTGGGAGTGTTCAGGGAGTTGTCTGAAAGGCTTGCAAGACTAGATCTGATCATATCCACCCACACTAATTAACACATTACATAAAAGTACAACAAGTTTCTCTTTGCAAACATCAGAAACACTTGCCCAGGCACTTTCTGTGAAGTTCTAGAAGAGCTATAGGCATGGACTCTGTCGCTTTTTAACCTCAGCAGAACAACAGATGAGTAGGTAGGGTAGAGTTCTCACTTTCAGGGTTCACTCCTTCATCCTGCTAAAAACACGGCATCAGCAGGGATACACCTGGAAGGACCTTTTTGAAGTTTACCAAGGGCGCACAAACTAACATGATTTTTTTTTTTCCTCATGAAAAACAAAATACAGAATCAGATATTGAACACGAGGAACTAGATTTACTTACAAAGGACTCCTCCTCTCCCTGCCCTGCCTTGCTAATTCTGAGTATTACTTTGTACAAACACCAGCCTCTGAAAACACCTGGAATTGAAAAATCCTCCCATTTAAGTAGGGTCTTTTTATGACAGGAGAACATATGACCCAAAGTGGCTAACGTTTCTCTATCTTTCCAATTTTGAAACAGTAGTGATCTCCTGTACAAAAAAAAACACAGTAAGGAGTCTTCTTCTTCTTCAAAGATCAGAGCAAGTAAAACTGAAAGAGCTTAGCTAATTTCACATGAAATTGCTGTGACCTGTTCCTCCTACAGCTTCACCTAGATTCCTCCAGCAGGATAATAAATATATACCCTGATTTAGATTTATTCCAGACTCTTTGTATGACATCTGGCTTCAAGATGGTGGCACTGAAAAGTGCAGTAATGACATAGGAAAACAGAAGGAAAAAAAAATAATTGTGCAGTGGAAAGCAGGAGGCAGTGGAGAGAGCAGGGAAAACTAAAATTAAAATAAGTCAAAGGGCGGAAATTCCTTTGAGAAGGCCTTAGGCTTCAACAAAGCTTGCCCACATTTGCAGCACTTCAAGATTACCCAATACTAACCTTATGTGAAAAGGGACAGTAGACCTCAGCAGGCATTCCAAAGGAGCCTTTCTATTAAAAAAAAAATAAATATTCAAATGTATCCATCCAAACCTGCGGGTAGCTCACTGGCCGGAGAGCATTCTATCTCGCAACACTCACCAGAGAAGAAACTGTTACTCAACTCTTCCTTACTATCTGAAAAGCAAAGTCAATGTTTTCCTCATTATTTTCTGTTTGCTGCATACCTCTCCCCCACTGTGACTGCTATTTGACCTGTTGTCCGCTCAGAGACCCTGAGGGAAGAGAGAGGGAAGTTTGTGTGTGTGTGTATCAAGAGGGAGAGGAGGAGAGTCTCAGCAACAATTCTGACTTGTTTATATTGATTAGAAAGAAATCAACAGCACTTAGTATGTAAGACAACGTCTGAAGAGAGGGAATACCTTCTGTGCAATGCAGGAAAAGGGCAGATTCATCTGAGGGAGAGGATTTGGGGATGAGCAAGAGTTAATTTCACCATGTGTCCTAGTTTTTCCCCCCACTTTTGCATTAAGATGCCATCAAGGAATAGAATCTTAACATAAAGGTTTAACTTAGGGGGCACACTGCAGGGTGCCCTCTTTTCACCAATTCTGTTTGCTCTTGCATCTACAAGCCTGGCATGTCTGACGGTGGTTAATAAGAAACTAGCAAGTACTGAAGTGCATAAGGGGAGGTATGTATAACCATCCCTTCCCCTCCCAACATCTCTTGATAAATATGGTACCTTCAGTATTCCTGGCAGATCCTGGAAGAGTTCCTCCCTCATTGCACTTGTATTTTCAATGAACTGGGTTTCTTCTCAAAAAAATGGACAAAAAATGAAGCTGAAAGCATCTATTAGGGTGGGTGTCAAAATCACAGAGATCAAAGTTTCTTTTCATCCTCTCCACAGAGCCTCAGACATCTAGGAATTCAAAACAAAACTGTAAGAAACCTTTTCAAAGCTGGCACAGAGCTACAGCTTCTGTGTCCTGCACTCGGAAGGAAAGCACTGACCCAGACAGGAGACCCACCCAGGCAGAGGGGCTTGTGTCAATGGCACCTGGGGCAGTATCTTCCTCTTGAACTGCTCAAGAAGAGAGATATCCACTGATCTGCAGTGAGGTTCAGACCTTCAGATTTTAACATTCACATCATTGCACTTAAGTAGCTGGTCTACATGGCGGAACCAGAGGAGTATTTCAAATACAGCTCACAGCTTTTCTGCTGTAACGAAAAGCTTTCCTAAAAGCTCCTTTAGGAAGTCATATATTTCACCATATGGGGTTTTTCGTCTTCTAAGTTTTTTTATAGAACCTCTTGGTTCTTGGTTTATGAACAAATACCTTTTTATAGCATCGTCCATTTGAATTTGCTGAGCTTTTGACAAACATTTAGGTAGTCAGAACTTTTGAGGTAGGGAAACACAAGAAATATCTGTTTTACGGGTAAGGGCCCACCTTGAAATTATGCAGCTTGCCTCAGGTCACACAGGACATCTATGGAAAAGCTCAAAATTCAAGTCAGGACCCCTAAATTCACTCCTTTACTTCAACCACCTTCCTTGAAGCGCTTCATTCAGGTGTTCTCTAGTTAAGTTTGCTACTTTCCTGTATTGCAATTATATTAATTCCTCTTTTAGTAGCATTCCAGTATGTTTCAACTACATTACTATGCCTAGTGCTGCAC
Organism: Calidris pugnax; assembly: GCF_001431845.1. Lineage (NCBI taxonomy): Eukaryota > Metazoa > Chordata > Aves > Charadriiformes > Scolopacidae > Calidris > Calidris pugnax. The sequence continues at coordinate 3,795,657 of NW_015090833.1, forward strand.
ACTGCATCTGGCATAGGAATGTAGTGTTGCTCTTACTAGGCTGTCAAAGAGAATAAATCATTACAGAAATAAATAATGTCTAGCTGCTTCTGGCGTTTCAGTCCAAGCAGTATTTATCACTTTTGGCTGATCAGTGCCTGATTCAATGCCCCTGAAAAACAATGGGTATATGCCCAGTTGAATTCAACGTGCATTTAATCAGGTCTTTGCTAACTGTGCTTCCAAACTTCACATTTCATGAGCCCTACAGTACTGTCTCTTCTGTTTTTAGACCATTATTCCACTTGCTTCACTCTGCAGATTGATACAATGGATTTTTGTCTGCATGGATTGTCAGTGTATGTACGGTTGTACAAGCAGGTTCTAGTTTTTAGTTCTAGATTTAGTTCATCCCGGGTGTGATGCTGCCTACATGCGTGGCAATCTGGGATTAATGCTAAAAATATATATATATTTTATCATAAATGAACAAAAATATTCAGAAAGACAATTAAATTTCATATATGAATTCAGTGACAGAAAGAATCTTCCACTATTCAAACTGTCCACTCTTCTGACTGAGCATTGCTCTCCAGCCTTCACACGTGAGACAGAGAGCTTTCCTGGGCCCAGCACAGCCCTTCGAGACAGTCCTGGGAGGCCTTTATCAAAGAACACATTGCTCCATGGTTTGCACCTTCTCTGATGGGAGTTGGGAACAGCTTCATCAACGGATGTAAAGTGAAGGAAGGGAAGGAAGCTTCCATTACACGTCCATAACTTACAGTTCTTCGAAGTATTTTTTAAGTTCCCCATTCAAAAAGCTGAAATGAAACCAGTAGCAGTTTGTAATCGCAGTTCCTCTGGAGAGAGGGGATGAAGTATGGGGTGTGATGTGCTGCCTCTCAGCTGAGACAGCCTACAGATACTTTCCAAACAAAAATTACATCTTAAAACTATGAGTAGATTTAACAATTGAACTCTAAAGAATTAAACATCATATAAACATTTCACACTTTTTGTTTTTCTTTCCAAGGGTCCATAGTCTAGTCATTCAATCCTGTGCAAAGGTCCTGTTACTATGGATATGACCTGCAAGAAATGTGTTGCCTCAGAGCAGCACAAGTCACATGAACAGGCTAAAAGCCAAGACTGCTGATTCACGGTCTTGTCAGGGTTTTCAGGCTTCTGTTGGCTTCACTGAAGAATAGTCCTTTCACCATCAAGTCTATGTTCGTCCTTTAAAAGTGTTCATGCAGGTGTAGCTCCCAGAAAACTTGTGGATTTCTTCAAGTGCTGCCTGAGGGAGAATGCTGCAGGAGAAGCAGAAAGAAAATAAACAGAGCAGACAAACCTCTTAGTCTATTCTAATAAGAGGATGTGTAAATATGTGTTTATGTACACACAGACATAGTATATACATTGTCAAAAGTCAGCTAGTGAGAGTGCACAGACAAAACATGTCAGTATCCTGTCTGTGTGTCAGTATCCAGTAGGCCTCAAAGGAGAAAGTTATATCAAGTCACTCTTTCTATACAGAAATATTTATCTAAAAACGTTTGAGAAAACTGTAACTTGGAAGATACCATCTTGTTTTATTCCTCCCAAATACTGTGCAGAATCTTGCACTCAGAAATACACGAATTTAAACCAACTTCTCTGGTTAACTTGCCATCTACTTGTGCCTTATCATACGGTGTGGCTATAGATCTAATTTCCTGAGAGCTACTGTAATGGAAAATAAATGATTAATTCTTACAAGAAAGGAGGAGAATAGCCCTTTTTCAGCCTGTAGAATTTCTGGGAACTTTTAAGAGAAACCCAAGTTTTACATTCAGAGCAAAGCACTTATTGTGAGTTATTTTTTCTTGTTTGAAATGCAATATTGTCATTATTTTCCACAGAAATCTCATGGCCTTATTTCAGTTCCTGACTGAAGTAGGTTTTCCAAAGGCTTTAGTGCAAACTCTCATGGAAACACAATTTTAAATGTCCTTTCTCTTTAGTTGTTTCAGGATATGAAGTTATGACTTTCTTTCCTTAGGGACTTTAAAGTTCTTGTCCTAATCATAGAGAAAAATATTTTTTTAATAGTTTCATTGCTTTAACACAAGCAATGCTCTCTAAATACAGCTGTGATGTACATAACTTATTGTACATAAATCCTTTACAATATAAAGCCTGGAGTCCAAAGAGTAGCTTACTAAATCAAAATCAACTACATGCATATGTTAAATGTTAAGAAATCTCCTAGATACAAATACCAGTTCAGATTTCAGGAATCCAAATTTCGGGAGTGAAACTGGTTTCATAAAGGGGTTATACGCAGGGAAAACATCCACGAAGGGAATCTCAGAAAGTTTTCTGTCTGATCCTGGATACTGGGTTACAGTCAAACTGGACAGAGGGCTGTAAGCCAGTCTTGCCTAGCTGGCCAGGCTATTGCTGGGCTAAGGAAATAGTTACCTTTTTAAGATGACAAGAACATGCATTGTCCATGGAAGGAGCAGGAAGGCTTGATTCATCTGAACAGCTTCTACTGTCCTCCTAGCCACTGTCTCTGGCTTGAGAGGAGGAAAAAGATTAGGGAACCTGAATGAATAAAAGTAAAAAATAAAATAATTATTTGTTACCCAAACTCCTTCTTTAAGATATCACTGTCCAAGTCCTGTTACTCACTAAGCTATCACCGGTTACTGGCATTCAAACATGCCCCAAAGCGGGCTGGAAGGAGCAGAAAGTTCCAGTTCCAGACACAGAAGCTGGAAAGCAGAAAGCCCAGTTCCAACCAGTTAGTTAAATGATTAAGAATGTACACGTTGGTGCCTTTAGGGTGAAGTGGCAGAGTGTGTTCAGAATCTTGATTCACGGATTTTCTTAAACTGTATGCAAGCCCATAGCAAAATGCTGTCTATTCAGTGTTGGTGTTTTTCCTCCTCCTCTCAGTTGCTTTTTGATTGATTCAAATTCTTGACAGGTGAAAGACAAATATTTCCCCCATTGCTTTTAATATCAAACATAAGGCTTTTCCCAGCTCCTGCAATAGTTTGACACCACAAATTTTCTTGAATAAGACAACACAAACTATATTAGTATGTTACTTTGTCCATTGTAAAAGATTAATTTGGTCAGCTGTTAGTCTTTGAATTTAGCTTATTCTCTTAGAGAGATGTAAAAAGGAGGTACTGATAGCCTTACTTCTGCCATTCCTTTCAGTGGGAAAGATACAAGTATTTCAACGAATAAAGAAGGAGCCTGTACTGTTAATTCTCAAGCAATTCATAGACTGCTCCTTCTGAATGACCCCAATTTTCAGATTGCCTCCCCTCCCTCTTTGGTGGCCGCATATGGCCCAAACACACTCAGGGAAAAATAGCTTTCAGTTTTCTCTGAAGAAGCAAACATCTCTCTGAGTCCAGGCAGGCTGTATGAATACGCCAGCAAACCGAGGGAACCAGTCTGATGAGTCCCAGCTGGCCTAGAGTGACCCTCTGTTCCCAGGCAGCCAAATGAGACATCAAATTCTCTTAACTAAATGAAGCATTAATTAGGAGTGTATTCTGATGATTCATTTAAAATGAGATGCTTTATTCTAGTTCCCCTGGACTGACCTGATTCTCATGCCCTGAAACATCTCTGTGCTGGTGTGGAAGGGCAGGACTGTTGTGGCATTCACTCCCGGGCAGTCCAGCAGCCCCAGGGTCAGGCTCTCCATGAAGGCGAAGGACGAGGCTTTGGAGGTGCAGTAGTCAATGGCTCCAGGGATGGCCGACAAGGCCAGGACAGAGTTCAGGCAAACAATGTGGCCATTCTGCAACTCCAGCATCCTTGGCAGAAATGCTTTGGTGGTCTGAAAAAGAAAGAAAAAAGGTTTGCTCAGCAGAGATAGAACAAAAATAATAGTTACTGAAAAAAACCAAGGTGACACAGAGACAGCAAGCCAAACAGTGTTGTTCATTATTCTAGGAAAGGAGTGGGAGAGTACCTCGTTGCTTTGTCATTTTCTGAAAGATTCTAAACAGGCAAAGTTTGCACAGAAACAAAACAAAATCTTTCCTAGCACATAAGTAAGCAGCACCCACAGATGAAGGCCATGAACAGAATGCTTTGTATGTAGAGGATGAAGTCTTCAACAATGTGATGAAATCACAAGCTTTTTTTTTATTACTATTATCTAATTCAAAATGGAAAGAGCTTCACACTAGTTAACTTCCCTGAGCAATGTCTCATGCTCCTCTGACATTCCATACCCATCACAGAAAACTATCCTCTGTGAGCTCAGACTTGCTCAAAAGAAATTAAATGTTTTACTGGAAATCACAGAATGGGGGTACAAGAGCATCAAATACTGTGTTACTACTGGAAAATTTTATTTTTTTTAGACTCCTCACATTGTTTTTTCTGTCCCCTTTTCATGTCAGACTGATTTTACCAAGCATCATTTAGAAAGACCTAGTAGCAGCCAAGTATTTACTGGCTGTAATCTGTCACTCCCATTCCCCATCCTGAATACACGTGACACAAGGGCTTATCTTACCCAGAACTGTCCCAGGGTGTTTATATGTTGTGATTTGAGCAGTGCATCGTCATCACTGTCCATCAGGCTCTTACCATGGACCACAGCAGCATTGTTCACCAGGATAGTGATATCACCCACCTGCAAAAAAGCAAATTACTTATTACAACTAGTATCTCTGCTTACGAATAAGTAGTCACCATTATGTCTGAATATCCATTATTGCCTAAATACATTTTTATTTTCAGAGCTTTTGACATTCTTGCCTTGCAATCCTTCTGGATCACTTAAAACAGGTAGCTAGAATTTGTACAACATAACCTGCATGGTCACCCTTTTTCCCAATTTGCCAATATATTTTTTCCTCATCAAATACGAGTCGTTCCTAAACTCCGCCCACGGACACTCACCTTCTCCCGCACCGCTTTGGCTTGCCGATAGACCTCCTCTCGGTTTCCTACATCACAAATGAAATAATGGCATTCTGTCCCCATCATTCTGATTTCCTCTGTGGTCTCCTTCAGGCATTTCTCAGTTCGACCCCACAGGATGATCTGCAAGAAGAAACTTTTGTTAGAGCCAAACTGCTTCTGCTTCAAATCTAAAATAATTAAAACATGCTTCTAACTTCAACAATTTCATGAACATCTTTGATGTGTTTTCACTGCCAGCCCTGTCGCATTGTTTCATTTAAGCCTAACGATGATTTTTGGTTACATGGGGATGGGACGAGTATCATGGTGGTAGCTGTATCCCACTCCTGATTGCTTACAGGTTCTTTACAAGCAACACAATAGCTAACACGGAAAATCAGACCTTTAGCCTAACATGACAAATACATGAAACACCTGGCGAATTTCTGTATCATGAAATTTCAAATCTCTCACCATTTTTGCTATATACACACACAGAATGATAAATTAATTCTAAAATCACAGACCTTCCTGGTACGCTACCTACTTCTCATTCTACATTTGGAGATAGTATCTGCTCTGCAGTAAAACCTATTTTTTCAGCATATCATGTACCACAATTTGCTATGCTGTTCACAGGCTGATGTCCTAGGTGCATTTCAAACAAGAGCTTCATGCTAATACAGACATTTAAAGTGAGAAATTTCAAGCATGAATTTATTTTACAAGTAATATATGGAAGGTTTCTCTTGCCACTCCCATTTAACACAGTAAAAATGCTACAATACTTCTTGTACAAAGAACAATTCTAAATGTTGGTGGAAACAAAACATTCAACTCATATAGCATGGACTTTACATATAATGAAGACATAACCAGCACAACCCTATCTGTATTTCTACACCATCGTGGAGGTCAGAAATTGAAATAACTTGAAAAGTTACCAGGTTCGTTAACTTTCATTGTGGGGCTTTATTCAGTATGATTTTTCCTAGTGAAACAACACTATTAGTCTCAAGTATGAGACAGTGCTTCCATTACTGTCTTTCAAAGTTGAAAGAACAGTAAAAAAAAAAGTCTAAATTATATCACACAATTAACTTAGTAACAGCAAGATAAACATAAAAATTTAAGACCTGTGGTATTCCCTCCCCACAACAAATCTCTTGCAGAGAGCTTTAACATGCTTATTTTTAAGGACCAGTTAAGCTTATCTCATAACTGGTACTTAAACTAATCTCTGGCAGGGTCAAAGAGCTCTTCCAGTGCGACTAAGCAAGGCAATGCAGAAGTACCTGGATCCTCAACCATTTCCTAAATGAGTTAAATTTACAATTAATCCCATTTATAAGTCACTGGCACATCTGTGAACACAAACCCACACAGACTGATAGACTTACATTCTCAAAATCACCAAAAGACTAATGAGTCCGTTAACCAGAAACATCAGAAGATGTATAAATACACCAGAGCCATTTCATGGGAAATCTCATCTCAGGGGAAGTAATTTTCAAGGAAAAAGCTGTGACCAGTCTTAAAAACTGTAAGAAAGCAAACGGCTAAAAATGTACCTCATGTATTGGCCTGTCTTCGAAAGTCTCAGCGTTATCACCCTGGGCCATCAGGCTTTGGCATCTGCACAAAACTTGTAAAACTGATGGCTATTGACTCACTTCTGAACTTGGAGCTAGACGGGGTGAGATTTCTTATGCCTACTCTGCAGACTTGAATGGAAATCAAGAACATGTGAGAAATTTCACAAGCTTTCAGGAAATATTTACAAAATACTGCTGAACTATAAGCATACACACTGACTTGCTCTCTCTTTCACAACCTACATCTCTGTGGAAAGGGGAGAAGAAAACACTACAAAATGTCAGCCGTAGGCATCAAGTCTGATGCCCACAGAGTTTGCATCAGTGTGAACTTCAGGCTCTTAGCAGGATGGGATCAGTCAAATGCAGACACTGAAAAATTAACTGACAAGTTGAAGCGTGATGGAAGGTAGGAGAGGAAGAGGAGAGAAAGAGAAATAAGGTGTCAGACAAGAGGAGTAAGGCAAGAAACTGAGCTCACGTACCTAGCACTCTAGGGTTTCACACTGCTATTGCAAAATAAAAAGTAGATCACTCATTCTTCACTATAATCAGTTTCAAACATCCATATAGCCTCCTATTCCCAAGAGTTGCCACTGATGCATTGAATGTCAGGAAATATACATGGAAGAATAGTTAAGCAAAGGAGGACCTGTCAAAGGAACACCTGTCTCTGATGCAACTCTTGGACATAACATTTTTTATGCCCCAACAGTTACTTTGGGACCGTTAATATCCTACAGGCAAGTCTTGCAAGGTGACCCCATTAAAATCTGGGCCATCTGGGGAAGCCAGAATTTGCTGGTTATCCTGCTGACAGCATTAACTTCACTACAGATTTTTTTCCATGGGAAGTTTTCCCGTGCTTGATACTGTTCACACTCAGGTGAAGGCTTCAGCCTGCGTAAGAGAAAAGCAGTAAATAAAAGGCCATTCTTTCATGAGAGGTGAAAGATCCCTAACGACACAGTGGGAAGGGAGGTTTCCTGCTGTCATTTCTGCTACTTTTTACAGATGGATAAAACTCAAAACTCAATACAACTTGCTTTTGGTCCAAATTCAAGCTTGACTGCTCCTACAAGATCATATGAGACTTTCAATTTCTGTTTTACATCTGGCCAAATTAAATTGGCACGGTCTTCCCTCTGGCCTCCTAGGATATCAGATCTTACAGAGACAAGACTTTTAGCTGCTGCATTAGCCTCATAGTTGAGGCTTCTGTTCCTCCTGAACTCTGTCTTTGCAAAGGGCTTTGGCTTATTGTTTCTGTGTAGGCAATCCTTCTTTCTCTTCTTGTTTGCAGCAGTTTCCCCAATGTTTTTCTAGGTCCTTATTCTACTATTGCCTCCTGAGATTTTCTACAGACCTACTCATCAGTCCTCTGCTCTCCTGACTTCACCTCCTCCTGCAGAATCCGCAATTTGGCAATTTGCTGTTTGGCACTCAGAAGGTTGTGTTACTTGTAGCATTCTCACTAACCCATTCAAACAGACAGCTTAAGAGTCAGGGATAATCGTGCATGTTCTCAATGCTCCTGAACAACAACTTCTGCTCACACTTGAGCTGATGAATGATTGTGGGCCTGGGCCTGTGTCTTGCTGATACCCCATGAGCTGCAGTTAGCCCTAAAGCTGGGCAGTTGGCACTTCCCTTTACATGCAAGCGTGTAAGGAATTCTCATTTTATTTTTTGATCTGTCAACGTCAAGAAAGGCATTATTTAGCTTTATCCTGCCCTCGTTAGGGTTTGAGGGCTCCACATTTGAAAAGAATCTAGATCTGCATGGTCCATTTTATTAGGAAGCACAATTTTCAAAATGTAGACACGGGTTGCAGAGTCTGGTCTGTGTTCCCTTTCCTTTTTAAGTTTAATTCTATATAGGCAATAAGTGTGTCCCAACTGGAGGCTAAGTCCTGGAGTGAATGACTCTTACAGACACAGAAGTTCCTGTCTGGGGCAGAGGAAAATGCAGAGGAATAAAGGAGAAAAGAAACACGGTGATCCTCATTACACAGCCTGTCAGGATGTCGCACAGCCACCCATTCACGGTAATTTAATGGTGGACAGAGGAATATTTAATTTGTGTTTTGGAGAAGTTCTTGGACAGACAGTTTTCCGTCCTGGAAAGCATCTAGCCCCTGCTTCTTCTCCCCCTTCATCTCTCGTCATCCTCTCCTGCCCGCCCCTCCCTCCTGCACTAGACACGCTCTCCTTTCAAAAAGTTACTGACCAGAAAATTGTCGAGGGCAAGAGCCCAGTGAGGCGGTTAATCCCCGCTGTGGCAGGCCTGCTCCTGGGGGTTCCTGCCCTGTGCTTACCTCTGGGTGACCCCAGTGTTGGCAGTCAGGGAGGCAGGTGGAATGTTAAACCAATCGCCTCTGCTCCAGGCTGCTGAGAGCCCGGGCAGCAGCGGGGCAGGAGTCTTCCTACCACCGGACACACCAGAGAAGAGATTTAGGATGACAGAGGAACTTAACACGCCCTCCTCTTAATTAACTTTAAAGCAGGCGAGGGCTGTGACATCACAGCTTAGTGCAGATTTTCCCAGGATTTATTCATGAGCGGATTTTGCAAAACAAATCTTATCTCTAGATCTTCTCCCCTCTGGCAAGTCAGCGAACTCCTTATCTGGCCTTAGGAAAATGATTTCAGCTGGAGTGGCAGGCTCAGGAGATGCTGCATCCTCTGCTCCCAGAGGACTCATTTAACTCTGGACTTAATCTGCTAATGAGACATGCCCCGAGGTTGGAGGGGAGTCAAAAGGAAGGTTTTAGCTGCTGCTGGACTAAGGCACGACTTTCTACTAGAGGCCTGCACTGGCTACTTGTGGAAAGCCCCAACCCTGACTGCAGCTTTAAATCCCAAATTTCACTGTAACACAAGTGTTATGCTTTTCATGGCCACAAAATCAGATAAAGCCAGTAATTTATATGAACTGGTCTAGATTGAAGCTGCTATCAACCACAATACAGACACATGATCTATGCTTCCAGAGTCTTACGTTTATTATTGGTGCAGGAGATGAGGTTAGAGCTAATTTTACATCATTTACAAGGCTATTTAATTTGTTTGGCCTGATTTTATGGCTCGTACAACTCAAGAATAGCAGCAAAGGAATGTTGCCCTTTTACATCATCAATTAATTTGGCACTATATCTTCAGCAAACCCGCTGTGCTAGACTTTATCCCTCCAGTGAACTAGACTGGTATTGGAAAGGTGTCCCACAACAAAGGCACTTCTGAGACGGAACATGTGCCACTTCTTGACACTCCCCTTGGATTATCTGGGTTGTATTTTAGCACAGAACTGTTCACTTTTAGTCTTTTCCAACACAACACCACACATTGTGATTAGCAGATACAACTTCCATTCCAAAAGTTTCTGCATTTTGCGATTCATGAAGCAACTCTCTGTATCAAATGAAGACACTGACAGATTAAAGTGTTGCAGAGAGACACAAAGTGCCCTTCCTGCCTGCTCTCATTATTGCTGCCTCCACAAATCAACCACAGCTCCTCACCACTGATCAGCAGAGATAGGAAGTAGTTGGTAGGTCAACACATTTCATTCCCCCTTTCAACCTCCTTCTCATTCTAGTGAAACAAAAGTTGCTCTGTTTGAGTAGGTACCCGTAATTGCACAGACTGTTACTTTTGTTCAAACAGAGAAAGCCTTTCTGCACCCAATATGGAAAGTTTCTGCATACTTTTAGGAAGTACAAAGTGCAGATAATCCACTGAAGTATGTCAGTCTTATCCCCATATACTTACAAAGCCTGGTAGTACTAACTCACAGTTGGTCCTCCAAAGCAATGCATTCCAGTGTATCCCATAATCCTGGCAGAGTTTTGCATATCCTGAGAACAGGAGGCTAAATCCTACGGCCTCAGAAGTGTTCATGTATTTCGCTTGTCAATGGCATCAGGTTTTCTCCTCCACCCCTTCCCCTCTTTCCCCTCAGGGCAGTCAGACAAGTTCTCTCAGGAGTTCTCCATGGGAGAGGCAGCTCAAGACAGATGACTGGAAGAGTGAAAGGTGTGGCCCTTCAGTGTGAAAAGCCAATCTTTGCTTTAGAAAGGAAAAAGAACCTTTTGATGCCTGAAGTAGGTCAAAATACTTAACCCAGCCCCTTAGTGACACTTGTATAAAAGTAAGCAAACAAAGCAGGCCGGTGGCAAAATTGTCTCGGTTTCCCCAGTGGAAAGTGAGTATCAAAGCTGGGAGGGATGGGTATAAGAAAGGCTACAGGTAAGCATGGGGGAATCAAGAGAGTAAGCCCATTTACCTGTTTTACACACAAACTTTTCTAGATTAGTATTTAGAAGTTATAAAGACATTACACTGTAAGAATTTAATTTAAATTTAATCCTGCCACCATGGTAAACACAAAACACAGACTTTATTATAAACTGCTTTGAGTTAAGTCCAGGAGTAATATCCAGTAATGAGATTGAAAGTTAGGTCTAAAGAGACTTCAAAAGGAGACTAAAAGAGTGAATTCCAATTCCTTTAGTCTAGAGTCAGAACTTTCATTATTTTATATGTTGACTTCGCACTCAATGGGATTAACATTATTCACCTAAACCACCATCAATTCCAATTGTACCCCAGTCACCCTTTTTTTTCCCTTTGAAGGAAGCAAAACAGCACCTAAAGAAGTCTAAGAAAAGTATGTAAACACCTGTCTCCTATTCAATACAGGCCTTCCTTGGGAAGAAAATCTGTAATTTTCTGTCTGCATACAGGCATTTAAGACCAGCTCCCTCTAAAGAAGTGAACAAATGCCTACTGTTCTCACAGCCAGGACTATTTAAGGACAGGTGGCCCCATGCTGACTTTTTTCCAGTGGTTTTTCCAATTGCTTTCGTCTGCAACACGAACTGCGACTCCAGACTGCCCTGGGAGCAGCACTTCTCAGCTCTGTTGTAGGGAACAGTTGAGGAAGGGGAAGGGTTAGGGTTGTTTGCAAGAAGAGGTCACGCAGGAGTCAGCCTTTACAATCCTATTAACGCTGGGACAGGGTCAAATGGAGTGCACGTTCCAACAAAAGCACCAAGTGGCCACAAGCTGTCACCCAGCAAAGGTTCATGGAAGCATTTGTGGGGGAAAAACCGACAGATTTTTAATGGTGAATGTCTGCCACACCATGTGTTAGAACCGGCCTCTACTCCAGGGAACCAAAGCACACAAAGAAATATCCAGCAATAAAATTCTCTGGCTGCAAAGCAAGAAAGAAGTGGCATATCTGGGGGGCGGGGAGAGGGGTAAGATTTTTTAAAGTTATGTATTTGAGGTAAGGCTTTGAAGATTTCTACGAACAAAAATATAATACTTCATCCTGTAAAAATAACCAGTGTGCTGCCGCCTCCATTTGCTTGGCATGTCATCCCTATAATCCAAATTCATATAAAAATGTCCACAGAGATCTCAGGAAATTGTGGGGAAGGTAAATATGCAGGTGCAGAAAGCCCTTTCGTACTGCAAGCACAGGAGACAGGATGAAGGGATAGAAAGTCAGTAAGTTATATTTCAAAGGAAAGAAAGAAATGACTGGATCTGTCTGACAATAATGCCAGGGTCCAACGGGGCATTTCAACACAGGGGAAGGTTTGCTGCTTGCACGTTTTCCTTCCAAAATGCTGGATTATTATTTTCACTTATTGCATATAACTCTCAGGGTAAGGAGTTCTTACCATGTGTCAGGGTAAATGTTCATGTAATATAGTTAAACATTTACTATGACAGAAAGTTATATTGCCACTGAATGGTCAGAGTGTTTGTTTTTATAAAGCTAAAAACAAACACGTAGATTACAAGGTAGCTAGAAGTAAAGGCCATGTGGATCCAACACAGTATTATTTCCATCACCTGACTGGGTGAAAGTAACTCCTAACATAGCCTGGTTCAACCAACAGTTAACTGAAAAGTCTGCTACTTCTTGACTTACAAACTGGAAAAATCAGACTTAACATAAATTTACGGAAAAGAGTCATTCAGGAGCTACAAACTGGGTGCCAATAGAACTGAATTATTTTTTAGAGTTTGCCTTTATATTTTTGAGCTGATTTTTGTAACAGAGTGCCTAATCTTAAAACGCTGAGTGGTTTTAACTTCTAGTGGAGAAGGCTGGTCACTGCATCACCACCTCTGAGAGCACTTGGAGACTCCTATGGCTTGTTCCCTTATAGCTTACAAAACTATCAATTACGCTGGATTGCCAGTTCAGAGTAAAAAAATGTCAGTTTTAATTCAGAACATTTTCAGTTTTGCTTTAAGCTAAACCATTATGAGTATTTCATCAGCACTTTAATTATTTTGGAGACTATATAAAATTCCACTACAAGCTCTATAAAAAATAACAAATAAAATTTTATCAAGGAGATGCTCTACTCAGAGGTCACCTAATTAGCCTCCTGATGCTGGACCTGCTCTGAACTTTGGTAGCAACCTACGATCACCGCTCTGTGAACTGGAGCTAAGTTTACTCCACGTTGTGATGTAGATGCGAGGTAAGTCATTGTAGTCCAGTTACCAGTCCAGGGGACTTTGCATTTCACTGTACTGTCACATCAGCAGAATCCAAAAATAAGGTGGACAAAATAGCAAATGTATAGAAGCTCTGATAAATAAGGAAAGGCATAAGGGACGTTCACAAGGCAGAAGAAGACACAGGAGGACAGACAACCCCAGCCCCTGTAGGAACATCACAGAAAAGGATGAGTAGGGAAAGTGTTTCAGTTTGTTAAACTGGAAGGCAGCCTGCAACAAAAACAGACATGGAAACCTAAGGATGAAAAACATTTCTAATGCTGTCATTATAAAGTGCCCTCCAGAAAGGCCTAAAATATGCTCCAGATCATCCACGTGCATAATGTGATGTAGCTCTTGACTGAAAAAATAATTTCTCCCATGAGGCTACTGGAGAAGTACTGGGAGTTAAAATAGCCTACATTAAATTTGTGTATAAACCGAACACTAACAACAGCTCCAGACGAGCTCCCCTACAAGCCTCCTTTCTCTGCCTCCAGCAAAAGAGAATCGCTACCATTTTAAAACCATCTAAAAGCTGTCAAAAGGAGCTTTTCTTATAAGCATTTTAGTCAAAGAAATAAAGGATACTGCCTTGAAGAAAGCTTCAATATTTAAATGCTTAATTGTTTTCCTATCTTTTTATGTACATTTCAAGATGTTATTTTTTAATGGTGGCTGTTGCTATGCAACAGGGCAGCACTTCTACAATCTATTCATCTGTTGTACAAATGACAGTTTTCAGGACACATTTAACTCTCAGCCCATTAAGTCAAAGGAGGAGGACGGGAATGGGAGGATTGAAAGCTCCTAGAACACGCATCCCCCAAAGGGGTACAGCAAGAAAGGGTCTTTCACTGATGATACCATTTTCTTCAACACACTGTTAGGATGGAGTAGCTACCCTGCTTATAAAAAATGTGAGAAGCAGCACAGCTCTAGTTAAATAAGACGATATCTAAATGTAAAATGAAATGTATGATAATTATTTTTATCCAGAAATGGTCAATTCTAACTGGATTCTGTTACAATGATACTTATTTGAACTAGAGGGACTGGTCAGGCAATCACAAATCCAGCTCTAGCATATTGCTCAGTCACAGTTCCAGTGAAATAAACTAACCTGGTCAGTAACTAAGATTTAGCTGAGGGGGAAGTACTATAACATTAAGGCACAATAATTCCATAATGTGTTCAAAGTCAGTAACAAGCACAGCTCTATGCAATAAGGGTTTCCTCCCGACCAGCAGAGCACTGGGGATCTGTAAACTACTTCATAGAAGTGTGTGAAATTTAGCCCTAAAAATAGGTCTATTTTCGGTTTGACTCGCATTCGCTGTAGAACAATCTTTGCTTCCACTAAAAAATATTTATAGTTACACAAAATAATTGGTACAGACCAACAATTACTGTTCTTGTAATATAACTTCAATGGATAAGGATTTTCTGTCTTTTATTTTCCCTTTCAACTCAGGAAGAGAAAGTAAAATCAATGTAAGACGTAAGATGCTTTTCTAAATTTCTGGAGTTGCAGAGACGCTGGACTAACATCAGGTGATGACAGTGGTCAGACCCATCAGCTTCCTCTGTGCGAGCAGTAAACAAGTGTAGGGATGTGGTTAGAGCTGGCTGACCCAGGGCTGAACCCGGCGCTGTGCAGGAGCCGCAAGGTGCCAGATCCCTGCACACACACACACACGTACCCACACACTTCTGCGTACACCCACCCGCCCCTGCAGCATTGAAGGTGTCCTAGAGCACTCCGCAACAGTTGGACATCATCATCTAGGGAATGAAACCCTGAAAACCCCCTTTGATAGCTACACGTTTTGCTTTTAAAGAGGCAAAGCTCTTGCTTCCATAAAGCTCACATTCAAATATAAACACAACATAGACAATAGTCTCTAAGGGGCCTGGATTAAAGTCAAATAACAAGCAACACAAAGAATGCTCTACAACATTGCACAATCAGCATATCTCAAAACCCAAAATCAAATAACTCAGCTCAGCGAGACAGGACTCCCGTGTTTCCCAAGAGGCTTGGAAATGTTCTTACATCATTTCTGACAGCTCACTGTGGTCAGAGCCAGCCCTGCTCTATTACCACTTTGGGAAAGAAGTATTTGTACCAGCTGGATGTCTTTAATATTCTACTTGGAAGCATGACCTCTTCTCTTTAAGGCAGTAAACTGAGCTTTGTCCTCACTGGTAAGGGTTTTTTTTAGGAGGTAGGGCACAGGGAATTTGAGTGTGTAGTCAACACAAAGCCAAGCTGCTGAAAGCGGGTGTCAGGATTTCCCATTCCCTCTCCAAACTACTGCGGCCAAGTCTCGCCCAGTGAATGTGCTGATGGGACAGACAAGGTGTCTCTGTTTACTACGAGCAAGGAGATTAAAATGACAGATCTAAGACAAACACTAATTTAATCTTCATGTAGCAAATACCTGATTGTCAACTGTTATTGTTGAGCCATTCTTTTTAAGGGCACGGAAAGGTGAACTGCACAGTGTCTTTATAACAGTATCTTCCCCTCCCATTAATTTATTTTAAGTCTAGTATATTTGAGGTTTTTCTTAAGGACCAGCACCCAGAGTGAAGAGATTATCTAACAATTTCTGCATTCGGTTAAAGCGGTGCGAGCTTGTCCGCTCCTCTGACATGAATAAAATCTTGAACATGTAACTTGGGTGTACCCAGTGATTCAAAGGGCAAACAGAACGAAAAAACAATTACAATTACTTAAAAGATCATGTTTGTTTTGTGTCGTAGCTCCTGATTTGTTAACAAAGGCCTAGCTATACAGGAGACATTTGCTGCATAGTGAACCTTCTAAAAAACACTGAAATAAGATTTTCTTCAGTGCCTGAAGTTTTCACTGTCTGATACAAGTTGGCACTAATAGAAATGTAGTGAGCAGTTTCAGTCCAGGACTTAATGGGAAAGAGGATGTATCTAAAAGACAAACGCTACCAGTTGATACAAACTGGTGCAAGCTGGTACCTGTGCTGCCCAGAAGGACCACTGAGTGAATGAGAAGTCAGGCTGGAACTCCATTTGCACCTATTTTAAATGGCTGTTTCATGTAGATAAGGGATGAAATACATTAGCCAGGTCATACCAACTGCACCTCACCTTTATAGAGACTCTTTCTAACCTGTGGCTAAAAATACGTCATACTACAGGATAATCACAGCCCAGAATGCTTCCAGGCATCATTTTTATACCACCTCAAAATATTATATATACTACCTCAATAATTTTAAGTTGTTTAAGTGTGCTCAGAGGTACAAGTGCCACTGATTGTGTACTGAGAGCCAGATTTATCTCCTAGTCCCATACGTGAAGACAAACTGATTTCAGCAGATCTGCATTTGTGTTTTCAAACACTGTTTTAGTGCTGGAAGTGGCGCACTGACACATTTGCTCAGACAACAGAAATCCCTATGTTAGTCAAAACAAGTAAGCTCTGTAGCGCTGTATTCAATAAATTGTAATTAAGAAGGTGGCAACATAAGGCCTGTCCACAAAATCCTTTTGTAATTACGCATAGTTTATGGCTAAACTAATAGGATGAACAATTTAAATTAGTTACAAACTCTGCCAAGGTACCCATCTATTCCCAACTCCATTAATTAGAATCAATTTAATCCCCACTGGGATAAAGGTCAAACAACATGTATTTGACCCTTTTCTGCTGGCGTCAGTGTTATCAGCCAATGGATCTGGCAGTGCCTGGGTCTGACTTGTTCAACTCTTCAGCATGTTGACACAATGCTTTGAAGAACAGAGCCTAGGCCCAGCTATAAAGATCTCTCTAATAATTTCTGCTTTATATTCCTGATAAGCCCACAGGTTTGAAAATTCCAGAGCTTGTTCTCTCTCGGTGGTCAGCTCTTTGGCTGTCGTTCTCTGTCTTTAAGATTTTTGCTTTTGTCTCCCTTTCCTACACAGGACCTTAAAGCAGGAATGGTATTAGACTTGTGTCTTCAATTCACTCCAGAAATCAAAGTGAAAAATGAACATTAACAACTGATCATCATTTGTTAATGGTTTTTAAAACAAACACTCAAAATCAATAATCATTAGCTGACATTTCCAAATAGAAATGGAAAGATACAGAACTTCTACACCCTCGGCCAATTTCATGGGAAGGAAATAAACAGAACTGTTGTCTTTTTTTCTTCTCCCCATAGTTCCTGTAGAATTAACTGGCTTCTTCTGTGGAGTTCACCACCATCAACAATTTGTTCCAGCTGTTTTCTTGGAAAATTTGTCATAATACTTGCACACCTCTCAAGTTACTCTAAGTTCCTGGTCTTGGCTATGGTAATATGACGTAAAATCTGCCAGTTCATGATATACTAACATTGTGTATGATCTCTTTGAATGTTGCTGATCTGTTTGAGGAATGCAATTCAGAGTCTATTTACTCTAAGTTCCTCCTTCATATTTTTAATGTCCACTGCATAGTATCATCCTATCATGACAGGTTTCCAAAGCAGGGTTTAAAAAAACAAAGTATCTTTGATTCCTTCTAAACTTTTTAGTCAAAAGGCTTAGAAATGTATGCAGGGTGCTTATGGTCACTCTTTAAGCAAATTACTGTGGCAGTATAATCAGGCATTAGCTCAACAGCATTTTTAATTCATTTTATAACACAGTAAAAACTACCTGTAAATGTCAGTGCTTCGGATGACAGACTCATGACATAAATGCAAGAGAGATGCACAGCAGCACGTTTACACGTCGCTGTAGGTGATGAAACCACCTAATAAAATAGGGATGAATCACTTCAGATAAGTACGGTGACACATCATAGACCAAAATCATCTTGTCAGCCATGAATTTCAGAAAAACAGCCTTTTTCCTTTCTTTGGTACAAATAAGACTACAATCACAGAATCACAGAGGGGCTGAGGCTGGACAGGACCTCTGGAATCATCTGGTCCATCCCCCCTGCTCAAGATGGTCTAATGCTTTGACCCCCTGGTCTAATGCTTTGACCAAGTCAACTCTCCTTTTAAACTTCACTGTCTCCTCTTCAAGCTTTCCACATCTAACCTTCTGGATTCACTTTCAAGACCACTATCCCCATGTTACCAATCATGCTTCCTTTAGCATCACAGCTCCCATTGCAGCCTTTACCTCCCAGCAGTAATTTGGGAAAATCTCTGTGTTTTCTACCACACTGTCTGTACCTCTGTAAACACTCCCCAAAATTCTTTATTGTTGCTCTTCAGATCCCACCTTAAAACTTCCATTGCTGTGATGCCTTTCCAAAAACTTAAAAATAGTTAAATGAGTGGTGCTGAAGTCACTTGCTTTACAGCCCCCATCAGTACAGACTGCTGTGTTTGTATTCAGCTGTTGCCTTTTGGTTTATTTGTATATTGTAATCCTGAGGGAGGCATCCTCTTTTTCTGTTGTCCTTATACAGCACATTTGGCATCTTTATGGTAAATAATTTCTGGTGCATGAGTGGGTTTCATCTTTAAAACTTACCTCAAGATTTCTTACAGCAAGGACACAGTCCTTATATTTTGTGGGAAGCCTCATTTAATTATCTTGATGCCAGTTTTAAGCATTTTTTAAAGTGCTGGATTTTGATGTGCCAACACAGCACGGTCTCACTGGGACAATATTTTCACATGACATCACTGTACCCTGATGCGAGATGACAAGCCTGTTACTCTGCGAGCTCCACTTCTTGTTAACATTATTTATTCTCCTTACAACACAGTCAGTAACAAAAGACAGGTATGTTCTGAATTAGCAGTTAGAAGGGCTGCAGCCGGAACGCTGCTGCACAGGCCCAGCAGATCTGACAGCGGGTGGGTTCGGCGGCGCTTGCCAAGCAGTGACACTGGCTGCGTGTCACGGAACGGCTGGCCCTGGCACCTGCACCACAACGGGCTCGGTGCCATCACAGCCCAGGACTTCACACAAGGGCTCTTCTGCCCAGCCTTAAATCCAATCAACGAGGAAGGGAGCTGCCAGCAGGAAGCCATTAAATAAAGTTGCTGCCGGTATATAACCTTTATAGAAAGAGAGCCTTTCTAGAGACCATAAAGCGACTCAATCGAATCTATGCTCTCACAGTTTACCAAAAGTTCCAAATTAATGTATTATTTTGCATGACATGGAAAAACACTCACTCCCCAATTCTTTTCATGTACTTCTGGTTGCTGTTAAGTTATGACATGCTCTAAGAGTTTGCTGTAAGATTAAGTGCTTAAATTTAAATAAGATTAAAGTAACCATCATTAAAAATATGCCTGAAACTGTTGAGTTTTTATCTTTTTTTCTTCAATCACACACATGACAGGAGAGATTACCTAGAAGCTGATATTTGCACTGTGGGTAAATATTCTCATTATACTAAAATATCTACAACATAGAAAATGCAAAATTTCCTTTTAGGAAAGGAAAAAAAAAGTCCTTTTCATTTTGAGACATGGCAGATTGCCTTTTCAGAATGGGCACTGACTTATTTGCCTTGCTAAATTACTACAGAGAAACCCAGAGAATCCATGGCCTACACGTCATCCTGGTACCTCCACAGGACACAGACAGCATTCTGGATGGGGACAGATGCTCTCTTGACAACACTGTCTTAGTGCTGGGATCTAAAAATATATATGTAAAATGTACACTGAGCCTTTTTAAAATTATCATACACCAGGTCAACCCCACATCTGTCTGTGCAGTACATTTACGTACTGCATTTGCCTTGGGTAAAGTACAGCAGAACTGTGTCCATTTCTTTTATAAACATAATTTTAAAGGCCTTATGATTTCATTCTGTTGGATCATGGTGCCTGTTAAGAACAAGCCCATGGTGATTAATCATACTCTGTGGAAAACCAGTTCCTCTCAGCTCTGAAATTATGTAATTGAAAATCAGCACTTTTCCTTATATCAGAACTGATCTCCTCTGGGGTGGCCAGATCAGGTCTATTCATGTTCTGAACTGGGAGTGAATTGCAAGATACTCAGAAATCAGTTATTACTTGCAGAATACAAGTGTCTTCTTGATGCCTGGCCCAGCCGCAGGGGATGAGAAACCTGACAGAGCAGGCAGGAGGGAAGGTGTGCTATCTCATCCCTTCCCTGCTCTCCCAGCACATCGTCAGAAATTGTACACCTTCCTGCATGACAAAAGAAATGTTTTCAGGTTTGGAACACTGCAGCCCATCTGGGTGGAACTCTGTGGCAGATTAATGTTCCTGTGTATTAAAAATGTGATGTCAGGTTCTTCAGGCAAGATACAGTTTGGTCAGAATATTCTACAGGTTCTGAAAGTGAAATCAGAGATGAATGTTTGAGAATGACCAATATTTTAGAAGACATTTTAGATTAAGAACTCTTACTGAAATGCATATGAAATACTAACAACTTTTGCCCTACACCTTAAAAAAGGTCAAAGCTCTGAATGACTTTAACATCAGTCTCAGTATTTTGCCCTCACTTCAGGAGATTAATAATAATTTCATTTCCAGCTCTAGTCCCAGTGCAGTTAATCTTTTATCATACAGCATTGGTATATGTTGTAAAGAAGTTTTCAAAAGGTACATACTAATTCATACAAACCAGGACAATAATATGTCAACATGATTCATAAAGACCAAAGTGAAATACTCATAGAACTACAGAGTCAGTTTGTGTAGGTAACGTGGGAGGAGCATGCCATTGTAGAAACTCATTTCAAAACCTGCCAAATTTTCCATTACTGGGAATACAAGGCTAAATTCTAAGACCTGTCGCCATTTTTTACATAACCTCTCTGCAATGCTCTCAACCTAAACAGAATTTATAGCCTAAAATCTCACTCAGCCAAAACTCTCCAATTAAACACAGCTCTCAAGCACCTGCAATTCCTCTGAGGTTTTCAGTTCTGTTAGATTCAGAGGGACATGGAGGGACACGGGCTCTGGGTGTCAGCAGCAGTGGGGGCTTGTACACTCCTCCTCCCTTCCTCCCTGCCCCTTCCTCCCCCCATTTCTTATTACCTGGAGGGGGGAAAAACCCAAACACAACAAATCCAAAAGCAAAATTGGAAAGCAAAATATAGGTACTTGGAAAGAAACAGATCACAGGAATGACCACAAAGGAACACTAGAAAAGCACTGCTGTATAAGATCCCTTGCAGATGCTACTGGAGATTCATATTGCTGATTTCTGAGCACAGGCCCCTCAGTGTTAATAAAAAACCTAATGAAAATCAATGGCTTTTGACCAGTCTCCCAACAGGAAAGGCCTAAGAAACTCTGCAAAAGTCACTGTCAGATAACCTTGAAGACTAAATTATATACTAGAGTTGGATAATCTGTTTCTATTATATAATTATATCTTTTTCAATTACTTCTATTAGGTTTTAATTTATTTAATAATCCAGAATGCCTAAGAACCAAGCATCTCTCTCCTGTTCAATTTGACCCCAGATTAAATAATGTGTGAACAAAGTAAATTGAAATTACAAGGAAAATTTTTAGACATCAAGGAAATATCCTAAAAGAAAACCTAAATAAGAGCAAGATATACAAATGACTTATACAAAACACATACAAATCAAAACTTCATCACTGGAAATCATCAAAACCAGGGCTGACAACTCTCTGGCAAGGGCACTGTAATAGAAAATGCTGTAGGAAAAGCAAATGGCTTGGAGGAAACCAGAAGCATTTTCCAAGTCTCACCAGCAGTGAATGAACCCATTCAGCCCCTGCACCCCCTGGACTACTCACATCTGTAGAGGGCTGTTCTTCCACACAAGAAATATTGTTCAAAGGGGCCAGTCCTCCCAATATTAACTTCATTATACAGTATAGTCTTTGCAAAACACCCATTAGGGTTTGGAAGTGGCTTTTTATTTCATAGGCATTAAATCATAAACTCATAAAAATAACTCATTCTCCCTTTTCATTAACCCAGATATACTCTGCGGTTTTGGCTAACCACAGAATATCAAAAGCTAAAAGCCTTAACAAAGCTACTGAGGCAGAGGTGATGCTCTATTGGTCAAATACTTTTGAAGGGTAGTCAAAATTCTCAAGAGTTAAAGCCAACAATAGTGGAAATTTTGAACTTTGCGAGCAACCAAGAAGGAACTGAAAGCAAAAAAGTCCATTTCTCCAGCAATTCAGCCACAGCAAAGTAACTCTCAGCCGGCACTTCTGAATCTGGACACATCTCTGGGGAACAGCATGACAGTTGAATTACAATACTCGAGTACTTCCGGAGAAATTTCAATGCTATTCATCCCTCATAATAACACTAACATGTCCAGTGTCATCTGTAAACCACTCTTTCTCTGCATCCAGCATATTTACAAGCTTTAATTTTTTTCCTGAAGCGCTACAGGAAGCATTAAATACACAATTCCTCCCACCACCAAGTAGTTTTTGAAAACTTCTACCCAAAAGTAAAAATGCAGATGGATCCTTTGACCTCCTAGCGTACATTGAACAGGGATGATCTAGTGATTAGAGTCTCTTTGCCTAAAAATCACTGGTAGCCTTAACTGGAAAAACTAGAAGACATGCACCTCTGACACCACTTTGTCTCCTTATTGGCCATTTCATCAGAGAGGCCAATAAACAACCGTGAGAAAAGAAACATCACCTTAGAAGGAAACGGTGCTTATTTGTCCAAGTCATATCCGAGGCACAATGGGTGTAAAAGAATGGGCATAGAGAATGGGAATCAGGATGGATTTACACGATCACGCCCAAGAGACTTCCATTCCGTTGGATTGAGAATTTCGGTCTTCATCCTCATCTATAGAGCAGAAGACACTGTATTTCCATTTGCATAAACCCTTTCTCGATTGATTTCTTGTCATCTTCATAGCTTTAAATGCAAGATCAAATTTTAAGGTAAAAAAGTTGCAGATGTGACAATTCACAATCTTAGTGAGATACAACACTTGTCACCTTACTGCTCAGACACATCTCATTTGTGATTAACAAAACCAGCCTCTGAACTCAGTGTAAGATGAAATCCAATCCAGTCTAATTATCAGAGGAAATGTCATATGCTACAGTCTCAACTAACCTATCTTTCAAAAGATTCTAATCTCAAAAATATGGTTATATATCGCCGCCTACCTCCAAAACTCCGCCACTATGTCTGTGTGCGCAAGCGCTGTGATGATTTTTTCAAGATATGCTGCACCCCCACTATTAGAATCTGGATCAATATGTTACTGCTTCCTTTCTCCTCTATGTAACACTGTGCTTGGCCTCCGAATTTCACGCCTTTGGTGGAAGTGTGGTTCTAAACTTGGAATATTGTGACTACACCATCTGATAATCAGAATCTGTTATAAATTATTAATTATGATCAATAAATCAAGCTTTGCATATCATTGTAAAATGGTTAACTGCATAAGAAGACAATAGAAAAATAGAACAGTTAATTTTCACAAGCCTTATTGAAAGACAACTCGCCCCTTCAAGTCTCTTCCGTTGCTTTTTGGTTGTCTGAGGCAAAGCATAAAATCGAAGAGTGGTGCCAAACAGAGGTCTGGCATTCTGCATGGAAATGGCATTACAGTCCACAAAGTTATGTTGAGCACAGAAGGCAGGAAAGAAATGACATCTCGCAGCAAAGGGAATGGACACTACCACATCTGGGTAAAATTGCCATTAAGAATGTGAAGGAAGAGAAGAATAAGCTGCTCGAGTGTTGCAGGGCAAATGTGCCACCACCAAAGGCAAAAGGCAGTGCTGCTACCAGAGGGGATCAGAGCTTGATGAGTGCCATATTTGACTGACTGGAGAGCCATGACATAGCTGAAAGGAGAAGCTACTTCAAATTCAGTAAAAGCAAAAACCGAAGCACCTTGGTGACAGACATGAAAAAACCCTGTGAGGCAAAACCCCTCAAAGTTCTAAACAATAACTAGCACCCACACAGCATTTCACAACGTCGTATGAGGCAAGTACAAGGGTTCCCAACAATTTTGATTCTTTCCTTCTAAGATATGTCGAGATTTTATGTGACGTACAAATGAACTACAGGCAATATCTGTTTATAGTCATTTCATCCTCAGCTCTGTATCCTAAATGGCTCCTTCTCCTTTTGGCCCTTGTCACCTGGTTCAGCAGAACCGAGTGCCATTGTTCTGCTCCCAGCTGAACCGCAGCTGAGCAGCTCTCCAATTAGCTGGAGAAATGGTAGTACTTCAATAGCAGAGCTTCGCATAGCAACCAGCCAGCCTAAATAAATAAATAATGAAGCATGGTGTTCTAACAGATAATATAAATACACTTCCAGCAAATTGCTTGGGTCCAAAGGTCAGTCAACTTGTTTGCTCTGCCTCCAAGAATTTGTAAATCTCAACACAATGTTTAAACACAAGCATATACAAACATCAAAGTTCAATGCTGACATATTTTACACCTCTGAGTTGTGTGCCAGAATAGCTCTGTACCACACAGAGAAAACTGTGGTGTGTGTGTAAGGAACTGACAAAACACTACCCCAAACTAAATGCAAATTTTTCTTTAAATATCCTCTCATTCTGTATGTCTTCTTTATTCTCCATTCATCCTCTCTCACACGGAGAAGTATTTATGCAGCTGTCTAATTTCACAATTCCTCCCTTTCATTACCCATTAAAGGGAGAGATGGAACTTTAAATCTCAAGCCTCGTTTCAGGGTGTGTGTGGGTTTTGTATTCCTGATTGATTCACACATAGGGAGACACCTATACTTACAAAAACACAAAGTCTCAAGGTAAACCACCAGTTCCCGAGCTAGAGAATGGACACACCACCCACACGGGCATTTCTGGGCTGCTGTGCAGACAGACCAGTCTCTTAGCCTCTCCCCCTTTCCCTCTTTCCTAAAGGAAACGTGCAAACAGTCTCACAGCTCCTACTCATGTGGTGCTTTTCTTCCTTGCTGGGGTCTCATTCATCTTACCTTGGAGCAGCTCTGGGCTGGCAAAAAGCAAAATACAGGGGATTGCAGAAAGCACAAGAAATCAGTTTCCAAATGGAAAACCACTGGGGTGAAAGTGAACCCTTCTCCCCACTTTCCTGAGAAAATGCATTATTTGGACGGAGAGCCAGAACCTTCCTGCACACACCGTTTGCCCCTCTCTGAGCCAAGCCCCTCTGCGCTGGGGTGACAGGCACGGCAGTGACAGCCTGGCTGTCCCCAAGGGGAGCCAGAGATGGGTCAGCCTGGAGGGCTGGCGCCAGCAGCCGCTGCCCCCTCTCTCTGCTCGCACACGGTCCCGGCAGCCAGGAAGCAGCCTCGTAAACAGAAACGCCAGTGAGCACTAGCTTCACACATGGCAGTCACACAGCTCTCCTCTCCCCGCCACAGGAAACCCAGGCTGGAGCCAAAACCTCTCCTTTGTCCCCAGAGGAGAACTCACGAAGGGGGCCCCTTTCTCACCTTTACATTTTCTTAGGTGAGATGGGGAGACGGGATGCAGCGAAGGAGGAGCTGGCAACTTTGAAAATGTAAGTCAACGCAATGGCTCAGCACGCCAGAGCTTTGCAAAACGAGTGCCCCTTCTCCCCTCTCACCTTCCCAAAGTGATCCCATCAATCCCTCCTAGAGGTGAGGGAAAAGGCTTTTGGGTCTCTGGGTCAGAGGACTCCCCAGGGGAGCAGCAGGTGGGAGCTTCCTCCCCCCGTCCCCTCCGTGTGGGAGCTTCCTCCCCCCGTCCCCCCCGTGCTGGTGCTCACCTTTCTGGCTCCTCGTTTAGCAAACTCCCTGGCCAGATGGCGGCCGATGCCTCTGCCCCCTCCGGTGATGAGCACGTTCTCCCTGGACAGGTCTCGGAGCTTGGGCGGCAGCACCATGCACACAGCAGCCTTCACCACCAAATAAACCATCTGCACGGGGAAAAGCAGCAAAGCGCCCAGCCATTTCCAAATCATCCTCTTCTTCCAGGCAAGTCAGGAAGGCAAAATTCTCTTCCAACCCTTCACAAAGCCAAGTTAACAGGGAAAGAAAACCAATACCCTTCATGCACCCCCAGACGGGTGACAAGTCTTCAACCCCCTTCCAAAACTTAGGGGGCAAGAGATTCTTGGACTGGAAAAATCCTTCTCTCCCCCTTAAAAAAAAAAAAATGGGGCAGGAGTAAAGTAGTGCAGAAGATCAAGTCACTCCCCTGTTTCTTGATCGGTGTCCTCTGGGATTGTCACATGCAGGTAAAATGGTTTCCTTGCTCTTTAACTGGAAGACAGTTTTTTTAAATTAAAAGAGAGAGAGAAAAAAGTAAAATTAAAAGTAACCATATATCCCTCTGCTTCAAAGATCAACATAAAAATCCAGTATCCAAATAGAAGGTTTTTATACTTGGAAAAATAAAATAAAGCAGCCTATGTCTCCAAATTTCAGCCTGCAGTGCCTTCCAGGCAGCTCATTTCTATTCTTAGACTCAGGAAATTGCTTAAATAAGACAGAATTGCCAGGACCTTCTTTTTAAGAAAGACTCTATTCAGGGCAAGGTTGTTGTTTTTGTTTTAATATCTATAAATATCTATAGACGTTCTGTCCTGAGCCGGTTGCAAAGGTTGAGCTGATAACCGCCTCTCTCTGCCCCCTCTCCTGGGTTTCTCACTTGGAGGAGCTGTGATCACAGAGCAGGAATTACGCCGTACACTATTTCAGCTCTGGCTCTTACTCATTTCTCCCTATTGCTCTCTCTGCCTATCACAGCCGCGGCGCTGGGGAGTTTTTATACCCCATTAAGCCTGATTGACAGTTAAAGTGTTGGGGAGATTTCACTACTGTTCCTGTGAGTGGCTGGTTCGGGCTCTCCCCTCCCCCGGAGCCCTCCGGCAGCCACCGCACAGAAACTCGCCCTCGCAGGCAGGGCTGGGGCTGCGGGGCGGCGAGTCGGGGCTCGCCGGGAGCCTCGCTGGGCTGGCAGCCGGGGCCCCGCCGCCCCCACACCGTGCCCGGGGCACACTGTCACCGAGCCCGCCGGCCCCTGCCACCCCACACCGTGCCCGGGGTGTCACCGAGCGGCCGGAGCCCGGGGAAACGCGGTTCCAGGAAGAGCCGGGGTGAGGGCTGAGTTAAGGGAGCCAGCCCTGCCTCAGGGCGCTCGGGCAGAGGATCTGCTCGCCCGAGATAAGACGGGAAAAGGTCTCTCGGCCCCAAGGTCAGGGCTGAGTCCAGCCCGGGCTGATCATCACCTCAGTCCATTGCCGTTGGACCAGGGGGTTTATGGACACTGTGACAGCCCATGGATTTTCCGAGCCTATGTTGCTGACACCGGGGGTTTAAGTGCGGGGCAAAAAAAGGCAGCTCTGACCGAAGCAGGGAGACTCACTTTCTCACAACAAAGGGTGTTTTCTCTCCTTTTCCAAGACATTTTTTGCCCAGTTATGAGGGCAGAGTTGCAACACAAGAAGGTCTCCATAGCGCTTTAAACTATGCTGTAACAGGAGAAAGGGCAAAATGTATTGCAACCAGGTCCCCCGATGTGGTGGTTTGCAGGGTTAAATATTAGGCAGGTAAACGATGTTTTCAGTTATTCCTATTAAGCATTGCTGAGGAGGATCAAACTGCACATTTGAACTCAGCTGCTGGTGCACGGTTTGTAATTGCGGCCCCGATCAGGAATAACCCAACTTTGAGGGTTGTTTTGAGGATGGCAAAAGGTGCTCAAGGGTGCAGCCTCCCATTGCTGTCCTCTCAGCTCTGCTGGGAAGAACTTCAGGCTTATGGCTGTATATATCATTAAGAATGTACCCAAATTAATCCAATCCCATTCGGGTCTGAATCCGTATCCACTATCCTGGGAAGCCATCTAGTGGTAAAGACTAGAATTGCTGAAAAGTGACAGATTTGAAAGCACTCTTCAAACTTCTCTCGACGTCCATAGTTACTAAAGTACCACCTCAATGAAGTGTATGGGCTTAAGCACCTACGCACAGGTAGCCGAGAAGTGAGTCAGGAAGCTGAATCTCTTAGAAAATAAATTCAATTTTATGCTTCAGAATCAAACAGGTATTTTTGAAAACAGACATTGTTCTAACTGGCCATAAGGTAACAGCACTCGGGGTTATTTGTTTGCAAAAAGAAGAGCAACCGAGTTTTTAGCGCCACCCGCATTTAAAACTTATATCATACATAAATACATACATACATAAATATCATACCAAATATGAACAACATCTAAATCTTTGAATTTCAGCTCTGTTAAAAGCTCCACAAAAGTTTTCAGAAAAAAAAAATAATTCAGAGAAACTTGCAGAGTTCTTACCTTTAAATGCAGGTTAGCTCATATGAAATAAGTGATACGCTCTCACTGTCAGGAGAGACGTTTTTGGAGAGAAGATGAAGCAATCTAACTGGAAAGTCTAAGTCTGTGCATAGTCAGAATAAGGTGGTATTTCTTAGCTTAGCTGCATCTGAAATAACCACAGCTCAAAGAATTTCCATTGCTGCTCGGCAGCGTTTAGCACCTCTGTGTGTTTTTACAGTAATACCTTTGGAAACGGAGCTGGGGGAGGCACCTGGCATTACAATTTTCCTCTCGGTCCAACAGCTCTGAAGGGGAGAGAGAAATTACACAGAGAGCCCAGTGTCTGGTTTAAACAAGAATGACTCAGTGTCTGGACTGGTAACAAATATAACAACTTTCTGGTATGGAAATAAGGAGCAATGTTAAAAATAAAGGGATATGAAATTCATCAAAGTAAATTTGACTTTTTTGATTCCCAAGTTCAGTTTCTTTATGTATAATTCACCACGGACACACTTAAAATAGAAAAGCCAGCAATATTACACAGTCAGCCTGTTCAGATTAAGATAAAAATTAATAATTTCAAACATTTGCTGGCCCCTTGAAGCCAGTGGGAATGAAATAATCTTGTGAATATTGATTTAATGTATCTGAATAACATAATCAGTTTGAATAATATTCTACAATGTATTGGAAGTGGGGTTTTTCATTAATTTTGATTTAGTTTTATTGATCTGTGTGCAAAGTTGCTACTAAATTTGAAGTGGGTGTAAGAGGACAGTTCTAGATATTGAAAATTTTCCTATGAACTATTTTACTTCTTTACCTCTTTACTTTAGATTTACCTTGAAGCAGTGAAAACCAGTAGTTACTACATTGTACAAATGTACAAAAGCGAGAAGCAAAAGCAGACTTATAGGAAAAAGGAAGTTACTGAATCTTGCCTGTAATAAATATGGTGAAAAATATATGCAAGTTATTTTTAAATTCACCTAATTCAACCATAAAGTCAAATGGTTTTAAATTCTACGCATATTATATAGAATATTCGGAACAGCTAAGGTTTGTTCCTTTTAATTGCAGTTTCACTCTGAAAAGTGGCAAAAAAGTAGTATTCTGGGATTTAATCTGATTGTTCTATAGAAACCATTGTGCTCTTTTTTGGCAGGACGTCTTTTTCCAAACTGTCACCTTTACAAAATCAACATGTGCTTTTGTTCAAGAATCATAGAATTGCCTAGGTTGGAAGGGACCTTGAAGATCATCTAGTCCAACCATCAACCTAACCCTGATAAAAACCATGTCACTAAGCACTATGTCAACCCAGCTTTTTAATACCTCCAGGGATGGTGCCTCAACCACTTTCCTGGGCAGCCTACTGCAAGGCTTAATAACCCTTTGAGTATAGAAATTTTTCCTAATATCCAATCTGAACTTCCCCTGGCGCAACTTGAGGCCTTTGTCCTACCTTGTCCTATGGCCTGTTCCTTGGGAGAAGAGACTGACCCCGCCGCTCTACGCTACACCTTCCTGTAGGTTTGATTATCCCAACTGCTCTCAGTAAATGTCTGTAGGTGCACACAGACCCTTAGGACATACCTTTGCTGATGGTAAGACGGATCTGTCACATCACAGCAGTCATTCCAAATGGTAAGTTAAAAGCTGTCCCAAAGTGAATCCCTTCCATGTTTTACTCTGCAGTCCTTCACCAGCGCGCTGGAGCGTTTGAGGAGGCCTGTTGATGTGGTACAATTGCATCAGTTGCTAAGGCTATCACTTAGCTGCAGAATTAATTTTGCATTTTGGATAATTGCACAGTACTGAACTATAAAGTATAAATTGAAAAAACCCCAACAACTTGGTTTAAGCCATTTTCGTGGCACTTTATGTTTTATTTTAGTTTGGGACAAAAGCAAGAAGGCAGTCATGTAACACATCTCAGTGGTAACTCACTCAGTTTTGGCTTCCATTTGTCTGTTCAAGTTTCTGGGTTTGTACTTCTTAAAAGAAGTGTAATGGAAGACAGCTTTAGTACAGTTTTATGAATCTATTCTGAACTCATAGGCCCAAATTCAGATCATGCCTGAGTGACCCATTCCTGGGACCACAGCTCAAAAGATGCGTTGATGCTTTCTGAATGTTTAACCAGAACTAACAGTCCAGCTGAAAACTAAACCTGTTCACATTCAGACCAGCTCACGTAAAGGGAGGTTAGGGAGGCCTAGAGTAACTGAAACCCAGCTTTTGGCTTGCAGTTAAGTGTAGATTTACTCATACTTTCAGAGACATAGAAACCTACTTTTTCTTACTCGTCCCGTCTTGAAGGAAAAAACAGCAGTGAAAAAGGAACATATAAGTCCAAAACAAGTTGATACACCCTCTGGACAGATCACTTGTGTAACAAGGGTCCATTTTTGCAGAACAATGTTATGTGGATCTATGAAGAGGCTCAGGTGAGTGTTGGATCGCTCAGATCTTGATGTTGAACCTCTGTATATCAGCAGAGCTCTACATTTGTTCACGCAGCCAAATTCATAGCAAACTCAGGAGTCTGTTCATGCAAATGAAGTTGCTAAACAGCAAGAACCTCTGAAAGGAACATGAGCTGGAAATTAAAAGCATGCTCAAGGCATGTCTGAAAGCCATTTGGGCTAACAATTCTGTGTTTTCAGCTTAAAAAAACCTGCCCAAATATGTACAGTACATTGGTGAGCAGATGTGAAATAACTGGGAACACAGAAGAGCGCTGTTACACAATGGAAAGTCTGTGTTACTGGGGTGTCAAGTAATACCAGTTTTTTACATCAGTGCAGGGTTCTTGACCATGGACAATCTATCACGGTCACAGATTAAAACTAAGCCTCCTTTAAAAAAGGAAAACCTTTTGCCAAGCTGATCTGGTTTTTGTTATGTGAAGTGCTGCTGTCAGATTTGGATAAATCAAGAGCTAAATTTTTGTGCTTCTTGATTTCATTCTTCCCTTGAGTTCACATTTTCCATTTGAAATGTGTCCCAGTGGTTCTATGATTTCACACTGTCCTTCTAGATGTTATTAAGTATTAAGAGTCTGATACTATTGCCTTGTAAGTGGACTTTTGCCATGGACTAGGCTCAAAGGGACCAGGTTTCTGTTTAACTTCCAGCCTTGACAGAAAACGGTCTGTGTCTAGCCTTGTGTGAAAAGCTACATTTGGCTGTTTTACTGCTTTCCCAGGGTCTCACAACAGATCAGTACCATGAATAAAGATATAACACACGTCTTACTGAGGAATCCTAAATTCTAGATTACCTCCCTTCCTAGATTCAACATGTGTAAAAATAATTGTCTTTATAAGCAGGAGTACAGTGTTTTCAAAGTGCGTGTAGGCACTACCTGGAATTCAGACAAAGGGATGCTGCAGCAAGGATGTGGTATTTCTGTCAATCACTCAGTCATTTCAGTACAGGTTAGATTTTATCATTTGTACTGACTGCCCTTCTTTTTTCTCACCTATTTTTAATTAGGAGTCAAATCTGACTCAATCTGTTAGCCTGAGTCTTCATATTGGAAGAGAGAACAGTGAAAAAATACCACATGTAAACAGGACTGGAGTGACTACATTGTGTTAAACTGATTGACTCATCCTACATTCTCTTTAGCACATTTACCTCACTTTTACGCCACTCAGTATTTACCATTCCTTCTGATTAATTCCTCAGTTCTGACAAAACTTCTTAGACACACACGGAAGCAGGGAGGCAGAAGAATTATGTACATAAGGCTGGTTCTCAAAATTAGAGAAGGTTATTGTTTCAAGAGGCTGAACTGAAATCTTACTAAACCAACGTGATAGGGATTTTGACAAAACCAGAAGAGTAGGCTAGTGCCTGTAATAAGTTTGCACTGGAAGCTTGTAAATTAGCTTAGGAAAAAATCTCTAGATAAAATGTTCTCCAAATCCTTTCAAACAAGGTCTTTTTAAAAAAACTCATTATAAGCAGCTCTAATTTCTTTTCAGAGCTGGTGGTTCACTAGTGCAGGCAGAGGTGAAATAATTCAAGTCCTTTAACTGTCATAAGCCTCTTCAAACTTGAAAATTCTAGAAAGGAAGGCAAAAAGAAGAGGAATGTCAGGAAGAGAATGCTGTTGCCAAAGGCAAACTTTTTCAGTTGGAAGGCTGGGATGGATGAGCTTTAGTTGTATGAACTGACATGGAGGAATGAGATCGCATTAAAAATTGATGATGGGAAAATAAAATCTCTGGTAAATTCCGCTGAGCTAAAAAAAAGGCACAGAGGGACACTGGGTTCTTCATTCAGACAGAACCCACAGCATTTTTGATGATGGTCTGAACATATTTAAAAGTATGTCTATATAGGGACATTCAGAACTTAAAACCTATTAATTTTAGGATGGATTAGTGAAATTCATTAAACCCCAACATAGATATTCCTTCTCAGAATAAAATGTAGCCTTAATTTTTGCTTTCATTTATGTTGTGGGTTTTTTTTTAGAAAAATCATTCAAGTTAGTGGATGGAACAGGAAGTTGGGAAGGGCTCAGTTAAGCATCCCATACCTCACAGTGACGGAAGAGATCAATTAGTCCCCAGCTTAGGCAAATAATTCAAGTCAGTACCAGAAAGATGCCTACTATGATCACAAGGTCCCGGCCTGCTGAGTTAAACTGAGACTTCCATGTTATAACTTACAAGGATTTCATGGTTTTCTTACCTTTAACACCTATTTATTTATTTATTTTCATTTTAAACCACATCAGTTCTACCTGCTGAATTCCACTGAAGTTAGTGATTGGACCTATTCTCTTAAGAATCCAAACTGGTCACCCTTATCATCCGGTCCTTTATCTCTTATGACTCATCCTCCTTACTCTCATTCCACACAGATAAATATTTGTTTCCCCTGTTGACTGACTCACATTACAGTTTCTCACTCTTTCCTGTAATGCATGTTTTACATAAATGGGATTTTTCTAAGCAGATATATTTCATTTGTTTCTTTTATGAGTATAAGACAAGCTAGAAAGGACTCACCTTTTTTGTCAGGTGTCAGATCTGGTATCACTGGACCATTGGTAAGCCCCGTGACCTTTGCTGCACACTCCTAACTAGTACACATTTTTACTAGTGCAAAAAATCACACATAGCTTGTCAGGCCCATAAAGCAGAATACAGTTAAACCAGAAAAAAAAAAATAAAGTCCATTTGCAATTTTGGAATATACAAAATAATGACATTTCCTGGATGTGAGTGTTCTGCGTATTATCTTTGACCAGGCTAAATAAAGTTGTAATGAGGTTGTAATTAATGTTGTAATGTTCTACGTATTAACTTTGACCAGGACAAATGAAGCTGCAGCAGCCGGATGTTTGTATGCTTCCAGCATCAGGCAGCCTTCTCTGTAGGAGGAGGGCGGAACAATTTTGGTATGCAAATGACTTCTCTGCAGAGTCAGTCTGGAGGATATAAATATTGACAGAAGGGTATCAAACAGCTCTCCAATAAATAAATCCCACCAAAGAAAAATGGAATCCTTTTATGCTCTGGCTTCAATAGCAGGGATTCTAGTTGCTTTTGTCTTATTGGTTTTAATTGCAACTTCTCATAATTCCTTCAAGGTAGAGATTCCTCCTGATGCTGACCAGCCATCAAAGCTCCGCTTGTACCACTATGTATACACTCTGTTGGAAGTTCTGGTGAGTTTATCAAGCTCTGTGATACTGGGATTTTCAGGAAAGGAAAAACTTGAGTAGCTCTATGAATATATGCATTTAAATATTGCAGCAATTTGTAATGGGAACCACATTGTAACACAGATTTAAAGATAAAGGCCAAAGTTTGATTTGGTGTTCTATTACTGTATATAAAAGCAGCCAGTATGAGGAGAGTTCTTTTATATACTGAGATATGTTTTCTTATGCCGCAATTTGTGCCTTCTGTAATGAAATGATGGGTCCTGTGGAGGACAGGAGGCTATGGATATAATTTACATGACTAATAATAACCAAACCTTCTGTATCTCAGTGCACCTTGATATATTTAAGGTAATTTCCTAGATTTTGAACTATCTGCAGTAATTTTCTTACTCGTGATTTTGTTCTTATTTCTGCAGTGACGAATTGCTGTGTCTTAGTTAAGTATCATAGAATCACGTAGGTTGGAAGGCATATCCAGAGGTCATCTAGTCTAACCTCCTGGCTAAAGCAGGCTCAGCTAGACCTGTCACCACTTGTCATTTAAGTACTTGTAAGCCAGACTCACTGTGCTGTGTGCTTTGCCGTTGGAGAAAGAAACAGCTTTTGCCCAAAAGGCTTTCAAAGAAGGCAACAGGGGTACCTAAGAGCAGCCTAAGACCTGTCACATCTGGCACATAACAATGTCAAAAGAAAGCCTGCAGGAAAATCAGAGTGGTTTCATTAATGTTTGTACAGACCTCATCTCAAGCACAGATACCCTCTAATCCCCTACATAAGGAATGGAGTAACTAAGGCCCATATCCTGAAAGGTGATCTAGGGCACTGTAATGTATTAAAGACTTATGTGAGTTGCTTGTTCTTACGTAGCAGCACTCACAAAATCCAGCAATTGTCTCCCGTTCTGCAATGGCCCTTGCCTCATGTACCTTTCTGCACTGAAAGGTACATTTGGCATGAAAGAGCCTGCTGTCCTTAAATATCTCACACTGCTTTTCACGTTAAGCTATATATAAACTCAATATAATAATATGCCCATAATAGAATAATATGACCGTATGTTATTAAGGTCTCTATGTTTTATACTTGGTTGGATGAAATGATTCTTTCAGATTTTTTTTTTTATCTGCTTTTACAGCTTCTAAGTGGCTGCTATGCAGTGGCACATATTCTAACTTCATTGATAATATGTTCCAGAAACTTCAGCTTCCTTTTTCTGGATAGTTTTAAAGATTAATTTCACCATTTGCTATGCAATGAATCCATCTAATACCTAATTTTCTTTCAAAAACGCTTAGATATCTGCTGGTACTTTTGGTGAATTTCTAGGTTTATGTTTATAGTCACAGAAGTAGTCCTCATAGTGAGGACTTTAGAGGTTTCTTATAAAGAGCACGAAACTTTTTACATTGCACATGTGCAATGAACACATCCCACTCATTCTGATGAATGCTGCTCTTCTTGTGCCGAAAATGTTAAATACCTCTTTTTTTCTGGAAGACAAGACAGTCTTTTCCTCATTTCTCCCACCTTACTTGCGATATGTCTTAGAAAAGCTGCACCAAGAGTTAAATGTGTACCTTCTACAGCACGGGTGTCATATGTACAATGCTCCTGCCGCATCTATCCACACGCTGCCATAAAGAAAACAATGACAATCCCAAGTGGAAGAGATGAGAGAAACCCTCCTAGGTCACATTCTAAGCTTTTGTCTTAACCTATGTATACAGATCAGTATTTAGACTAACTGTGTGTATTGCACTGCGATACAAAGCTTTGATGATAATTATTTTGGCTGGCAAAGTGTAACACTACAAAGAGACTGACAGAAAGACTGTCCAATGTAGTCTTGAAGTCCATGAAGCTCAAATTGAGTGGTTTTTGCTAGTTGGTATGTGATTTCATAATAATTTTTGAAGTAAAAATCTGGTCCCCATATGATCTTTCACATAAAAAGCCAGTTTGTGCCAGAATGTAGGTGTTCCAGCAAATAGTTTTTCAAAGACCCTATTTCACAAGAAAAGGTATGCTGACATGCTGGGCCGGGTACTCTTTTTCTACACATATATACATTTTAGAACCTGGTTTATATAATATGTTTCACCTACTAACACTGATCACATATGTCTAAGAATACCTTTCATACCTTTTCTTTTTTGGGTGTATTGTTACTGGTTCTGAAGTATTTTGTAGTTATTGATCAATAAGTTATTCAACAGAATACATACCACATTGTCCTTCATGACAGTGTTTTCTCTGAATTTGAAGATGCCTCTGTGACATCAGGAGCTCCTAATATGAGGAAAAGAAAGAGGATATTTAGATAGAAAGATCTGAAATCAAGTTTATCATATATATTGCTATCTGTCATCTGAAAGCTCTGCAAAAAAGCAGGGCTGTTAGAAAATACAAATGAGATTAAATAAACATGGTATGGCAATTCTGCCACCTTCAACAAAATCATCACTCTGACAAAAAGACTGACTTAAGAGTCATAAGAGTTTTTGAAGACTGCTGTTTGGAGGTTATATTGACCCTGTGGTTTCTGCCATGATTGCCTTGGCTCTTATACTCATTTTCCCCTTTGCCATGATACCTGAAAATGTCCATTTTCAAATGTAAGGCAAGAACTGTATCTATCCATTTGTCTTCAGGAACTGGGATTCTCTTCCATGACTCATGGTGGTTTCTTTTATTACTCCACATCCAAATTGTTTATTGCAGCCTGGTCTAGATTATTAGGAAGAAAGAATCTGTGCTGTTTGAGAAGGGCCTTGGTGAGGAACTGGATGCTGCAACACACTTGAACTATGTGAGATTTGGCTTCATATGTACGTGATAGCTGGGACCATGCACCTAAGAAAATTCTGCCTCTTTGTTTCACTCTCTTTCTTTTACAGCAAAATTACTATCTAAGGCCAATATTTGAATTGTCTCTGAGACAGACCGAGCAGATTTAAATTAAAGGCCAGCTACAGAAGGTTGGAAAGAACAATTTACAGAAGCACAGCTGGCCATTGTTTATTTATAGTTTATTTATAAGTGTACACTGATACTTCTGTTGCTCAGAAGAGAACAATACAATTTGCAAATTGCTTGTGATGATTATCATCATTCCAGAAGAATGAATTATCATTGTCCATAAGGGCAATTATGTCATCATTTAATGGGAAAGGAAATATTGTCCCTAGCAGGAAATACATCCGAGACAACACATGTTCAAATTACAGGAGGATCCCAGTGTGATCTTCAGGCTATCTTAATTATCAGCAGTTGCATGGCCTTGGATAGGTAATGTTTTGACACATTTAACAAACCTTCCCTGGCTTCAGAAAATTTGTTTTCCCTGACTAGATGTAAGAAACTGTAGAGTCATTTCACAAATACCTGTGAGATCTTGATAAAAGCAACAGTTTCACTGATGGAGAAGGAGATAAGATACACAACCATTTTCATCATTTAGGCCAGCAGCCCTTCATCATAGATCCTAGGCACTAAGGGTTTTCCTTAAAGCTTGTTGTCACTGACGCTGTGGCATGGAGATGACCCAAGACCAGTAAGTTTCTGTATCTCGCACACAAACTGGCCTGAGTCTTTTTTCTCCCAGTATTCTAAATGCTGTCACGCTAGCGATATATCAGGGATTTTCATCTCACCCAACTTTAAATGCTTTAATGGAGGCATCTGAAGTCCACAGCCTCCCCTTATAATCAACGGACATGAACAGACATCTCGAAAGGATGATTTAGAACACCTGAAATTGGAACCATCCTCAAGAAATGCCTCTTTCTCTTCACTGATTAGAAAAGGAGCCTCAGGCCAAATGACTCCTAACTTTCATACCGAAGCAAATGCCTGAGGTTACTTGTGGTAAATCCAGATCACAGAAATTAGAAGGTATTTATATAATACAGTTAATGGAACAAGTATTACAACATTCTTCCAGAAATAATGGTACCTCAAATCATGAAGATGTACATTTTCACTTTCATAAGTGAAATCACAAAGCCACTACTGTTATTTGTGATAATCCTAAAAGTAGCAAATAACCAAGACAATTATCCTAAATACAGTATAAAAGAACTAGCTTGTGGCCTTTATAGAGTGGGAAGCCTTGAATTGCCTATACTACTTTATCATTTTTCCTGTTATATCTATCTAGGCAAAGAACTTACAAAGTTTGGGCATCGTTAAGGAGCACGTACTTATAAGGCTGATTTTCGATGGACTGCCAGTGTGCAGGGACTCACAGCTCTGCATAAAGGATCTGCATTTTGGTGAGGTGCCAGTGAGGATTTACCTCCCAAGAGCACCATCTGCAGGCAAACGGAGAGGAGTCATCTTCTTCCATGGAGGATGCGGGATGTTCGGAAGCATCAGTAAGGAACTGAAAGAGAAAACACCATTATTTAGGACTGTTAACTATATATTTTTAAAAACTCTTCTGAGCCCAAGAAGTGGTTGAAGCTTAGTTTGAGAGACTGAGAGACAGAAAACACGTAATGTTTATTTTTACTTTTTAAACTCTCTAATCTGCCCTTATTTAGTATCTAAATTATTTTTTATAGGATATAGCATTCTTTATGGCATATATATATTCATTACAGTAAGTGGTGCTGCTAAAGAAATAAACTAATTTTTTGTCTGAAAACCATATAGATGCTACTAACACCTGCATTTCTGCCTTTGATCTCTAACTGTACATGTTTACTGAGACTTCTATAAATAGTGTTAATGGCAATTCAACTGGCCTGTAGCAGCCATTTTAAAACGTGTGTCCATGATGCATGTACTTTAATTATACTGTCTTTTTTCTCCAGTTTAATTTCTTAGGAAAAGCAGACAATTGCAAACACACAATTTAAAAAGTTCTAAAAGGTACTGTTTCTACAGGCAGTAGATGTGCACACATATTAAATAGTGTTAGAATTCTATAATTGAAAAAACATATCATTGAGCAAATACCTGTAAAGTAAACTGTCTAAATGCAGCAAATTCAGATTAAGGTCGAAGGAAAACTCAATGTGTCTTAAAATACATTAAAAGAGGCATATTTCTGCCCACAACCTTACCATTGAATATTTATATAATCAGACAATTTACTATAACACAATTTGGATGCCTTAAATTTCTGCCTGAATCAGCCACTCAGAGATACACTGATCTCACAGTGGGCATACCAGCTGCATGCCACACTCTTCAGAAAATAGCCAAATCTCTGCTTCAAAACCAAAATCCATTTAGCCTTAGCTATTGTACTACAATTAGCATTTCCATGTCAAAATGATATGACTGACATAAGTCAGCCTCAAACTCACAGTTACCTAAAACGATGTAATAAGCTTTTACAAAGATCTCAAGTTATTTTATCCCTTACAACCACTCTAAGCAATTGAGCATAATAATTATAGAATGGTTCAGATTGGAAGAGACCTTAAAGATCATCGAGTTCCAACCCCCCTGCCCTGGGCAAGGACACCTCCCAGTACAGCAGGTTGCTTAAAGCCCCATCCAACCCAACTTTGAACCCCTCCAGGGACGGGACATCCTGTTCTGGGAACCCTGTTCTATTGTCTCACCACCCTCGTCATAAAAAACGTCTTTCTTATATCCAATCTAGTTCTACCCTCTCCCACTTTAAAACCATTGCATTGTCTAATAGCAACAATCCTAATAATAATTCCTTAGTTTCCTTACACATCAACAGTCTCCCAAAATGTATGAACTTTACAGTGTGTCCCGATGATCAAAAGTCTAGATTATTTTTACCCTAGAGAAAATTAGGGTAGCTCATTAAATAGGCAAGTGCCCCACAATCCATCATGGTAATATGTCATAAAAAATAAGGGACAATATTGCTTCAGTTATTCTTAGATATTAATTTCATTAACAACATTTGTTCTTCAGGAAGTTATGAAAGAATATGCCGACACATAGCCCAAAAAGCTGACTCAGTGGTTGTGTCTGTCGGGTAAGTGAGCTCCACCTGGTGTTTCCCCCAGAATTAGAGAGTCTGCAGCTCTAAGTGTGTCCCCGTTGGACAAAGCTCGGGAGCCAGAACTTGGCTGGCTCCTGTGGGCAGCGATACGTACAGAGTCTGGCCCAGAGAGAGAATCCCAGATTTCCCTGCTGGGAGGAACTGGGATCCCAGGCAGGTACAATCACATCAGGAACTGGGTAAACGTGTAGCTTTGCACAATGTGGGTGACTGGACTGCACCACTCAAGCCCTCGAGCTCTTAAATTCTGCTGGAATAAACTTCAGTGGTCAATGGTACCTGCATTTTGTGAAAAATGGGAGGGGAAGCTTCTGGTTTGCTTCAGCGTGCAAAGCCTTAAACTAGGTAATACTGGGTTTCATGAATTTTTTGCAAATAGATAATCCATGGATGCATTTAAGATGACACATTCAAGGAATTTACCATTATAAGTGTTTGCAGTAATTGCTGTCTTTTGTACCTTTCAGGTATCACTTATCTCCCGAGTACAAGTATCCAGCCCAGACTCTGGAATGTCTCGCGGCTACTGAGCACTTTTTGAAGACTTCAGAGAACTACGGGGTGGATCCTGCTCGGATTATTGCTTGTGGGGATAGTGCAGGGGGCACTTTTGCTGCTACTGTTTGCCAAGAACTGGTAAACAGAACAGATATCCCAAAGATACGTGCCCAGGTACTGGTCTACCCATTTCTCCAAGCAGTAAACTTCAATTTGCCGTCTCACCAGAAAAACGCTTTCACTGCCTTCTTGTCCCGGGAACGCACAGTCTGTTACATGCTGAAGTACCTGAACAAGGATTGCTCTGTGAAGGAAGCTGTTTTGGCAGGTTCTCATGTTCCCGAGAGCATGAATTTGAAATACAGGAAATGGATAAATCCAGATCTTATCCCAGAGATATTTAAACTGGGCTATAAACCACCGTTACCCGCTTCATTTTTACCTGGAGTCCATGAAGAAACAAAAGAGCTGCTGAAGACAAGGCTCTCCCCCCTGTTAGCAGAAGATGCTGTTGTTTGCCGCCTACCCGACACCTGTATAATCACCTGCCAGCACGACGTGCTCAGAGACGATGGACTCTTGTACAAGAAACGCTTAGAGGACAACAACGTAAAAGTGAGCTGGTACCACATGGACGACGGCTTCCACTGTGCACTGGGATTTTTTGGTTATGGTATTTTCTCTTTTCCATCATCAAGTAAAATAATGAACTTCACTGTAAACTTTATAAAAGGCTATTGAACACAGTGAGCTGCTATGCAGCCAGAGTGTACTTCAATTAATTAGTTATTAGTTGTTTGTACATTAGAATCTAGGCAAGAAATAAGTTAATACAGCATGGTCTGCTGAATTCTGATTTTCAATTGCTATTACTTGGGAGCATGATGTATTTTTTAACCTTTTTTTTTTTTAAATCGATTAATTGGTATCCTTGTTTTCCTGTTCTTTTCTTATGTTGTAAGAATTTTTGTTCTCTTCTCACGTGAAAGAATAAAAAATCACCATAGAAAAAACATTTTAAAGCATACAATATAAGAGTTATCAGCAATGTACATACGCATATCCACAAAACACACACAAAATCAGCATGATTCTCACCCTCTCCTCTGCATTTGGTTGTATTCAGGGAAGACAGAGCCATGGTGGGTTTTGCCTTTTTGTAATCAGATAAATAAGCAACTTGTTTACTCAGAATTTGGGGAGAAAGGATGTAAACAGCATGGAAGCTGCCAAAATGATGTATGCGAAAATCCAAAAACATGAAGGAAAAAAGAAAAAATCCCAGTTCAGTTGTTACATTGCTTATTAGGACAGATCCACTTTTGCTAAACACAGATCCCAAGGTAACTGCTGTGGCGTGTCAAAATCACTGCCACGCAACGCCCAGGAATTGTAAAATATTTCATCACTCTTATGCAACCACCTCGCACTTGCTGTATCTGTGCACACACAAGTGTGGAAAGAGGTTGGTACCTACCTGCGTTCTCTGCCAGGCAAACCTGAGTAGGAAGAAAATAGTGGGTTAAATTCTGCACCTTGTCACCGTATTAATTAAATATGGTGACAAGCGAGCAGTTACAAATCTCTGCAGCAACAAGTCCTTACTTGTGAATACTTGTTCTCTGGTCCCTCTCAGCAAAATGGAATTATGTTTCTCCACACCCTGTTGACACAACAGATATTTTGTTTCATTTTTCCTATTAATTTTTCTAGCAAAAGAAAGGAGTAAATAACAAGGCAAAGTTCCAAATGTTCCACTGTTGGAACACTGTAGGACCTGTCTTGGTTTAACAACCTGATGGGAAATTCTGGTTTCTGACCTCGGAGGGAGGTTGGTTTATCAGTTCACATGTTGGTGGCTGAAACGAGGCCAGAGTCAGTATCTGCTGTAAAAGCTGTGCAAAAAGCTGGATAATATTTGAGCAATTAA
Source organism: Calidris pugnax (assembly GCF_001431845.1). Taxonomy (NCBI): domain Eukaryota; kingdom Metazoa; phylum Chordata; class Aves; order Charadriiformes; family Scolopacidae; genus Calidris; species Calidris pugnax. The sequence continues at coordinate 3,838,029 of NW_015090833.1, forward strand.
TCCATGTCTGTTCTGCCAGGGCTGTGCTGTTACCTGTACATGAGTCATCCCAAACTTAGTTTGGGGATGACTTTGTGAACTTCAGTTAAACCTGTGAGCATCATTAGGCCTATCTGTATTTAAGATCATTTTTATTCATGTATCACTCTTCTTTGCATCTTCTGCACCAGGCTTGTTCTTTTGATGATTCCTGGCAGGTACAGAGATGGTTGGAAGTGCCAGAACCAAAGATTTCCACACAATCTCACTTTGTATGTTTTAAATTCGGAGATGATCACAGACTATTTCACCCACATCATTCAGTGCAGCGCGTATGATGTCCTTGTCACTTCAGCAATCCAATACTTGTTTTCGTTTTGTTATTCAGTCTCTGTACTTATGCCTCATTTATGGCTCAATGTCCAAACTATACACTGGTCTACTCCTGAGAGTCTTCCATGGTCTGTAGGTCTTAATTTACTACAAATATTAATAAATTTATAATACATCAGCAGAATTATTAGCTCTCTTGAATACACACATTTTAATCAGTATTGAGGGTTATAACCACGGTAGCGCAGATGGGTAAGGAGAGAACAGCAAGTGCTGAAATAATGTATTCCTTTTTTAGTAGCAACTCCCATATTTTCTAAAATTTAGAAAGTTGCAAGATCTAATTGTCTCCATGGAACTTCCTGCCCTCTAACTTATTTAAATAATTACAGCTCTGCTATGTGTCTTGCATTGCTAAGATAGAATTTTTGTTCATTTGAAGATATTTTATAGTTCCCAAAGTGTGAAATTAGTTTTCAAAATTATCACTCATTTAAAGATTTTTCTTCTTTCTAGGGAAAGACAGAAAATAATTTTTACTAGCTTCTTTCCGCAGACACTTCCTGACAGCATGTTCATCTCTCTGCATGTTCAATGAGCTACAGTCAAGTAGTTAAAACACAATCAAGCACAAACTTGCAGTGCACCTTCAGAATTATGCACATCAATGTCCTTCCACCAGGAATTATGCATCCAGAGAAATAATCACAGATGTGAGTGGGCAGGCAGAGCATGTTGGCGAGGACTTGACCAGGCTAGTTCAGTTCTCAAGTTCAGACTTCAAGCAGCAGATGGCTCTCACGCTCCGGAGCGCCCAAAAGGAGCTTCTTGGGTCAAGCAGCACCTTCTCTGGTGAACGTTTTCCAGTATCCCAGTATGGGCATCCATTAGCACTCGGTGTGTCCGAGTCCAAGCAGGTGAGTACCCAGTTGCCACCTAATCACCACCATGACAGGCAGAGAGTTTTTGGCACCACCTGAAGACTACGTGAGAGAATATTCCATATCTGTTGCAACTGGCTCAGTCTCTGCCTCCCCGAGTGCGTGCAGTGACACAAGAGAGAAAAAGCTTAAAGAGGCCAACCCAGTATTGACAAGATTTCAGGCACTGATATTTAGCTCTTCACTGGAAATTAATAAGAAAAGGAGTTCCTGGGTAGGACAAAATGGGATTTTGGCCTCAGGAATCAATTCCACTGGTCCATCCCACAGGAGCAAGAGATAAGGTTAAAAATCAGAAGCTGGAGAGAGCATAGATTTGAAAGATTATTTAGGGAACGGGTCTCCATCCTGGGACTCAAGCAAGCTTGTACATTGCTGAGTCTATGCTTATAAAACATTTAAGTATTACTCTGTTATTAGAATAGAATCACTGAATCATTACCTTGTATAACTGCAATGCCCAAAGGGAAAAAACAGTTTATTACTTCAAGAACCAACTAGTTTGTTTCTTCTCCAGCTGATACTGGATTCCAGAACATCCAGTCTTTGTGGGGAGCCTCCAGGGCTGGTGGGAGTGCTGGGATGTCTGGACCTACTTAACTGGCCCAGAAGAACCCAAGACCTACCAGCACTTGGTGAAGTGGCTACTGTAAAGACTGGCACCAAATAGGTTTCGAAAACAGATGAACAATAGGTGGCAAGAACCTTAGTACAAAGGATCTGCCACAAGTGTCAGAGGACTTCTTAGGTCCCCAGAGGGGCCAAATCTGATAAGTACACTTCACTTAGACCACACCTAACTCATTGGGACAGCACAGTTTAGCACAAAACCGATTAACTACTTTCACTATTCAACTCTAAAGAAAGGAGCTGCAACCATGTTTTGTGTAACAGTATTTCCCCACGATCTTGCGAGCTATAAGGAAGCTGAATCCTACACACACCTCAGACCTGACCGGTTTGAATTCACCACTTCCATTTCCCAAGAGAGTGTCCCAATCACCAGGCAATGTGTATTTCACCAACATCCCTTATCAAGCCGGGCAACTCTATCAAGTGCCACATGGAAGAATAAATAAAAAGGAACCTGATTTTATACTTAGGATGTAAACAGCCTTGTGGCGAGGGAGGGAGAGGGAACGGAGACATTGGGAAATGAAAGTCCACAAAGAGTTGTAGGAAAAAATGAAGACACAGTTTGGGCAGAGGGGGCAGAACACAGAATCAGCTTCTTATCACACAGCGTATCACCAGACTCCAAAATGTTCCTTCCTGTTTATTTTAAAGAATTAATAAACAGCTTCTAAATTCAGGAATCAAGTCTGAGGTCTTCCTTCCTGCACAGGTCATGGATCCTGCATTCTAAAGTTCTGGGATTGTCCATGTTCAGTTTCATTTAAATATATATCTCAAAAAAAAATTATGAGGGATGAGCTGATTTTAAGGAAAAACTTACACACTTATTTTACCCACACTGATATTTTTCAGAGTGAGAATCTGTTATCTTCATAGTTTGAGCAGACTGGTAAAAATACACTGTTCCCAAAGGTGACATCATATGAGCTGAAAAAGCTTTGCTTCACAGATTTTTTGTTTCAGCTGAAATCTTAGCGCTAATGATTTGTGTACTGAAAAATAGGTTTGTTCCAGAGGAAGGCACAGATCCTAGGGCTCACCACAGAGTATATACAGAAAAGAGCAAGGTGCTGATATCTAGTCATTGCTACTAGCACCGAAACCATGAAGTCCAAGTCTAGTTTTCATCAGCTGGAATCATAATTCTACCTGGAATGACACCTGTAAGTAATATATAAGTAATGTATCCATGAGAAGACAGAGACCGCAGTACTGTAAGGCTCAACCAAGGTGCCGTTAAAAAACCAAACCCAACCCAAACAATCATAAGATTTGGTACCACAGGCTTTTACCCGCTGGAGAAAAGCTCTCAAGGAGGACGAAGCGAGATGCAAAGCACTGACACGAGGCTGCGGCAGCTTCTGGTTCCAACAAAGATGCAACAACACAGCCCTGTGCAAAATCAGACAGCAAACGTGATGAAATGTGTTTGTGACACTGAAACCTTGATTTCACTAGAAGTGTGAAGAAGTAAGGTGTTGAGGCACAATAAAACAAGAAACTGAGCAGCTCTGAAGGCGACTACTAAGAAATCCTGTTCCACAGGAACTCACAAGAGCTCAGAAATGATATAGACCTGACTGTATTCAAGAAACAGGGAGAGAGAGAACAAGTTTTTGTCTTCTCATAACATTGACGCTACAAACGATCTATCAAGCCCTGGTTCTATGGTGATGGGCACAGACTCAAAACATGTTAGCTGCAAATACAAGAAACTGCTTATGCAAGCCTCTCCCACGACTAATTGTTACTGTCTGTTTAATTGTATGGTTTGATTGCCACATGTTTTCATCTTCCTATTAGCATTTTTAAAAGCTGGATGATGGGATGTGAAGAAAATTGCTAATCATGTGCCTTTACCTTCAGAAATACTTCAAAAGTCAGAGGGAAACAGACGCCACAGCTGGTTCTTCCATTTGGTTCCTAACAGTCCAGGGAGATGGAACTCCTCCTAGCGATTTTCCTTGCTGTTTTGACTGTCTTTGTGGTGATGGCATTCTACCATGAACACCCCAAGGCAAATATCCCTCATGGATTTAGTCAGCGCCGAAAGCTTTACTTTTTTCATTATGTCCTGAACTTTGGGTTTGGTCTGGTAAGTAAAACTTCATTAAAGCTGAATTTTTTAATGTAATTTTTAATAGAGGAGTAATGGATTGGTGAGGATTTTTAGAATCAATGTTTAAATATATTGCAAATATGCAACTGGATTAATTTGGAGATGTGAGCACCAGTGCAGAGACGTTCAGCTCAGCTGGGTATAATAGACTCTACTGCTTGCTGTACAGCACCACAGGTAACAATATGGAATAACTAAAATTCTGCAGATTGTGTAATACCCAGTTTTTTCTGATGGCCTGTGTTTTACCTTTAAAATCTGTCACTTCAATGAAGGGCTGGAAGGACTAAGACTCTTACTGCACTGGATATGTGGAACTTCTGCTCTGTAAAACATAGTGCTTATTTGGAGAATGAGAGCTAAATGATGTCTGTGATCTCAGTTCTCTTCTACATCTCTATCACTCTACTCCTCAGCCAGAAACAGAACTTCATCATCTTTTGCCTTTCTATGTGTCCAAGTGACACACCATGAGATAGATAGTACATTTAACATTAAAGCTGTCTTTCTGTGTTACTGTTTTTGGCACGTTTTTGATCCTCCCGTGTTTTTCATCCTTGTTTCTCTTAAGAACTAAAATATGACTTCCACTTCTCTTTCTATTTCATCGGTTATCCTTTCATGAATTAATTGTTGCCTCTGACATTTTAAAAACACTTCTGTGACACCTAAATCAAGCTTCTTTTCTTTTAGTTGTTTAAATTATGAAAAAACCACTTCAGTTTCTTTGGCTTATGTATTACATTTCACTTCAGTTCCATGTAATTATTTCTTCCTCCCTTTCCCTGCTACATTGCTTATTAAGTTTTGTTTGAAGTCAGCCAGTAAAGCTCCTAATAACGTGACTCATCATGTCTCTTGAGAAGTTCCCCACCCAGGAGCAGAACGTGTGGTTATACAAAAGTTTAAATGCAAGTAAAGTCCGAGTCACGTAGTTACTCTCAGTATTGCTGTTAGGCCAATTAACTTACGCCAAAGTAGCCAAATCCTTTCAAGGGATGGCAACCTATGCTCTCAAAACTGCAGGGAAAATTAAAGTTTACTTGCGTATCTAGCCTTTAGCTGGGACAAAAGATGCATATGAAGTCACTGGAGACAAACCAGTTTGAAGTAGCTGTGCCCAGTCTAATACATTTTATGAAGAAATGTCTGTATTCACCTAGGAGGATATACTTAAACAAAACCAGCTACATCTTAAAGTTAATAAAACTTCTTCACTGAAAAAAAATCTATTAACTCATCCTTTATTTTTTCATCTAATGTTCAGTCTATAAGAAGAAAAATTGACATATCAGTAAAGCTAAACAATAGCCAGGGGACTTAGGACTGATCCTGTCTGGGAAGTAGAGGGGCTGATTAAATTATGCTCCCTACTTTGTTAATGGTTTGTAAGCATCTTGTACCCAGTTTATTCCAGTAATGATTTAGGCAGAAGGGCTGCCACAAAGTGCAATTCACCTGAGTTGTGGGGTGTACACAGCAGACCTTTGTACCTCTGTAAGGGGCACAAAGGACCCTGACACCCTGGGGAGCAGGGCTCTGACACATCCCTCCCACAGATGTTACCATGTGCGTGTTGCTGCAGGCCCTACTCCTTTGCTTGAACATGCATCTGGGTCTGGACTCCCACTTCTAAGCTAACACAGCTTGTACGTGGCTCTTCTCCTGGCGCACGAAACCTCTGTGCCAGCTGTGGCCAGTGGGATTGGTTTTTCGGTATTTCACTATGAATGCCAGACACTTGCACTTGGTGTGACTGCAACGGCTGCCTTAGACAATGCTACAAACGAGGCTGCAGTTCCCTAGTCCAACCCTGTCAACTGTCTTATTCTACCTGTAAGTCTTTACTAATTTTCAAACTGTCACATCAGCTATAGCGTTAGAAGATCCTTAATGAATGTATAACCAAACTGTCCAATTACTGGTTTACAAAATTATACTACTAAGCAGTTACACTCATGTACAAATGTCACAATGTAGGTTCTGTTTGACTGACTTGGTTAATTGCCTGCAAAAGAGCAAGCTTAGGAGACTAAAACTTGGCCACAAGATGATCCTTCTTTCATCTCCTCAAATGGCCTAAACCAGGACACATACATCACCTTCAACAGCACCCCACTATTGAGCTACGTAAGGTATTTGAAGTGCGAGGTGGAAGCCACAACACTTACTGTGGCATTTTAAGATACATGCAGTATGTACCTCTGTATATGCAGTTCTTTATGAAATACATATGCATGAATAATGGCAACACAACAAATTAAATTACTCATTAGAGAAGTCTACTGCTGAAGAAGAGAAGTAGAAATTTTATCCAATATAGTGGAAATACATTGATACTGCCTCAGATCTTTCATCTGGAGCAGGACTAGACTAGAGCAGAGTACAACTGAGCAGCCAAAAGCCATCCAGATGCACTGAAGCAGAGTAGCTCCGAGCGACATAAGACTCTCCAGCCCCAGTGTTTAAGTAAGAATCACTGGGCCGTGAGAGCACCGAGCTGAGTTTTAAGGCTCAGGAGCCAGCTCTGGGAGACGCTACAGACATTTTTTCTGCAAGTTAAAAAGTAGTATGAGTTTGGGAAACTAAAGTATTTATAGACACATTTCTTCATCCAAAGCTAAAGTCTAAAATGCTGTAACTACTCTCGCCTTATTTTGTTCAGGCACGTGGCTACTTAAACACCTGATGCATTAAAGTATTGGACACCTTCTTTTATCTACTATTAATAGTTTGAGTTTTTTCCTACTGATAAAAAAAAACTACGCCAGGATTTCACCACTGAAAAATGAGCTGATTTGAAAAACACCATGCTCTCACCTAACATTCCGCATATAATCTAGAAGTTACCCCCAAAGCTAACGCCATGCTCTGCTCTATGGCACTGCTAACATTTCAGCCAGGGATGTGGGATGGTATTAATGTGCCAAGTCACCGTGCTCCTGCGAAAGCAGCTCTCAGGCAGGTTTCCCACAGCTCACAGGCCTTGCTTTTGGAGAAGCATGGAGACACAAGGCAGCTACAGAAGATAAATTCATCCATTCCTATCAAATGTACGGCTCTTCGAATTTCCAAATTTGGCTGGTGTTACAATAAAATGAAGATTAATCCAAATCATCATCACAACTGGCCATTTCATTGTAAGAACCATCAGGAGATAAAGTTTGGATTGATCATGGAATTTTAATTTTTTCATGATCAATCTCCAGGTAAGATGGGAATTTGCACTAATTTGTGGTTTCTTTCCCTTTATTAACAGGCAAAATTTTTGGAAAAAGTAGGTATCACCTCAGAGGTTTATTTCCTGAGGACTGCAATGGATGGAATACCCCCATTAAAAGATAAACATCTTCTTATGAAGAACTTAAGGTTTGAAAAGGTTAAAGTAAGAATTTACCAGCCAACAATGTCAACTACTGGCCAAAGAAGAGGAATCCTTTATTTCCATGGAGGAGTTGGACGGTTTGGAAGCATTCGTAAGTAATATAAATAATATGAGCTATAACTACAAATACTATGTAGTTTCTGATCTGATGTGGTATTTCTTAAATGACAAGAAGAGTTAGTCAGTTAAGCATTATAAATTACAGAATTAATTTAATAACTTCTCATCTCCAATACTACTTTGGAAGTGGCAACAGTGGTGCTTTCTATTAACTAACTTTTAAAGAGAAGACTGAAATAATGCTTTGGTGTAAATTCCGCTTTTCTTACCAGCACGAAGATTCCCACAGATGGAATGATATTGTCCAGATTAGCCCTGCCACAATAAGAGAATTATAGCGTACCATTAAGCACAGAATAGAGATAAGAATTTCAGAATATATTCATTCAACTTATTCTTAAAGCAGGTTACAATTCCACTGAAATATTTTGTTTTACAGGGGCCTATGAAAGAACATGCCGCTACCTCGCCAGAAAAACCAATTCAGTGGTTGTGTCTGTGGGGTAAGTGGAGTCGATCCAGAACACAGTATGAAAACCATTTCTGCCTCCTTCCAGGTTTGTAAGTCTTTAATGCGGAGTCACCGCAAGCCAAGTTCCTTGTAAAGCACATACAGCACTTATATTTAATGATCACATGCCTTTCACAGCACTAATTACCCTTAGGAAGAATTAGTCAACTAATCCCCACTTGCTTATTTCCAAATAAAATCCATTATAATAATTCTACAATTTGTAGCCACCACTAAAAGGCAAGGATGTTTTTGTTTCCTAAAGCCATAGCCAAACCACCTGAGGTTGAAAGCCAACGCTGTGTTTCAAGTGCGACTGTTTCTGTTAAAAGCACAGCTGCCCAGACTACTAAATACTCATTTTAGTAGTAGCAGTTCTGAAAACCCGGGGGGGAATCCACATATGACTTGCAATCAACTTGAGACAAACGTTCAAAATACTTTTCTGATGAGCTGTAAAGCATTTTTAAAATAAACAATTTCTAAAAGCTCCAGAAAAGAGCTGATGTCTTGGAAATTATTAAAATCATACTGATTACTCTCTACATCCTAAAATACTTGAAGAACCATTAACTCTTATTGATTCTGTTTATAACAAATTCGACTTATAGAAAACCACTGAAAACCTTTCATATTTTCATTATACTCATATTCGCTAACAATTTGTTGGGAAATGTTCACTTCCATTTCTAACTAGAATTGCTGATAACCGATTCAAAAACACCTGCCTTGCCCCCTAATTCTAATAACTCAGCATGTGCTTTTGGTTACCTAAAAGATAGGTAAAGAAGTATTTTGCAAAGACAGAACAGTGCACTCAGTCCCACAAACATTAATAGCAGTAGCAAATACTACATCAAAAGCAATAATTATAATCAATCCCATTGCTGTAAGTATAATCTCGGAATATTTTCTTATCTTCAGGAAGAAATAGATGAATGAAAAGATGACAATGGGATCGCTCCCTAGATACGACTGTTTTAAAACCCTTTCACTCCTCTTTAGGTATCGCTTAGCTCCTGAGCACCCATATCCAACCCAGTTTGAGGACTGTCTCACTGCCACCATACACTTCATGAGGACTGCCCAGGAATACGGAGTAGACCCTTCTCGCATTATCGTCTGTGGAGACAGCAGTGGGGGCACACTCACTGCTGCTGTTGCCCAAGCAGTGGGGATCAGAAGGGATCTCCCAAAGCTGAGAGCACAAATCCTAATATATCCTTATCTCCAGTGTGTGGACTTTAATTTGCCTTCTTATCAGCAGAATGAGGGAGTCCCCGTTTTGTTAAAGGAACGAACCCTTGCTCTTGGTTTTAAGTATCTTGGTATAGACTCGTCTGTCATGGAAGCAGTATTTAACGGTTGTCATATTCCAGAAGATTTGCAAGAGAAGTATCAGAAATGGGTGAGTTCTGACTACATCCCTCATGAGTTTAAAACAAGAGGCTACAAACCAAGTACAACACATCCATTATTCTCGAAAGAAATCTATACCCTGGTCAAGCCCATGTTCGACACCGTTTTTTCACCAATGCTGGCTGAAGACAGCGTTATTGCTCAACTTCCTGAGACTTTCATTTTGACCTGTGAATTTGATGTGCTTAGAGATGACGGACTGTTGTACAAGAAACGGTTAGAGGATCATGGTATAAAAGTGACCTGGTGCCATCTGGAAGAGGGATTCCATGGAACAGTATTCTTAGCTCTTTATGGTGAGCTGGTAGGATTCCGATCTGGAAGTAAAGGCCTGGCAAAGATAGTAAATTTTCTAAGATTGATGTAAAATTCCATTTCTTGCTTTCCTTTCCTGATTCTTATCTCCCATTGCTTGCAAAGATTTTTTTAAAAAAAAAAACACCCTAAATTTTCCTTTTCATAAATCATCTTAGAATTCGGTATTGCATGTGTCTTCTTTGTACCCAATAAATTGATTTAGTGATGGCTTTTGCTTCATTTTCTATTATGACAGGCAAAATGAGGTGAACTTGCCTTTCTTCCCTCCACCACCTCTTCAGATTTTTCTCCTGTACCCATAAAATATCTGGTGCAAGTGTTTTGCAATGCAGTTTGGCTCAATAAAGTTCTGGTAATATTAATACAACCATGACTTGAGAAGAACTCGGGGCAGGTAAAAGGGCATGAATCTGCAGGTTAAGTGTCTAATGAGCCTATATCTGGTGAAAGCCAAATTTGAGGCAAGCTTCAAAAGAATTGAGTAAAAATAAAGAAGTAGAAGGAAAGTAGGGAAAGTCAGGAAAAGGACAAGGCTAGGCTGGAACTACGGATGTTGTAAAAAATATTGATTAAGGAATACAACATCTATTAAAAAAATCATGCATATACATTTTGTATATAGATAGAAGACTATACAGTACTATCAGTTACTTTACAAAGAGCTTGTATTTACTATAGGCCTGCACTGTCTGAAGCAGGAAGCACTTTCTCATAGAGCAAAGATATAAAGGGGCAGTATATCACAGTACATCACAAATAAAAGGATTCCAGAACAACTCAGAACGCTGTCAGGACCTGAAAACTAGTAAAATGCTGGAAAGTTCAGTGCAGCTGGGAGGTCTTGACACTCTTTGAACAGCTATGTGTTACAGAAGATGTTAAAAGAAATTAAGAAAGCAAATTGTTGTACATCCTTCTGCTCACCAGATGTCAGTACACAACTGATTTTTAATGGTAGCAGTGACCTGGCAAACCTTGTGCTCTGGCTGCAGAATATGAGTCCTTGGACGACACTACAAAAGGTCAATCTGTGTTTTAGACTTAAATATTTTTACTGATCCTGTTGTTACGCCTTCACATAGGAAACCTGAATGCTTAATAACAAGAGCATATTTTAAGCCATTATGATTTTAACGTCAGATGACCTGTTTTAAACCAATGAAGTTACAGTGGTTTATTACAGAAGCCTACAACTTCAATTATCTCCTGCTTTGCTATCTTTACATTGCCTCTTTGTACCACTCTAGTAAAGTCAACATACAACAGCAAGTATTTTGAAAAATAAGCAGGCAATTAGAAAACATTCCAAATGTATTAACTCCATTGATTTATAAATCATATTATTTAAAAGCATTTAACATTTTCTCTCCCTACAATGCATGTTATCTGTACTGCTCCTGAAATAAATCCTGCACACTATCGCTGCTGTCATTCCTGTCAATCTCCCCTCTCTGATTGCCCATTTCCTCAGTGATTCACTCTCTTTGCTGACTCTCATGATAGTGAGGAAACTGCTAACCTAAATATTTAGAGCAATGAGTCTCAGACAAATCTGGCCACAGCAAATTAAGGCCAGTTGCAGCTTTTGTATTTACATTCAAGCTACTTATGGCCTAATAAAAATACATTTTGGTGTGGTGACCTGTCATGAAATCCCAGGTGGATCTTCCAGAGCAGCGTATTTGGAGACTCCATTTGTGCGGAGCAGAGTTCACCCGTCCTGAGGAACCGAACTGCGCAGCTACTGAGACACAGACATCCAAGAACGTGTCCACATTTCAAAATGCTACATGACAAAAACCTATGGAGTCACCATTTCAAATATGTACCTGCTCTGAATTGTACAGCACAGGATCTGAATTTCCATCCCTGAACACTAATACATAATATTTGTCACCATTTTTGTTTGATTTTCTTTTAATACAGTGCAACTTTTTACTGCAGAATTTGTTGGCAGATGTTTAACCCAGAAGTCATTTGGAAGGCGCAGACTTCAAAGAATAACTTAGAGGAAGAAAGGGTAAAATACAGTTTTATAGCAGACTAAATGAAAGATGGCTTCCAGTCACGAGTAAGAGCAAAACATCAGGAGCAGCTATTAATTTGGGTGGGATGGGAAGATGGAGATAACAAAAAGGGAGGACACCAAAATGTAGGTAGGAGGCAGGCAAATTAAGAAGGAGATGGATCAAGAAAATACAGAGCACCTTTGAAAAACAGTATCACAAAGTATGTGCTAAGCTGTAATTTCTTAAAGGTTCTATTGTCACCATAAAGGGCACACTAAATCCATCTCGCAGATCGGAGGACTAAGGCTTACCAGTACAAAGAGGTCTGAGACACCTTCAGTCATTTGTTTACATAAATACAAGAAAAGAAATGTTAACTGGACGACACTACGTTTCTTACACGCTTTACTTGGTAAAACTGAAATTAGTTAAATTGTACCACAGAGTCGAATTGTCCTACTAAATTACCTAGAGTAAATGAACTAAAAAACCGAACAAAACACCAAAACCCAGGGAAATCATATATCAGAAGCTATTATTTCCGCTCTTAATTCCTCTTTGGAACATATTTTCTCCTGTTTTCTTAGCTTTATGCTAAGAAAGTACAGTTATGAAGCCTGACTGTACTTGACGGAATCGATAGCCATTACAGTTGCTACTTTACCACGCGTTAGTTAATCATTGTAGTATTTCCTGTATTACACATAGTAACTCGGCAATAGTCAACTAACTACAGGCCAACCGTGGGCTGTATTAGGAAATACAGTCTACAATCAGAAGTGAATGTTCTGCAATATTTTAGAGAAAGACATTACAAGAAAAACAGTAACACGTGACAATCACTTAACTCATTAGCACCAACTACCCTGATTTTTTTCCCCTTTATTAGTGTTTGGGTTGAAAGCTGACTGCCTCTCGTGCTGATAACTAACTGATGTGAAGTTGATGAGTTCTATGTATTCTCAATCAACGCAGAGGTCTGTGATTCCAAAGCATTACCTAAGCCTTACCTAACCAACAGGTTAAACAGGGCAAAAGCCAGCAAAGATCATCTTTCCTTAAACACGTATTGTTATAATACTTTGCCTTCCCATCATTACTACAATCATTAGAGATATGCTGAAAAATAAAGAAAAGAATAAATTTTAGAGGTAACTAACTTCTTGCATTAACAGAGGCTCACTGATGAGAAAACTGGTAGAATTAACTGAATTATTGTCAGATAATTATTATACAGATATTATTCTGTACTCACCAACAGATATATTAAATGTCAGTCTCCAGAAACACTAAATTTAATAAATAAAGTATCAGTTTTGTAAGCTCTGAGTAGCTGATTTTTTTATAAGAATAAAGAATTGCATGCATGTCCATAACGCATATTACAATGCCAAACTCCAGGCTGTGTTAATTTCATCAAGTTTAGTGGAATCTCTTCAACCCTCATCAGTTAATGCAAAGCTGTTCTCATCTACAGATAGGCAGAGACTTGGTGGAAGCTGGGGTTTTGCAACGAGTCTGCTGAAAGAATAAAAGCAAAACACAGCAAACGCCTACAGTCTAAAGAGCTACTACTAGTAGCTTTTTATCCAAGATGGGTATCTACCCACCGCCAGAAAAAGCCTTTTTGTTTGCAAAGATGTAAGGTACTCACTTCATGGAGTGGATTGAAATGGAATAAAACTGGGTGTTTTTTTGACAATTTAACAACTCAAAAAGAGGTATTTCCCAATTGTGAAAAAAAACCACCAAAACACCCACTGATTGTTAGAAACGTGAGAAACTGACAGTTATCCAAGATATCTCTACCCGTACGTCTGCAGGTACAGGAATGGCTGACCAGACCGGTGACTGAAGCACCTCTGAACAAGCATCAGGAGAAACATGACACGCAGCAAGAGGGTTACTTGAGTCACATGAGCATTTTGGAATATAAGTATCATGAAAGAGTTGTGAATATGAGCATCCCCATAGGGACAGAGCAGATCTAAGTCCATGCGATTTGCTTGATTCTGGAAAACCTCAGAAACTCTGGTAACAGGCCAGGAAGGGCTGAGGGGCTGCCGTAGCGTACAGTTAGAACACGCTATAACTGCGCACACTCAGAGCATCGTTGGAGTAAAATATTAAGATATTAAGTAAGAGTAAAATATTAAGAAATTATTCTGAAACATTACTTAACCAGCATTTCTTTAACAAAAGAAGGGCTATAATGTATATCTGAAAGATTTTGTTCAGACTGTTGGGACTCTAAAACAGAGTCTTACTGAAGATAACTGCCAGGGCATAACAGCAAAAAGCAAACAAACAAAACCCCCAAACTGTCCCTTCCTATTTATTTTTAAGTAAGAAAGACAGTAAAGAAATATTCCTCCCACTCTATCAGATCCATCGGGATTTCAAAACAGAGATGTCATCTGTGAGGTGTTGTGGTTTTGATTAAAGGTGTTTAATTATTGACTCACTGAATACTGTGAAGAAAAGACTCCTGCTAATACAGTATCAGCAACAGCTTACACAGCTACGGCAGACGTAGACCTCTTTGGTATGAAGCTTTTGTAATCTGAAATGATCTATTACAAATATCAGGTATTTGATTAAATTGTTATTGGTTGCTCTTGAAAGTTTCATTTACTACCACTGCAGTAACAGGTGCCTTTATGAGATTAGAGGTTTTTTTAAAGCACAGATTTCCCTCCTCTGAGGATTCAAACGTAAGACATCATCAAGAATGCTAAAATATAATTTTCAAAGCTGATTTCCATGGGGTAATTTACTTCAGGATATTTCAATTGATGGCACAGACATCAGAAATAAGCACCTAGTGAGAACTGGGATGTTCTACTGTTTTGCAAGGAATATATGGCAAAACAGATATTCAATAAAAAACCCCACAGGCTGTGCTTCAATATCACACTACATAGAAACCATTTACAGAACTAATAACCCCAAACATCAGTGGGATGACCCTGCTCTGTTGCAGAAAAAGTCCTGGGGATAAACACTGATAGCCTTAGGACAGTGAACAGCTGAGAATTTGCCTATTTCAAAAATGTTGGTGCAAACTCACGTTGCTTTAGCCCACATGTTCTTATCTACACAAGCTAAAATTGTGCAAATCAGCTGCCATAATTGCTTTGCTTTAAATATTACGCTAATGAAGCTAAGGACTAATTCAGTTTTCAGACTGGAATTTCATTGTAAAAACCAGACCAGGAAAAAAGTTTGGCAGTCATAACTTTAAAATTTTACGGAAAAATGAAATTCCTGTAAGAAGAATACAAAACAGAAACACGTTTTCACCAAACAACTCCCATTAACTCACAAATAATATACATCATGGCACTGCATTAAACTACAATCAAGAATTAGAATGAATATAAAATTCTGAGAGTGCAATTAGCGAAAAGCTTTTACAAGAAACAACAGTGGCTTGAATCTACAGACACACCAGGGTGTATCGGGAGAGACTTTGATGTACATGGAGACTTGCCATGTGTGTTCCACTATAAAACAAAGTTTGGGGAAAAAATGTGGATTTGACTATTTTTCTTCTCAGAGAAGTATACACCTTGATGACAACTGCAAGTAGCCCCTATCACTAAAATGTAACGCTACAACAGGAATGTCTATTTGTAATGAATCCACAACAAACCAAACACACACAATCTGCAGGTAAGGGCCCCTCTGAACAATCACTTCTTATTGTTAGTGAAGAGCTCACAATATAAATCAATCCCATAGACTTCAAACTCCACCTTTTGTAAATAGTAAAAAATTCCCCCTCCCCTTTTTTAGTATAAGGAAGTGTTGCCAATATTATCATTAGCAATAGAAGGGTGGAGAAAATTAGGGTATTGCAACATTAATAAACTTATTTCTGCTTATGAACTGGGTGCGTAGTCTTCTGTGAAGACGCCTCAGAACCACTTGAGAAACAAGGCTCAGGAAAGCACCAGTTTTGTTAAAGATCACTTCTACTGAAGTGAAATGGCATCGCTTTATACAACTTTAGCAATAATAGGAATGGTTTTCTTTTCTCCTGTTATAATACCAGCACTGCTTCTGGCAGGGGTACTTTATGATTTTTTCAATTCAGAACTGCCACCTGGAATTGACCAACCTCTAAAGCTTCGTTTATATCATTCCCTGATGATTACAACCATGATCTTGGTAAGTTAACTCTCTTAAAACTGGGGACTTCTCCTTTAATTTGGTATGTTTGGGAGCTGGAAGGTAATGGCTTAAGTAAAATTAGAAAAGAAGCAGCAATTCACCTCCCTGAAACCTGTAAGCATTTTTATACGAACCAAATCTTCTTAAATTGACTCATAAAACTGATATGAGTAATCTTCAAAGCTTATTTAGACTTTTCAGTGCATCTGTCAGACCGCAGTCACTTTACATTGGAAAACTGTTTCACACAAAATTTTAAAAAAATAAATAACTCTATGTATATAGCACCTATTGAGCTGCATGTACATGTAATAATGCCGTCTACTCAGGAGCAAGCCTACATTACTGCTCTTCACATTTGCTTCATTCTATACCTATTGTCCATAATCATATCTATATATTCATAGAGTTATACACACAGTGTACTATGAACAATAAAATAATTAAAAATAAAAATTAGTAGGAATGGTGAGGTGGTTTTTTCTGTGTGGCTAGTTCAGAAAGTAAGATACAGATATATTTAAGGACAACCTGTTTACATTCCACTTATTCTTTAAAAATGCCTGTGTGTTTGTGTATTTACTCACATGCCAGTGAATTCAACATAATTCCAATATATCTATTTCCATTAACTCTGTAACAGAGACAAGATTACAAATCTTCCAAATGGGAAGTAGAAATGATTTATTATGGAAAAAACCATAAAATTGGGAAATTTTCAGCTTCAAAATTTTGTCTATTTTTTCCAGTTAAAGATAATAACAAACCTACCCCTTTTCGCAACCAGTTATGGAGCTGAAATTAATTTATTGAATCCAAGTGTTACAGAATTAATTGTTCCTTCCACCTCCAAAGTTGTGTGATACTGTCAAAGTTATAGAAACTTTGCACAGATTTTTAGAGAAAAAAAATAAATAATCAAGATAAACAAGTTCTTAGTGATTGTGTGAAATCACCTTCTAGATCTATGTATGTTAGTCTTAAAATATTCATTTCCTTGGGCTGGAAGTGGCCACTGAATCCATCCCCTTACAAATAGCAAACTATTCTGATGTTGAAATTCAAAACGTTTGATTTTAAAGTTAAGACATTATGGTACAGCTTGAATACACTCTCTTCTTTCCCACCAAACCGCAAAAATTTCTTCTCAGGGCAACACAATTTTCTTTGTACTTTTTCATGCAAATACGGTATCTTTACTACAAGAAACTCTAAAATATCTTCTAAAATGTTGCCCTCTTTTCATTGGAGCTGTAAGAAATATAAACAAACACTATTTCTCTTCCTGACCATGGTGTACGTCAGAGCCTATGATAATCCCACAGGCTTTAGCAGAGCCTACCTCTGCAAGCTACAGTTCTAATCTGCTTTCATCACCCTCACACCCACAGTCACTTCTAACGCTTATTTACTTTTTGGCAATCTTTAGCAACACTTAATCAAAACTGTTCAATGACTTCTCACTAGTCACAGTAACTCCACTGAAGCGCTGTCTACAGTTTCTTCTGAAACACACCCCACTAAACTAAAGCCAGGATTTTTATTTTTTTTTTAAATTAAAGACAGTTGGAAACCTTCACACTAATCATGTGCTGAATTCTTTCTTTTCAACAGGGAAAGATTTTGCAGAAGCTCGGGATCTGCAGTGATTTCAGCTTATTGCGAATTCTGGTGGATGGAATACCACCGTGTAGAGATTCAAAACTTCTCATCAAAGATCTCAAAGTAGATGAAGTACCGCTGAGGATTTATCAGCCTAAATGGCCACCTACTGGCAAAAGAAGAGGAATACTGTATTTTCATGGAGGCGCTGGCACATTTGGGAGCATTAGTAAGAAATCAGGAAGTTTTATTTCTAAAATCAAATCCAAACCTTTACATTTTCACCTTCAGACATGTGTCAGTCAATATCTCACATGTCCTTCCTAATGACAATAGTCTTTACAATCCCAATACTAACTGCACCTTGCGGAATTAATCATCTAGTGCACAGTTAAGGGTCACCACATTTCTACTTCCTTTGGGCTACAGGAAAAGTTGATGAAAGTAGATCTGAGGCTTCTAAACCCAAAATTGTAACTCAGCAAACCCTCCATGAGCTGTCAGCTGACAGCAGAGTGACTCTGCTCCTCCTCCTGTTGATGCTCTTCTGAGAAAGATGTAGTTTGCTGGGCAGAGAAAGAGAGACCATCTAAACAAAATGGAAATGCTCAGGTCACTCTGAGGGAAGTTCAGGTCACAGGATGTCCTTGTACCTTAAGCAATGGCAAGCTGAAAATAAGGTACAGCAGCAGTCCTGGAGTAAGGGTTGGAATCCACGTCTCTTCCTTCATCCTCCTCTGCACTCCATCTTTTCTGGAAATATAACTGAAAACCTCTTTAGGCTGATATGGAGCTCAGTGTAGATCTACTTTCTGGAAGAATTACAGTATCATGAAAATGGCAATGCTATTCCTAGAAAGAATACATTCTGGCTTCATTCTTTGGAACAATGCTTTGGTTACTTCTCAAGGAGAAATTGTTAGTTTTGCATCTCAATGGGACTGAAGTGTTTCCTGTAAGCCTGGATATGGCCTGAAAATACAGAATTTAAGATATACTTCTGTGCTCAGCACTCAACTTCTGTGTAGAAAAAACTCTGTGTTTCTCAACTTGTAGTCCATGCATCAAAGGATGTCTAAAAGTTATAACATAGTCCAAGAAAGAGTTTAAAGAATATATATATAAGAAATTCATAAATATATTCCCATTCGTGCAAACAAGGAATCAAAATTAACAAAGATATAAATAATAAGTGAGCATTAAAAATAGAACTAATGGGGGAGTTTTTCTTGTGGTAACACTGCACAGAATACTTTCTTTCTTTTTGAGAAAGGGAGACAACCCTTTGATTGTCTCAGTAGCCGCTGGCTCAGCCTCCCAACTGTGCTGGATCTCCTTCCGAGCAACCAAGTCCGTGTGTGCTTCGTCTGGAAGCCAAGGCACCTAACACGGAAATCTAGATTTCATTCAGGGGGCAGACAGGGAAGTCTGTGGGTTTTGAATCCTTCACCATTTCAAAGGGCAAGTCTCCACTAGCACTATGTCAGGCAGATATCAGTTATCTGCTAATGAGTTTGAGAGCCTACCTGGCTTCGTTTAGCATCGTGCAGAAATGATAATGTAATTTCTAGTAACTTAGGCTCATTCTGCACTGTGGCAGAAATAATCTACCTGTGTTTTACCACAGAACATTGTTAGCCTGGTGCAGTGTCAGGCTGACACCAGTTGTGATGCTTCTGGCTCTAGGGCTAGTTTGGGTGGCACTGAGGGCTCAGGAGATAAGTCTCTGTGATCTAAGTGAAAGGTCAATTCCTTTCGCTGGAAGGAAAAAAAAACACACCACAAAGTTGCACAGTTGTAGTTGTTGTTCACAACACAATTGCTGTTGCACAATTAGCACACTAAGGGAGCTACATCACATGCCATAGATACACCATAGATACAACACCCATACCTATACACTGACTGTAGTACCTGACCTTCCATTTGAATTCCTGTTGGTACTTGGTAACAGGAAAGCAACTAATATAATGACAAGGTTTTTAAAGGACTTGGGGAATCTACATAGTAGTAAGCCTAAAGTTGCAACTAACAAATGAGCAGAAGCTTCAATGAAGAACAGAATCAGTGGTCAGATAAATGACTCACTCCTTAAAATCCACAAAGATGGAAGTCACACCTCCCTGAAAAACGGCAGAATGTCTTTATGATAGCAAAGGATTAGACAATAAAATGACAGGTGGAATGGCATGGAGAGAAGTCAAATGGATGAACAGAGAATCCTAACTTTATAAATAAAACAACAGACTCTAAGAGACTACTCCCTTATAGGAAGATGATCTTGGGATTATGGTAAAAAATTGCTTGAAAATGCTGACTTAGTGAACAGTAGTAGTCAAAAAGCAAATAAAATCCTAGGAATTATTAGAAGGAAAGGACAAAACAGGAAACTTCTTTATGCCATTGCAATAAATCCATGGTGCATCTAGCTATAGCATGAGAAGCAAGAGAATTTAAACAGGGAATGATTATCCACCATTTGTTACAGCACAAGAGTTAACATCACCAAAGGGAAGTAGTGAATGCCAGGTACAAACCAAGCAAATAGAAATGATTCTTTACACCTTTACACACAAGCTGTAGAATTCTTCACTGCACAAAGTTGTTAATATTAAAACCATAGGTTCAAGAAGTGGTCTGAATAATTCAGAAAAGAGATATTAATTAGTGGCATTAAATATAGAGAGACAGTTTCTGTCTCAAAGGAGCACCCTGACCCTCACCTTCTTGTTTGCTTATTACTGTAGGCTTCTCCTCAGCTCATTCTTCTCCTTAGACAGCTTTTGTTGCCCACCAGCTGAGATGTGATACCAGCCTGAAGAGACTTTCATTTTTTCCTAATATTACCAACGTTACATGCTTATATTTGCCCAAACAGCCACTGACCAATAACCAGAAAACAGGTTTACATGTAGAGCCCACATAGCATAGCGGAAGTTACTCATCCGTCTCATGTTGCAGTGCCTTCCACAAGGCACGTGTTCAAGGATCTATTTTTTTCATTTCAAAAGGATACCTGATTTTTACAACATCATTTCTGATAAACTTTCTCTTTAGGAGCCTTTGAAAGAATATGCCGCTATATTGCCAAAAAATGCGACTCGGTGGTTGTGTCTGTTGGGTAAGTGCTACTTTTACATGGAGGTATTTATGGTAATACTGTTCCCAGTTGAAACATTTCTGAAAAATATTGTGAAAATATTTACTACTTCAGATCGTGCTCCCTATTTTTCACTTTAGCCTTTCATTTAATTTAGAAATAGGCTTATAGGAAAAGTAGTCTAAACAGCTGTAAAACCATTAGTTTGCCTTTCCAATCTACACGAGTGAAAAATAACCTTTAAAATTTAGAAAAAAAAGCCTATATAACTACGTATCGGCCAAACATGAACAATGCAAAATAAATTTTTGTGATTACTTTGACAATAACCACAGTATCTTTGACGTTTCAGTTACCGTTTGGCTCCTGAACACGCATACCCAGGGCAGTACTTTGATTGTCTCAATGCCACCTTGTACTTCATGAGGAATTTAGAAGAGTATCATGTGGATCCTGCTCTCATCATCCTTAGCGGTGACAGCTGTGGAGCTAATTTTGCTACGGTTATTTGCCAAATCCTGCTGAATAGAAGAGATCTCCCAAAAGTACGTGCTCAGATCTTACTTTATCCAGGACTACAGGGGCTGGATTTTCATTTGCCTTCCTATCAGCAGAACGCTTCAGTTCCAATATTGTTTCGGAAGCTAGTTATCTACTTCTGTTTTCGTTATCTTAACAAAGAACCATCAATTTTGGAAGACGTCCTACAAAGCTGCCACGTTCCTGAGAGTATGAAACAGAAGTATAAGAAATGGATAAGTGCTGACATTATTCCTGATGAATTCAAGACTAGAGGCTACGTACCACAGAAATCCACTTCATATAAGCCTGAAGTCCATGAAGCAATAAAAGAAATCTTAGCACTAACGTTTTCCCCACTTTTAGCTGAAGATTCCATTATTTCCCAGCTCCCTGAATCCTACATCGTGACGTGTGAGTTTGATGTGCTTAGGGATGATGGGCTCTTGTACAAGAAGCGATTAGAGGACAATGGTGTTCGAGTGACCTGGTATCATTCTGAGAGTGGTTTCCACGGAATTTTAGCCTTTTTTGGTTATGGGATTTTTTCCTTTTTATCTGGAAAGAAGATAATGGATAGTACTGTGAATTACATAAACAGTTTATAAAAGTATTTTTCAGAACAAAGATGCAAGTCTTACATTATCATTGGTGAATTTACACTTGGCAAAGAAGTGAGAGACAGGAGATGTTCAGGGTATCAGATGGAGAGTGAAATGACTCAGATTCTGTGAAGTCTGATGTCACACAGTGAAATTACAGTGATGCATTTTAATTTCCAGTTTGCACAAAGACTACGCTTTTCTTGAAGAAGTGTAGTCAAAAGAAAGGCTTCTGTCTGAAGCAGAAGTTCTAAACTAGAGCTACTATGGGTTTGATTTTGTTTGAAATCTGACAAATGATGTTTTGTTTTGGAAACTTGATTCTTAAACTGGAACCCCTAAAATTTAATGAGTGTGTACCTGTTAGGGAAGTGCAGAGGTGAGACTTCTTTTCCTTTCTTTTCCTTTTTGTACTCCTGTTTCAGATTTATCTTGTATTTTCCAGATTATTTTATGCTCAAGACTACCTGTTATGCTACATTTGTTGAAAAATTTCTGAAGATCCCAGATGTAAGAAAGTAGGGAAGCACAATGTTATATTATCACTGTAATGCTGCGGCAATTTTGTGATGTTTTCAACAACAACAAAAAAAATAAAAACTAGCACTTCAAATATTTCTGTTACAAGAGCAAGTTACGTTTGCTACGCACATACTCACTGATAAATCCAAATGAACGCCTCATGGTGACAGAAACAATGCAACCCTGGCAGACAGAGCCCCCAGCCTTGCTAATTGTCAAACCTGTGCTGTGCACAGTAATTAATTTACCGGACAACTGGACCATCCAAGACTATTGTATAAGGTCACATAACTGTGGAAACATAATATAAACTGAAAGGCCAGAAACACTATTGAGTGGGCTAATTTTTTTTTTATTTTTTTTAAATAAAAATCGTTGTTTTAAACAAAATATATTCTTCTACTTAAGAATATTTTACGATGATCACCTGCCCTATTAAAAACACTCAACTTCTCACTAGAAAAAATTAAGACATTTCATTTTTTATAAAGTTTTCTAACTAAAATGATACGGTTCTTTCCCCCCATCTTGTAATTTAAACTAAAACAACAACAACAACAAAGTAATTATAACATGGCTGCTTAATGAAGTTAGATTTCTACATCTTTCATTTCACTGGGAATTTGCAATTTCAACGATGTTCTGGCATCCTCGTGTTTGAAGAGTTGCAGACTCGGATTCACAAGTAATACCTCAAGCATCATTTAAACTACAGCACAATCCCACTCTACAGCAAGAACAATATAAATCAGTGTGATTTGAAACTCTTTAATTGCTGATTAAAACATTTTATGCCTTACCCATTGCACACTCAGAGTTACTGAAGTTTACCTGATACAAGGTAACTTGATCATAAACCTAAACTCAGCCTCCTCTGTTGTTTTTTAACCATGTTCTTCTTTTAGAAGAAAACACAAATACTAAAAAACTGAGATTGAGGTAATGACATAATTTTATAGGTGCACCTTTCCAAAAAAAAAACAACCATTGGTGACAATCCATTTGGCCCTTTAGAGTGATAATCATCATATGCCAGCTCCTGTCTTCTGAGCAGTGCTTTATAGTGTCACAAACACAAAGCACACAAATGCCCTGTGTCCATTTTCCACCTCTAATTAATTTAACATTAATGCAGCTTATTTATAACACTATTCTCCCAGCTAAAGACCTTTTCTGTAAAAATTCTGAAATGATGCTGGCGTAGATCTTTTAATAAATTCAGGACTTTGACCAGCTTATCTTTTGTGAAATAAAGGGAGCAGGAGGAGGGGACGGGGGAAATATACCTACTAATGTTTTTATAAAAGGAAAGAGAAAGGTTTTTACTAGAGCAACCTTATGAGGAACAAAGAATCAGGAAGTAACAAGACAAATATTTCTGGGAAAGTCAATTCAAAGACATTTCAGATCACCTTGCTGCTCAGCAAAATGGCAGTTGCTTACACAGTGCTGGTGCTATTCTTCGCAGTTTTTGTTGCTGGATTTATACTGTTGGTCATGGCTGCAATTAATTTTCATTTCTCCAACTCAGAAATTCCTCCTGGAGTGAATCAGCCTGTAAAGCTCCGAATCATTCATATAATTTTAATAAGCACAGCTGTGGTGGTAAGTTAACTCGGCGCGATTGGTGGGGGAAGAAGGGTGAACCTGTCATTATAAACTTAATGCAGTGCTAGAATCCTGCCTGGAATTAACTCTTGGCGAGGAGAGCAGGGCATAGCTATCATGCTGCTTATTTAGAAGCTCAGTTTTGCTAAAAAAAAAAAAGACCTTTACCAGATTTTTTACACTATACTGTGTTATCAGTCTTGCCTAGCTCTTTTATTAGGCAGTACTTAAACGCTGCCCGATAACAAGCATTTGAAAGTCTGACTGTGCTTCTACAGTGCATTGTGCTAACCTAGCAATAATTTGATTAAAGATGCTAATACATGTTGGATCAATTATGTCCCCATTCTAGGTTCAGATTGTATCAAATGTCTTTGGATCATGCTTTCAAGCTTTTCTTGGACTTAGGGATGAGGAGTTACTTATTTATTTTGAAGACAAAATCAGAAAGTGAACATTTCAGAATTGGGTTTGGGAAGGGAGAGCTTTTGTCACACAAGTGACAAAATTAGGTAATGTTGCCCAAGAGGAGGTGAAGGAATTCCATCTCCCCTGAACACATACATATAGCTCCTGCGGCAGCTAAACGGGCTTGTCTGACAGGAATGAGGGGTTCTGGCCAGCCCCAATTCTTCAGGTGACCTGGCCTGTACAAGAGTGGAAGCTCTTACCAGTACTCAACTTCTGGTGATCTCTACTGACAAAGGATCTCACTGAACCAGGAGTATTTCCGTGTGATGACAGATGTATAGATGCTGTATGATGGAAGGTGTTAGAAATACATGCAACAGCATAAGCTGTGCATAAATTTAATAAATTACTTAAACACCTTCAAGAGGGACAAACTATTTAACATGAAACAAAAAATTCTCTGGCAGAAATATACTGGATTACAGAGGACCATAGTAAAGAACTCATATATTCTCATGCTTTGGCTGCACACAAGTTGTAATTAAAAAGAGATTACTTCCATTAAGCAGCTGGAAAAGCCAGTTGGCTTTTTATTGTCTATACACTGCCCATTAGTACCATAAACCAGAATCGTATGCTGCAATGTAAACAACACAGGTTGAAAGAAACCAAATAATTTGACTGTAAAGGTGAGAATATTCTTTGTAGTTGTTCAATTTCTGCTTGGAAAATAGCAAATACAAAAGAATAATGCGCCATCCCTGGAGGGGTTCAAGGCCAGGTGGGATGGGGCTTTGAGTAACCTGCTCTGGTTGGAGGTGTCCCTGCCCAGGGCAGGGGGAACTACATAGTCTTTAAGGTCCCTTCCAACCCAAACCATTCTATGATCATAAATAGCTGGAGTCACTGATGAAAAGGTCATTCATAGGTAAATATATTGAGAGTCCTAACCCTGTATTGACAATCCACATAAATGTGGCAGTTTAATGAGAAATATTCATAACAAAATTGTGAATATTAAGAGCCTAATCCAAATCTTCATAAGGACTGAAGTGCTTGTTTGGTGTGACTAAATAATGTATTTAAAAACAGAAGTTATACCTTTTTTTATTTTTGCAAACATATGCTGGACCCGTAGCTCTCATTTGTATTCATCTTCTGGTGCCTGGCATGAATATCACTACAGCATACAGAAAGAACAGAAATTCAGGCCTATTAAATATCTCAGGATCTTCTTGTCAGTGCATTAATTCCACACATCAATGAAGACTTCTGAGATAAATCAAGAAGCAATTATCAAATATATTCCCAACTTAGTCAACCCAACTTTGGGCAAGTGTCCATATCATGAAAATCGGCACCAGAACTATCCTCTTCCTCTATGTTCTCTGATCTTCTCAGGGACAAGGACAGAACAACCAGTAAAAACCAAACTCCTTTTCAATGTTAAGTAAAGGACCCACTGAGAAAGCAAAGGGATATATTGCACAAGTCTTTGTTAATGCTGCATTGGTTTGAGATTATATTCTTTGTGAACACTGTTGTTCATGTGACCTCTCATGGTGCTACTGTTACCTGTACAACCACTCAAATATTTTATGACTGCCCTCAAACGTAAAACTTGACTTAGGCATCACAAGTGTACTGCCCATACAGTTCCTTTACTTTGGAAAATACAAAATCTCTTGACTGAACTTCCTATTCTCTTTGCCTTGGAACAGGGAAGGATTTTGGAAAACATTGGCATCTGCAGTCAGGTTAGCTTTCTCCGGTACGTGCAAGGTAGAAAGACTCCAGGAGTGGACCCGAAGCTCTTCATCAAGGACCTGTGGTTTGAGAAAGTGCCTGTAAGGATTTATCAGCCTAAGGTTCCATCTGCCAGCCAAAGGAGAGGAGTTATGTTTTTCCATGGAGGAGGATGGGTATTTGGAAGTCTTGGTAAGACATCTAACAGAAAAAATATTATAATTTAGTTAAATAAATACAAAGTTGATTGTTGTTTGACCTGCAGCAGTTATGAAGTTTGAGTGTAACCACAGGTGCACTCTCCTAAGTCTTGCCGTCAGAAGAAAGAATCTGCTGTGCATTACGTGCATTTTTCTTAAAGATAAGGACAATGAGATATGAGGGGAAAAAATACAGTAAGCAAATACTGAAATAGTAAGATGTGGGGGTACAAAAGATCCAAGAAGCTATGTACGAAAGGGCAGAGAAAAGTAGAGAGTATTTTCTTCTTGCAGTTCTTTGACTTATGCAATAGACATTAAGTACTCTGGAAAACAAAACAAAGCAAACCCAAACCCCACCAAATATGTTTCTTTCAGAGACCCATGAAAAGCTATGCCACTGGATCGCCAGAGAAAGTGAATCTGTGGTTGTATCTGTTGGGTGAGTTGGTCCTCATGTTGTTTTTCAGATATTATTTCTTACAGTGTAAATATCACCCTACAGCTTCCCTGATCACAGCAACAACCATTCTCAGAGAAATATTTCTGTGAGACTTGTCAAACAATGTTTTCCAATTCTAAACTGAAAATCGATAGTAAACAGAATATAAGCCATATATTCTACTTAATCCTTATTCAAGGAAATTCTGCTCGATGCTTAAAGAAGCACTACATGAATGACAAGCCAGTATCGCCATCAGCATAACAATCTGGATTATGAGTATGTAGTTGCACTTTAACAAAGACATAAACCAGAAGTATTATCATGTGTATCTGACACATGGAAAGCCACAGCATAAACTGACTAAACAACTCTCAATAAAACCCAGACATAGTTGCCAGCTGAGTACTCCTCTTGTTCAAGACCTCAAAAAAGCCCTAAACAGATGATATCTTAACAAGTTACTCTGCACAAGTTAAGTGAGCTGTGGTATATTTATGGTCAACCTGTGGAGAAAGGGAAAATTCTGAGGTAATCAAGGTATTGCTGGTTGCAGGAACCAGTATTTTCAGCAATACGTTTAAAACTAATATTTCCTACTCCTGTTGTCTCTTTCTGTGTTCCAGGTATCGTTTAGCTCCTGAACACAAATATCCTGCTGCCTATGAAGACTGTCTTAATGCTACCATACACTTTTTGAACAATGCAGAGTACTACGGAGTGGATCCTGCCCGTATAATTACCTGTGGGGACAGTGCTGGGGGCAATCTAGCAGCTGCTGTTAGCCAGACCCTTGCAGGTAGATCAGACCTCCCCAAACTGCGTGCTCAGATCTTGATCTACCCAGGCCTTCAGGCACTGGACTTCAATTTACCATCCTATCAGCAGAATCAGGGAGTCCCTCTCTTATTCCGAGAACGTGCCGCTTTCTATGTGTTACAGTACCTAAACGGGGATGCATCTAATGTGGAAGAGGTCTTGGAGGGTTCCCATATTCCTTTAGACATTAAATTAAATTATATGAAGTGGGTGAGCCCAGATAACATCCCCGAAAAATTTAAGGTCAGGGGCTACAAACCCCACGTACTTCTTGACTGCACCACTGAGGTTTATGAGACGGTGAAAAGACTCTGTGAGCCCAACCTCTGCCCGCTGTTGGCTGAAGATGCTGTTGTTCACCAGCTGCCAGAGTCTTTCATCCTGACGTGTGAGTACGACGTGCTGAGGGACGATGGCTTGCTTTACAAGAAGAGATTGGAGGACAACGGTGTTCCAGTGACCTGGTACCACCTCGAGGATGGATTCCATGGAGTCATAAATTCATTTAGTGACTTATTGTCATTTTCATCTGGAAAAAGGGGTCTTGACAATATAGTGAACTTTCTAAAAAGCTTATAGAAACAATTTTCTTTACTTCTGTAAGAACTGTCAATTTTCTGTGGTCTTTTATGCTTCTAAATTCGATATAAGAGGTTTAGATAGGACAGTTTGTTAGTGAGCAACCAGGCCAGTGTGACCACTGAAAAAGATATTTCAAGATGTTATGAAAGTTTCTTTTAGTGCTGCTTGAAGTATTCCATGTGCAGCCTGCCTATTTGAATGATCTATCTGGACTAGACACTTGCTATTCTCACAGTAAATATTAAAGATGCAGTGAAATTTTAAACATCTACATCTGGTCTGACCCACTTTATTCAATTATGATCTTGGTTTCATTCCTCCTAGAAGATTAAGTGTGTTTTGGCAAAGGAGAAAGATATTGGTATTAGAAGGCTGTAACATGGTGCCCGTGCTTTATGGCACACAGAGCATCTGAAGCTAACATTCCCAGTCACCAACTTGCAGAAAATTTCCTTGGGTTAGGTAACTGGTGGTTTAGACTCAAAAAAACGAAGTCAAAACTGCAACTGTCCCGAACAGAGGTATTCTATTTAAGAGCTTTGTTTAAATCACCATGGAGGAAATGCTCTAAGTGTTCTCCTATGATTATCCAACATATGAGTATGCTCAAAAATTCATTCCTATGCTTAAACACTTTAACAATAAAATAAGATGGGTGCATTTATTTCTGTAGAGCACAAGTTAATTAACTCTTTTCTCCTGAGGTTAGTTCCCATTTTCTTTTCTAAACGTCCTTGCTAAAACCATATCTTTCAAACTACTTAGAGAATGTCCACAATACACGAAGCAAGATGTTGCGGCTGCAGATCAGAGGCAAGAGACAGTTTAACCGCCACATTAGTTGACTTTGTTTGTAAACAGCAACCTGTCATAGACTAGACCTTCATTCAGTACTTAGTTATCTCTGAACAGTCATTCATATCATCCGCAATCCAAGAATACCAGGCCTTGTATTGATCCCACAATTAACCTGAAGCTAAACAGGAAATAAAACACATTCTCTGACTCACCTCCAATGTGATGCTTGCTGGCACCTTGCACAATGTTTCCAAGACTTTAAAGTGTGGCACCCGAGAGATCTGTTGTTAACTTGGACCACTCTGTGGTTTACTGTTACCCGAGAAAGCTCGATCAAAGATTAGAGTAAAGACACCTCACCTTTGGTTAAGAGAAATGGCATTTTTTTATATACTGCCAGTGATACTTCTGGTGATTTTTATTGCTTCATTCATACTAGCAATTATGAGAACAATTCAATCTGAGTACTCCAATGTCAATATACCTCCTGGAGTGAATCATCCTGGAAAGCTTCGAATTGTCCTTGCTCTCCTGATTAGTGCATCTGCTGTGGTGAGTTACTCTGCCATGATTTCTGCCAGACTATGGTTTAGGTGTTATTTTCATAAGGCTATATTTCTAAATACCAAAATTCTGCTGGCTGCATTAAGACTTAAATGAAGGCTTTCCTTTTTTTGGGGCTGTCTTTAGAAGACAGTTTTTGTAAAAGCGTTTCTGTTAGACCTCAGATAATTTCAGTCAGGTTTTCCCTATTACCTAGGGATGAAGCCAACCACAGGAGTACAAGCTTTATCAGCCGAGCTTCCCTAATTAAGTTTAAATTAATTATTTATAAAAAGTGAGACTGCTTTGATTTCCATTTTAGCTAAGCACAGATGATGTTTTTAGGCCATTCTTGGGGCTTTCCAGTAATACTGATGGAAGGCCAGGTGCCGCTTAAGCAGATAAAAACCAAAAACTCACGGGAAACCTTAGAAGAATGACATCTGGGAAGCCGGTATGAAACCAAAGGACACCTTTTTGCCTCCCCTAACGCATTTTGCCTGACAGATCGTGAGTTGAACGCATGGGCCTACCTGCTCAGGCGCACGGTGCCAAAGCAACCCCGCTCGCCCAGGCGCGTAGCCTCACAGGGGACCGCCACGGCTCCATCTTCTCCTGTGCCAGCTTTCTGGTGAGGACCAAAGCGGAGCGACCGCTAAAGGCGAGGGCAGAGGCCAGCGGCTCCGGAGCGGGCTGAACCCCGCCAACACGAAGCCCGGGTGTCCCCTCAGGCCTGGCAGGGGCCGAGGGGGCGGCAGGCGGTGGGTCTCCCTCACGGCAACCTGCCCGGCGTGGCGTGAGGCAGCCTCCCCGGCGGCGGCCGCCCTGCCCCTCAGGCGCGCTCTCCTCCCTCTCTTCCAACAGGGGACGATTTTGGAAAAGATGGGGGTGTGCAGCAAGCTGGCCTTCACTCGCTACGTGCGCTCCGGGAGGAAGCCGAAGCCGGACCCGCGGCTCTGGCAGGGAGACGCGCGGTTCGGCCGGGTGCCGGTGAGGGTCTACCGTCCCTGCGGACCATCTGCCGGCCTGAGGCCGGGCGCCATCTTCTTCCACGGCGGCGGCTGGGTGTACTGCAGCATCGGTAGGGCGGGACGGGCCCTTCCTCCCCCCGCTTTTACCTTCTGGAGGCCGGGGAGTGCGGGGTGTGTGTGGGAGAATAATTCTGCCCCGAAACCTGGTGGAAAGTCTAAAATCTGGCTGAGCTTTTCGCTCATTTTCGGCCAGCTGGCGGTGAGGCGGTGCCCTGAGGGGAGGCGGCCGCTGAGGGGAAGAGGGATGCGTGAGGGGAGGGGAGGGGGCGCGTGAGGGCCGGGAAGGGCACGGCCAGGGCGGGAAAAGGGGGCTGCCACCTCCCCTGCGCATTTGATATAGAAACGGAGCAGAGCGGGCAGCTGAGAACCCCTCGACTTTTTTGCAGATTCCTACGAAACGATCTGCCGTTACATTGCCAGAGAAAGCGGGTTGGTGGTTGTGTCTGTGGGGTGAGTTATGTCAGTGTTTACCCAAAGGCAGTCTCTTTGCTTTTCAGTCCGCGGCACCGCAGAGTTACACACCTGAAGGGAACACTCCTCCTCAGTAAACCATTTCCCCCGGGTCCCACAGACAGAATTTCAAGGGGACTATTTTCATTTCTCCCCCTCCGATCTATTAATTTAGGGAGAGTGAAAACAGACCCCAAAGTCAGTTTCATGTATTACCTCACAACACAGAGCTATGCTGGCATGACACAAAAAGGAGGAATGCTTTCCAGAAGAGTTTTCTTACATTTCTTATGTCTTACGTTTCTAACAGTAAGAATAAAATGCTAATATACTTTAATACTAATAATACAGAAAAATATGTGTCCCAGTTACTTACAAAAAAAAATAACCGAAAATAATTCTCAAGAGAAAATATCCTAAGTAAAGGTGAGACTGATCAAAATCAGGTGAGACAGATTAAGTTGCTTCATCCACAAGCCAGGTGCAGTCTACACCAGAAGAGCAAAATGAACTTGTATCCCCCAAGTTCTGATCAGAGCTGTTCTCAGAAGAAAACCCCAACTGTGCTACATCCTTCCAACTTCATCCTACTGGCTATCATTAATCTGTGATAACTCACTGGACAAATACCTCTTTAGCAGATAACGACACTGGGGTTTTTTGCTGAAGGAAAAATACTCCAAAGACAGGGGAAGCCAAGGTACTTATAAGGTATTTACAGTTACAACATTTCCTTCTCCTACTCCTGTTGTCTCTTTCTGTGTCCTAGGTATCGTTTAGCTCCTGAACACAAATATCCTGCTGCCTATGAAGACTGTCTTAATGCTACCATACACTTTATGAACAATGCAGAGTACTACGGAGTGGATCCTGCCCGTATAATTACCTGTGGGGACAGTGCTGGGGGCAATCTAGCAGCTGCTGTTAGCCAGACCCTTGCAGGTAGATCAGACCTCCCCAAACTGCGTGCTCAGATCTTGATCTACCCAGGCCTTCAGGTACTGGACTTCAATTTACCATCCTATCAGCAGAATCGAGGAGTTCCTC
Source organism: Calidris pugnax (assembly GCF_001431845.1). Lineage (NCBI taxonomy): Eukaryota > Metazoa > Chordata > Aves > Charadriiformes > Scolopacidae > Calidris > Calidris pugnax. Next base: position 3,869,937 of record NW_015090833.1, read on the forward strand.
TCTTATTCCGAGAACGTGCCGCTTTCTTTGCTTTGCAGTACCTAAACGGGGATGCATCTAATGTGGAAGAGGTCTTGGAGGGCTCTCATATCCCTCCAGATATGAGGCTGAAGTACAGGAAGTGGGTGAGCCCAGATAACATCCCCGAAAAATTTAAGGTCAGGGGCTACAAACCACACAAGCCCCATGAATTCAAGGCTGAAGTTTATGAGACAGTGAAAAGGTTCTGTGAGCCCAACCTCTGCCCGCTGTTGGCTGAAGATGCTGTTGTTCACCAGCTGCCAGAGTCTTTCATCCTGACGTGTGAGTACGACGTGCTGAGGGACGATGGCTTGCTTTACAAGAAGAGATTGGAGGACAACGGTGTTCCAGTGACCTGGTACCACCTCGAGGACGGATTCCATGGAGTCATAAGCTTATTTGATTATTACGGCTTCAGATTTTCAGCTGGGAAAAGGGGGTTGGACAGTGTTGTTAAATTCATAAAAGGCCTGTAGAAACAACTTTCCTTCTTTATGCTTCTCCCACTAATGTTGAGACTCCTGAACTTCAGTTAGTACTTGTCAGCAAAAATGTGATACCCTTTGATATGTAAAATACCAATTTTGATATTCGTTAACTTCAAATACTGTTTGAACACTGGTCTTTGTCCTCCTGAGACTATTGACAGTTCAGCCTTTACAGTTTTAATATTTTCCGCATGCTGTGTTTCAATCACTTTTCCTTCAAATCAGCCTCTGATTGATTCCTTGTATTTAATTACTGGCTAATTTTTTTCTATGTAAATGTCTGTGGAATGATTTGGATTAAATGAATCCTGCAAATTACAGCCAGGATCTTTGTGTTGTCCGTTTGATAAACTCCAAAGCATGACTTTGTTTTATTTAGCTAAAAAGTAGGAGTTAGGTACATGGTGAGCTGGAGGGAAGGGTCAGAGGAAGGCTCTGAAGAAGCAGGCAGAGATGAAGGTCTCAGAGAGGAGGTTCTTCAGTGGGCACAGCACAATCACATCTGCAAGAGCAGCAGTTTGAGGCTGGAGTTAATTGGGGACACGTTGCTGGAGGCAAGTAAGGGCTGCCCTGATTTTGAAATAACCCTAGCTCTAGAAACACCTGTTTAATTTTGGGGTGTCTCCATGTGGCCTCTGAAGCTCAGGGCAAGAGCCACTGGTTGAGAGGAAACACTCAGGTTTTCGAAAGATAGTAGGGATCAGTGAACTGGGCTCTTGATCTGTGTATACTGGGAGGTTTAGCTAAAAGAGAGAGAAAATATGAATGAAAATGTTTTCATGTTCTTTCACAGAGTACTTCCCCAGTATCCTTTTTTCAGAATTTGTGCCGTGATGTTTCTCCATCATTCATGGAGAAAGGGTTTTCTTTACAGGACAAGGCAGTGTTACTTGCCTGACATGATGCTTCATTTCAAATTGCTGATGAAAGCCAGGAAAACCAGTACTCAAAAGTGTAAGACCGAAGAAATGAAAATCCTAAGGAAAAAAATAATAAAATCCCGAGGCTGAGGAAATCAGAAATTTTTACAAACACAAACGCTGCCTTCCCTTGAGGTGCCACGGAGCAAGGGCAGCCCTTCCCTCAGCCTCCCGCAGGCTGCCGTTTGACAAGGAATCCCGAAATTTCAGGACAAACGACACAATTCCGGGGCTTCGTGCAGCCCGATCCGCCGGGCGGGCCGGTGCCCCCGCATCCCCCCCGCATCCCCCCGGCGCTGCCCGTTTTCTGGCTCTGGCGGGAGCGGCGGCGCCCGGCCCCGGCTCCTCCCGGCTCCTCCCGGCGGACGCGGCTCCCCCGCCGCCGCACGCCCGGGTCACGCTTCGCCTCCTTGAACCCAGATTACAGCGGCTCCCCCCGGTGCCCGCTGGCCGTCCGCACCATGACCCCGCCGCCGGCTTTGCGGAGCTGTCACAAACGGCCCGTGACGCCGCCGGCCCCGGCCGCCGCGGC